>NW_022991091.1:1426689-1954189 GCF_902827175.1 Gymnodraco acuticeps
TTTTGAACATATTGGAACTACATTTTGCTTACTGTTCTCGTAGGAACTATTTTCCCAGCGTCCACCAAACCTCCAACGATATCACCGCAAAAAGAATGGCTCCATCTGATTACAGATTAGAGGCTTCTATGGTGAGATGTCTTCTACTGATCGCTATTGATATATTGTACAAATGAATACATAACTAGCTTAAACGGACAACAGTTTTCCATTTTGAATACCAAGTATTGCATAACCTGCATTACCTTAACACAATAAATGATTGGCCACTAGAGGGCTCTCTCCAGTCCTGTGTATCTTCTGATAATAAAAGGAAATACTTTGCCCAATAATAGCTCTATAACTGGACATGATGAAGTGGTGGCTGCTGTTGCTTTGCTCCTGTGTTTACCCTAATATGAGGAACACAGAGGCCTTTTCCCATTGTTGTCAATTGAGTGTGTGTACAGTATGTTCTGTTTGAAGTGAGGATTAAAGAACAAATCATGCAGGAACGGAGAGCTGTGTTGTTAGATGAAAGTGGATGGATATTTTCCATAAGAGTTGGATGTTTGTAGATGTATTCAAGCATGTCTTAGGTATTCATGCAAGTACAATGCATCACAAAAAAATGTGTTCCGTCAAAGTTTGATAAAACAATCCCAGTTCAACTAAACTTTTTTTAAGCATATCACAAAATCTGAATCAATAGATGAGGTTTGTTCAGGTAACATGAAGATGGATTGGCATGAAGCTCATTAGCATTTAGGATTTTTAAACCTGTAAAACCAAAACAGTAAGTTATGGGCCAGAAACTAAAGCAATATGATAAAAAAAAAACAAGAAATAACTTAAAGGCTGTTGAAGGAGACTTCAGATTTGGCTGATTTTTAGGATAATTCCTGCAAGCAACCCTTTTTTACATACATCAAAACAATAATCCTGCAATCCATTGCTAATAAAAAAACATTGATTGTAGCCGATTAAAATGTTAAGCCAACACAGTCCTTGACGTCATGATATTTTCTCATCTTTGGCGATATTTGTAGCTGTCAGTTTGAGATGTTAACGGGATTCTTTTCACAAAGTGGTCCTGCTTTCCAACTAGCATTTATTCAGTCTAGAAAAGAGATGTCTCAAATTAAAAAGCTAAACAGATAGCGTCCACACATCACATGTTCATCAAATCTTATACCTGAACTAACTACTATAGCACTGTATGGATTCCCCTCCACCCAGGACTCTCCTGGTAGCCCTTATGTCTAAAGGCACATTTATCCTGTTGCATGCAGCTCAGGAACATTTTTACATGCCATTCCTATCTCCAAGATGTACATGTAATCATATATTCATCTACTACACACATGTAGATGTAGTACAGTACACGTATAGAGGACGCCTCCATGCATGTGTACATATTGTGAAGCTCAGCTGTTCTGTTGATGTTCTCATTAGAATTCACTGGCATACATGTGAAACCCATCCTACACATACTTCAGTGACCAAATCTGCTCTGTTGAAGATTTAGAGGTAAAGATATATGTTTTAGAGAATATTTAAAGCTTGATGGGAAAAATTCAACAGTGGTATGGTATGCCATATCTCCTGTTAATCCGCTAGCAGAAGCATGTGAAGGACACACAAGGACATGACATTGCTTCCTCAAACGTGTCATCACTGAATGTTGTAGATGGATGGAGCTACTGACATATAATCCAGCTCATCTTCCATTTCAAAATGTGGTGATTTATATTCACTTTGAATCTTTAAAATAATCCAATTTGATCATCAACATACTGTTTTTATTGGAAACGACAGTACCACTGTAAAGGAGTGGCCAAAAGGCACAATTTCAACAGTTTGAATCTCAATTTTTTTTTAAATAGTTAACAAACAGCATGTAAGAATTGAACAGCTGAACAGGATAGAGAGCTTAAGGAAGAGAGCTTTTGGCTACTTTTTGAGATTATATGGAAATAAACATTAAGAGTTCCCACAACGTCTTTGAAGAAAGGATTTCCCAAAACTAGGAAGCCTTTGCCGTACAAGATGTGTGACAAAAGATGATTTCCTAGTAAAAATGGATGGAGGTCAAAATATTTGTAGTAATTATTTAAGATTATAAAACTTGGATCTTATATAACTATCTTCATTTCTATGTAAAAATGGTGGGGGTGATGGTAAATGTATCAATCTGGTTTAAGAACTACCAAAAAGGACACTTGAAATGCGACAACAAATGTTACTTAGGGCTATACCAGAAACCCAAAGGACCTCCTGTGCTTTGGAGGTGAAATCTGCCCTGCTTTGAAGGTGTTCCCCCTCAGCGAACCCCTGCCCTCTGACTGGACCTCTTGTCCTCTTCTTCTCCTGGTGACTATCTACTGTATCTCTGTCCCAGTCTGTCATCATGAGCAACCTTTGAAGCCGTGAAGGCAGATGAAAGGGAATAAGAATAAAGGAAGACAGTTTTTTGTAAAAAGGTGTAGATAGCAGATGGGGGGAAAGACAAGATAATATAACATTTCTCCTGGGCTTGTCAATGTTGATTGAGCAGTAGAATATTACTGTTTTTGTCATTTTGTTATTTTTGATTTGATCCTTATCCTAATGTTACCATTGTTGTTAGCAAATGCATTTTACCGATAAATTACACTTTTTCAGATACAAAGTTCTCACTTGATGGGTTCAAAATCATCAGTGAAACTTCCAACCGTGCCTATATCCCAAGCCTATCATCAGACAGAGTGTTGATACTGTACCATCTGCAAAACCCCAGATTACGTTCAATTACAATGTTTTTTAATGTCTTTGCCAACTTTCTTCAACAACATGTGGGCTTGGCAAGTGCAATACTGTGAAGGACTATTTTTAAATATACTACTATACACCACTGCACATATTACACAAAATGTATCTCCAGAGCGGTTTTTGTTGTTGCCTTCAAGTGCTCGGTCTCCACAGGAAGACTGCAATGCTATAATTCCAATCACTTTATAGTCACTCTGTGCTGTGAAGCTCCGCTCATCTTTATTGAGCCGCTAAGAAGGTCTCAGCGGTAAATATGTGTTTGGTTTTACACACTTTATAAAGCAGACAAACTTTCAAGCTCACCTTTCACTTTCTGTGCTTTGGAGAAAATATGGGTACTTGTCTGTGTCTGTGTGACAATATAAGTTATTTCAGTGGGTGCATAATGCTATTTGTCCTAGCTCTCCTGGTTTTCAATGAATTCATTCTTAAGTCCTCAAGGAGAGCGAGGAGACACGCATTTTCTTCAAGATTACATTACATTACATTACATTGCATTTAGCTGACGCTTTTATCCAAAGCGACTTACAATAAGTACATTCGACCAGGAAGACACAACCTTGAAGAAAACAGAATCATATAAGTACATCAGGTTTCATAGAGCCAAACATTTCAAGTGCTACTCAACTGGCTTTAGGTAAGCCAGTCCTTTATTAGTATATAAGTGCTTCGTTAATAGTTCTAACGCTCGAAGTGGAGTCGAAAGAGATGAGTTTTCAGTTTGCGCCGGAAGATGTGCAAGCTATCTGCCGTCCTGATGTCAATGGGGAGCTCATTCCACCATCTTGGAGCCAGGACAGCAAACCCACGTGTTTTCGCCGATGGGAACTTGGGTCCCCCTCGCAGCGAGGGCGCAACGATGCTTTATTAATCTCCTCATAGAAAAACGGTCTGCCCATGAACCCTCAATTTAATTTCCAAACCAAGCTACTTTGGTTTAGTTAAAGAAGAGCGGTTGTTCAAACAAAGACAAAAAAGAAAACCAAACAGAAAACTTTTAAAGTGGTGCTTGAACCTAAACACGACGAATGAATTGACTTACGTTACAATTTAATCTTTTATAATGTTCACCCTTGTCATACAATAACACGTTTATATAACTGAAATTGTATTTGGTCTCTTTGCCTTTGTTTTTAAATTCATTGTTGTTAATATTTGTAATATACTGTGCTTGTAGATGTACATGTTAGTAAGCCATCATTTCTTACCATGCTTCCATGATGTACTGTACAAACTAAATGTAAGCAGTTGACTGAGCTGAGCCCCAGAAAGCTTCGACCTGATTAATTATCACTTTGCTGGTGATAATTAATCAGATACGCACGTCATTGTCACAGACTGCAGCATGGCACTAAACAGAAGGTGTTTGTGTTACCCAGCATAACGTTTTAGGAGTCAAAAAGAGGATTGTGTGCCAGTGGCAGCTCTGGATATCCTTCTGTAGCTACTACATAGGATTTGGAACTTTGCTGTTTCAAAACATGAAGTGGAAGAAGTACTCAGATCTTAAGTTCTACTTAAGTAAAACTACCAGAGTGTAGGATACTCTCTTACAAGTACAATTCCAATAGTATCAGCAACAAAATATACGTATATATATATATATATATATATATATATATTATAATATAAGTACTCATTATGCAGATGGCGTTTTTCAGAATAATTAATATCATGTTTTGATTATAAATATGTATGCATTAAACTAAGTGTTATTAAAGCTGGTAGAGGTGCAGCCTGTTTTAATTCCTGTGTTTGCTTCAGGGTAGCTTGTGAATGTACTCGAGGTGTGACTAAAGTCTGATTTAAGTATTGATTATATTTCACATCATTAATCCAGAACTTTACAAAAGTAGCATACAATTGAAATACTCTGTGCAACATTCAAGGTCGTATACAGTACATGAGTGAATCTACTTAGTTACTTTACACCACTGCCCAACTTAAAGACATGATTAAAAAGCTCTAATTTGACTTGTATTTTTCAATAGTTGATACAAAGTGACCTGAAAGCTAAATATAAGTGTCCTGGTAACTCGTCACAAAAGCTTATGGAGGTAAACTCTACAGTTTTGTCCACGCCAGTTGAATAATGCTGTATTCATGAAAACATTTGCATGATTGAGTGTACTTGTCAGGAGAGACCGCTGTATGTATTAGGAGAGTGGAGTGCTGTGTTTGCAGTTGTGCAAGTAACACTGTACACACAAACACACACACACTCAGTACACACACACACACACGCACACACACACACACACACACACACACATGCAGACACATGCAGACACAGACATGCATAAGAAATGCACAACAGAACAAGGGCTGTGTGAAAAACCCTGCACCTGTAATGGAGTGATAATGCTGAGTAAGACAGACACACACTTTCTCGCACACACACACACACACACACACACACACACACACACACACACACACACACACACACTGAAAGACATAATGGCTGTAGCTCCATCAAACTAGCGTGGGCTGTAGAATAGTGACCTAAATGGGTTGGGATTGCAGCATCATTGGTGATTACCATTGAAAGCCTTGTGATATATAGCGCCTATAAACAGTCTATAGGGGAACAAATTCTAACTGGAGCTCGGTGCAGCTCTGCAGTCTGACACAAATACTGTATATCCATCATAAACAGGCTTCCCTGCACATTTGGTATTACATAAAATAATATCAACTTTTTATGTAAAAGCATTTAACTTTTGTAGCAAGCATTACCACAAAATTGACTCATATTAGTTTGCAGATGTGTCTATTTCTTATGTACTGCATATTCCTATAATAGCTGCTATAGTGTTGGTTAGTTTACAAATTGGTTGCAGTTGACATACATTTTCATGACTATCCAGATATTTTGTTCCAGCAAATTACATATTTTTGTTTACCTTAGTCCTAACACATCATTTTGCCACTAAGCTAAGGTAATTGTCTCTAATATTACTATGGAATCTCTCATATTAAGGGACAGATTGCCAGAGTGCATTTATCATTTCCAATGTAACATAAATGAGAGACCCTCGCTAGCAACTCCAGTAGGCTATATTGGATTTAAATCAAACTCTGACTATGATTGCTGAGTTTTTTATGTTTATTTAAAGTTGTTCATATCCACATCACATGAACAGTTTGGTAATTGTACCGAATTTAGCACAGTAGTCCCAATGGTTAGGGACAAATAGGTTGGAAAAGGTTAAGGACACTTTCATTCAGATTTTCTTTTTGTTTTGACTTTTACTTTCAGTCTGGCATTTAGCAGGTAAAACAACTGCTCTGTTGGATTAATGTCATTCATTGAATCTTTTTTTTTTGATGAATAACAGACTATGTACAGTACAGTGTTCACCCAATACAAATGTGAAGACTTAATACATTCTAAAAGCTTAAAATCAGCTCTTAAACATCATAATATCTTTTTCAGTTCAAATTCAATGTGCTGGAGTACAGTCAAACAATGTAAAATACCATAGGGCTTTCTTCCTTCAAAATGAAATCAAATATTCTCAACAAACTTTCAACATACAATCCATTTTTTTTTTTTCAAAACATCACAAAAATCCAAAGACTTTAAGGGACAAACAGAAGAAAGCCCAGAAATGTTTAGATGATTCTCCAATGGCAGATGTTTTAGAGTCAGTGATGGAAATACAAAACACAGAATATAAGCCGACAGAAACCCAGCCAAAGCTTTGCTCACTGGTTTATCTAAATCAGTTTTCTTTGTGGATAAACTTCTATCAATTGACCCTTAGACTTGTGTCGAAAACACACACTGTATTTACTTTGTGTGTTTATTTCCATTTAGACACCTTATGCATTATTGATTCTCACACTATTTACACATTAGAGCGAGCTTATGGCCAAGTCTCTGAAGAAGAAAGCACATCTATTGGTTCTTGTATGTGTGTGAGGTCGTTAAATGCCCATCTATTAGGGTGTGTGCATGTGTGTGTGCTGCCAGAACCCCAGATGGATGACACACATAACTCACACACACACACACACACACGCCTCTCTGGCAGTAAATCCCTAGAGACTACACAGTCCTGCTACCAGAAGGTTTTCCTGTCAAAGTGTCCTTGAGTAGCTGCATGGAGCCACCACAGAAGCACATGAGAAGCTGTGTCAGACGGTTGTCAAGTCATTTCATCAAGTTTCTCTTAAGAAACAGCTTTTTGTACTCATCAATGCCGTACTTTTCTCTACCTAGCACTACAATCTCATTAGACAATGTTGCAAAAGTGATTAAGTATCACATGAAACACATATTATCTTGACTCCTTTTATTTAAATCTTGTGCAATCATAAGACGGATAATGGAGATGTGTTAATTATACACACTAATGAGCTATCCAAAGTTTAAAAAAGGGCTTAGATACTGATTTAACTCTAAAAATTGAGACAGTTCAAGGAATGAATTACAAAGTTAGGTGAGATGTAAGAAACACCAACATAAAAATAACAAATGCATTTCATAAAAAGTTTAAAAGTCCCCAGCCATTTAGTGTAGTCAAGCATTGACATATTAGATTAGAAACTGCTACCGTAAGCTCCTTTTTAAAGAGCTTTTAGCAGTAATTCCCATACTTTTATTATTTATGTTATTTATCTTAACTTAAATTCTCGAAACAGCCCTGAAACATTTCACACACTGTAATGGTTCCCTGTTGTGAATTGGCACTAAATAAATACTTAGAATATATTTAGGGCTTTATCCACCAATAGCCAAGGGACAGAGGACTCTCTAGAGCGGTTTTATATATATAAAAAACATGACATTTGAGAAAACAGAGATTGAAGCAGTAAAAGACAGTGAGGATGAGGGTCCCCTGTGTGATTAGAGCCTGGAGACACTTGAAGGAAGTGGCAGAGAAGATGGTAGTGAGTGATACAAAAACAAGCTGGTCTTCTGTCAAACACACTCATGTATATTTGTTCATGCCAATATTGTGCGTTGTCGAAAATATATGAAAATTATCTTTTACAGTTAAGCTCTTAATTATCTTATTCTTTGCTGTTGCTCAATGGAAAATACTTTGTACCCCTTTATCTCTTATGTTGTTAAAAAGATAATGAGCCAAAACCAAGCTGACTGAACACCCGTTCCAGTTGGCCATGTGCACAGATTCAACCCACACATGGTTGGTGTCCACCGTTTAAGAATCTTGACATACTGTGAGTTGTGAACCGCAAGGGTGTACAAACTTACAATGAAATCAATTGTTTAACAAAAGTACTGTGTCAGCCCAGGAAATTAAACTTAGCCTCGCAGAGAGCTAGAATGAGTTAGCAGATTGTCCCCACACAATCACAAACATGTTCTCTTTTTTTGTTTATTTCCAAAGCAACACGCCAATTACCCCAAGGGAGTCATTACAGTTGTATCTTATGAGAGGCAGATTTTGGGGGGAGGTGGGGATGCAAAACGACTGGGAACTATAGACGGGTCAGGAATAGACACAGTGTGAGGAACCAGACAAAAACAGGAGGAGGGAGACAGTGATTTAGACTCAGTGGTGCGTAGCGGCTACCAGCCCATGTTGTCATTGACAGGAAGTGAAGGGTACATGCCTCCCCCAAACTAGCTTATCCTGCTGACCTCATGGGGACAGTGTGTGTATGCATGTGTATGTTAGAGGGGAGAAGATCTTGCCTAGCAGTCTCTATATCTCTCTCTCCCTCCAGGCCTGAAATGAAGGATGCTCCCGGTGACTTGGTTTCACCTCAGTGGACACTCTGAGCTAATGGTGAAGCTCTGGGACCGGATGTGTCCGTCTGTGTGCCCCTTAACAGTATTCAAAAGTGGGTGCAAACTACATAAACTTATAACATGCATCTGTATGTGTGTATGCAAGAAGTAAATATACATTGTGGCTGGACACACAAGTTTCTCCTTTTTTTTTAGGAAGCTATTCTGCCCCAGTGTTCAATTTCAATTTGATTAGAGTACATTAGACTTTGTTCACAAACATCTAATTATAATAATATGATAATTAAAAGGATCCAACCCACGCTTTAGTAAAGGCTGGTAGAAAATGTCCAAAGATATTGGACAACAATTCTTTATTGGATCAGTTCCATAATAAACTGTAATATAGACAGAACACTAACCATTGCATCAGAGGAAATGTACCTGTCTGTGCAGGAATATAAATTATTATAATTTAAAATCAAGCACAAAAACAGAATGTCAGTCAACAAATGCAGTTTTTTATCTATATTGTTTTGGGAGCAATTCAGGACATTTTAAATGCAATGCGAAGCTATGTTGTCAGGTTAAAGTCATGGTCTGGACACACACACATACATGTATAAATAAGAAATAGCAGTGGGTTCTCCTTGGCCCTTATTTTCTCATGACAATGTGTCAAGCTCGGAGTAAAAGTACTCCAGAAACATATCACTCAAAATGTGGGGGGCGAACAAGAAGAGTATGTAGGTGTAGATGGAAAAACTCTGAGCTGTGTGACACAGTGAACAATATCACAGCTCAGAGTTGGAGATGCTTCAAATGCAGGTCACGGGATACAGGATGGTAATTGGGTTTCTCACACCAAAGTATTACTTCCTGGAGATTATTGGCAGTAATAATGAATTCCTGTGAGATGGAATTGTAGAGAGGCGAAGCAGCATAGGTGTGAGTACACAAGCTAGCACTAGAGAAGCAGAGTGGGTTGTATACAGTATGTTCTTTATGACCTGTACAGTTAGTTGTAGAACTTGGGAGTTACCTGGAGAAAACATTTATGTCACATAAGGGTCATATTTTAAGAAGACAATCATCATAATGACTGCTAAATGTACTATGATTTACGAGCTACTTTATCATGGATGGACGCTGTCAGTAAGAGAGCAACAAGCAGTACAGTTAAAGCTCAGAATATGTTTTAACTACAGTAGGTGTAGCTTTTTCTCTCTCTACTGAGTGTGACTAAAATCAGCTCAGTTGTAACATCTCTGCATGAACAACACCCTATTGCCCTTTTCAGTCCACTGACTCTAGCTTAAGTTTGAATGATTCTTGGACAAGTACTGTTAAACAAAAACATTGTTCCTGTATCACTTCTTTGAGTCCATTGGATTCACAGAGGCTCAATGTTGTAGTCTAATAAAAAAAACAATGTCTCTTTGTAGCTACCTACGACAGAATATTGGCTGTGAATACTTCTACACCTGAACAATTATTTAGATAGACACCTCAGAAGACACTCGCAAGACAGGTATAGAGGTCTTATTGGTCCTTATTCAACTTTACAATTGTAGAACAAGGACACAGTAAATAGGACATACTGTATATTATGGGGTGATGCAACATCATGAACAACACTGAACGTAAGACCCAAAGCATCCAAAGCAGGATGCAAAAAATGATATTTATAATGCAAGATGCAGAACACAGGATATAGGATGTAACACACAGTATTGTCTTGGCTTTGCGTCTTGTATTAACTCTCCCAAAAATAATATACCTACAAGACGATGGAGGACCTGATAAAGGATTTGGGGAAAAAAGTACCAAATACACACACAGATATGAATGTGGCCTTTTTCTGTAGACACTCCTGTGTGTGTTTACGTACGAGTTATTGTATTTTTCATGAACGGCACCTGTGTGTATTGACTAATTACATTTTCCCGTTTCATATTGTTATCCATGCTAGAAGGCAAATCAAACCTGCACAGATCCCTGTGAGTATATAGGGATTCAGCTGCGATATTGTGCCTTGAAGATTAGCTTTTCTTCTCAGGATGTTTAAATATGAGAGTTAAAGCTCCGCCTATTGATCTGGGACTCTGGGATGGAGTGTGTGTAGCTTCACTTATATTTTTACTTCATCCTGTCCTTTTTATGCACTGGCGAGGTGTTGCAAGGCGCGGATGCAGTCTTGCATCATATTCTAAGATATACTGATGCTCATGTTATTATTGTACATGTAGCTGCATACAGTGAAGCTCAAAGCTTTCAGGCACACATGAAGAATGACTTTAGCTGAGTGAGTTCTCTGCTTCGCTCTTTGTTGTTCAATCACTGATATTCTGCCACACACAGTCATAGAGTACTTCTGTACAGAGAATAGAAGCAATGATGTGAAGTCAAGAAGTGTGATATAGATGCAGAGAGAAAGGAAGAAAGTCTGTGTATGATGTGCGGGTGTGTGTGTACGTGGGTGCATCAGTATGACAGCTTTCAGAGCAGCACTTCGTGGCCAGCTGATTCTCTCCCATCTGAGATCCTGAGTGAGGATTATAAAACCAATCAGCAGAGGGTGATTGCTGCAGCCAGCCTGTGATTGGATCACAACCCAGCCGCCGCCATCAGCTCCGCAAAGAGAAAGAGTGAGAGATGAGACAACGAGACGCAGGGACAGAAAGAGAGTTGAAAAGAGATAAAGAAAGAAAGTCGTCAGAGGGGGGTTGGTGGCGGGTGGAAGAGAAAAAAAAGCAAAGATGAGACAGAGAGAACATAAGATCAAGATCTTGGGTGTTTCATATTTACTGCCGCCACCACACACCACAGATGTACTCGTGTGTTGCCTCTGTTACCTATCATATAGATTTTTCAATTTCCTTGCTTCCCTCTTCAGCTATAGGAAATGATCTATTACACCCAAACAGTACACGGCTCTGCTCCCATTGTTAATAGTGCAGGGTTTCCACAGTATGCTGTATGTCCTTTTTATCCGAGCATGTTAAATGAAAAAGACTCACTTAAAGGAAAATGAAGCGGCAGAGCTGAAGTCTTACAGCTGTTTCAAGTCACATTAGGGTTTAAATGATGACATTTATTTGTATTCATTTATTTTGCCTGGTTTAATGAAGGGATGGTGTGTCGGGTTCGGGCTCCTGGCTCACAGTAACAAGGTCTTAGTTTTCAAAAGAAGCTGCAGTCCTTTCTGTGTGAAGTGTGCGTTCTTCTTGATTGTGTGGCTCTCCTCAGGGTGCCGCAAGCCAGCAACTATTTTATCCATCTATGTTTTTCTGTGTTTCCGTCCTGCGGTAGTCTGGAGACCTGTCGGACGGTATTTCCATGCCTTTAACCTAATGCATGCTGGGAACTGCTCCAGCACAGTGATTAGTAGCTCTATATTTGTGGCCCCCCACAGTCTATCTTGGAAATGGGAAAGGGCAAAAGCTTCTTTGACAACTACATGAATAATTTGAGATGGAATTGACTTATTTCATCCACAGGAACATTTTAACATTCTCAGCCATGGTATCAAGGGATGTCATGCTTATGTAGAGAAAGAAAAGCAAACAACAAAGATGTGTTGGCTTAAACTGTGTGGTTAGTCAGGTAAAGGAAAATGAGAAAGTTGGCTGTGTAGATTGTCGCTCTTACATTCCTCTTCTTTCATTGTCCTTTTTCTTAAACAGTAGGGATTGTATTGAAATGTCGCCAATGGCAAACAACACAAGATGTAAATATAAATCAACAGGTGTTGCTGTATTAACTGGGATTACTGGCCAACTGCTACCTTATTGTTGAATACAGATTTGGACATTACCTGGTTCTTTTTGTAAGATTTTAGGCTTTCCACCATTGTGCCCTTGGGCTTTGTCACATCAATGTATTTCACCAATATGTGAGTTTGAAAGCTGACTGTATTCTGTTTAGCAATACTTTAGTCTAAGCTAATAGTGATTAATGTATCAATTTAAATGGCAAATGATGCAAATAAGCAGCAAAAAAATAAATGAAGGTGGCTTTCACAAGCAGTGTAATGTGCCTCATATTTATTGAATTTTGAACCAAACAAATTACATTATATAAGAACAATTAGCTCAATACATTATTTCCATAAGAATAAAAATGACAAGCCAAGTACAAGAGGGCTCAGGTATGTTTATAATGATTGGCTCTTTAACTAAGAGGATGAGTGCTTGTGTAGACATTATGGATGTGTATGGGCTCAGAATGCGTATCTGAAGCGCTACGTCATGAACGCAAGAAATCATACCCTCGTGGGAGCTCGCTCATGTGATTGGCTTAGAATGAAGGAGACATCTGATTGGCTATAGATAGAACAAATTACAAGTACGAATCGGGTGAGCGTCAGGGGAGTCTCAAAAAACCCACACACGAATGCACAGCGATCCGTGCACAGAAAGCGGTTGGTGTTTGCAGGTTCAGAGGTTTTTAACGGAAAGCAAATATGTGAGGATAAAAAATACATATGTAAAACTTTTTTCTGTATTTGGATTTTATTTACATTTATATGAAACGGAACACATTTGTGTGTGCATTGAAAAACACAAGTGTGGATCCGGAAATACAAGTTTGAATCCTTCTGTGTGCATGTGTGTATTATGAGACTGTTCTGAGCCCATAGATGTGTGCATCTGCGATATAATGTTCGCAGGTGTTTGCTCGGCGGTGTTTGTTGCCAGGTTTATTTAGCTGGCTTCCCATGGGGCACGGCGTGACCTGGGGCATCTGTTGCCCCCTGCCCATTTTCTGCCCTTCAGCACCCTCTTTTATCTTTGCCCATGACCTGTTGACGCTACCACACACACACACACACACACACACACACACACACACACACACACACACACACACACACACACACACACACACACACAGAAAGTCATACATAGAAAAAAAACTCTAGTTCAGATTGTGGAGAAAAATAACAGACAGTCAAACAATGAGAATAGGTGATTGTCATGAATACTAAATGTCTGAACTTTGACACATCTGCATTCTGCTTTGAAGTATAAAAGGTAGATTGTCATGGTAACATAATATTGAGGCTTTTTTAGACTGATTTGGATTTTGGTATACCTTTTGTGGATGACAATGATGAAGAGAGAGGTGATGAGGGTTAGGAAAAGTGAAAATGAGGTTAGGAGGGGGCATATTAGCACAGCTGGGCCCAGTAGGGAGATCTGTACCCATGTTGGCCTCCTATCTGTTTATTTCTATTCTGGTTACAGCATACAAATATTCACCTGCTTAATATGGGTAACATTAGGGTGGGCTAGGGACAAAGTCATTTAGTTTACACCAACTTTGGGGACACGCGCAAAGGATTTGTGTGAATTACTTAAGCGATAGGATGAAGTCTGATGTAATTGATTTGCTTTTAGTACAATGCAAAATGGCCCAAAGGCATATCTTTTGACAAAGCATTGCAGGTCCTGACACCAGAAACAAGCATTCATTTTTTTTTTTTTAAAGGTAATTTGTTCAGGGACAGAGATGCATTTGGGGAGTTTGATATTTGTCATTTATTATGATTAACCACCCCATGGATCTCGTGAGATTACCTTTCCTTAATAAGCTTTTCTTTATGTGTTGAAAATACGGGAGGGCTGCAATAACATGCCCTCAATGACGATGCTAACATGATATAGCAGATATATCTAGCATGTTAGCCAGCTAACATTGCTAATCAACACAACAAATTCAGCTGAGACAGGAACTTCATTTTTTTGTGAAGTGATTACAATTGTAAACTAATGGACCAAATGATATGGCACCAGTCAAAGGCCATTGCCATACTGCAGTCTGAAGTATAGCTGATGGACAGATGTAAAAAAGTGTCTTTAAAAGTATTAAAATAGTTTGCCAAATATACTTTGCTCAGCTACATGGATGAGTATACCATAAGTCTAGGTGGGAACCACTGGTGTTTTTGCACCTTTATTGAATGTCACAGAGCCCTTACAGGAATATCCATGAGTAAATTGTTACACTCTTTAAGACTAAAAATCTACTTGATAAGTCATTCATTCCACCAGTTAAGTTTGGAAGTCCTTCATTGAGCTGCCCACATCGACAGTATTGTGTTTGGCAATATACTGTATATGATCAGCCAGCTCTTGTGAGCCCTTCAGGCATACAGTCAGTCACCTATTCACCAGTCAGCGTTAAGAATAGCTATTCCCCAGCATCGCTATTCAGCAGTGTTCAGAGCAGGTGGGGAGATTAGCTATTTCTACTCCAGAAAATGATTTATGCCCAGACTTTTAACTGGAAGCTTTTCCCCCCTGCAAAGATCATTTCCCCTGACTTCACCTCACAACGAGAACTATTTTAGGCATTGGCTCATTAATACAGAGTGATTGGATTCATTGTTCTGCAATCCTGATGGATGTTCTCTGAAGTGTTCTCTCTGTTAAGTCCCACCTCAATCCTCATCAATCTAAGGGTTGAATTTTCTCCCCATTGTCTTCTGAAAGTTAAATAAATCAGTCGCCAATGCCTTTTTTCTTTTCAATTCATTTGAATGAATTTGCATTAGCCTGACTCCATAGAACCATTCATAACTCCTAACTTCAACCTCTGTAGACCTTTTACATTTGAACAACCATTGAAGAACCACTCAACATCAGGTGTTACAGTTTATACTCCTTTTACAAAGAGTTTTCAAATATATTCAGATACACTTGAAAATATTGACAAGCTTTCTTTTATCAGAGTTACTCTGCCTCTCATCAAACACATCATTTACAGGACTTCATACCAGTTACCACGCATGCAATGGTTTGTACGTTCCTCTCATGTCAGACTGTTCGTTTTTTTCAACTGTGATTCAGTAAGTACTGTAGGACTGAAATTAGCCTTTTAGTGCTCTGTCTTTATTCCACAAATGTGCCTCTCTGAGCAATGGTCTTAATATTGATTAAGATTTCTTAAGTGTCAGTTTCTCCCACTAAAGTTGACTGGTTCTTTAAAATGCCCTCAAGTAAAAACGGTTGTGTTCAACCAATGTAAGGCACTACACCCACAAAATAAAACTATTACCTGGTACTAGAAACAACCCTGCAAAATGCAATTTCTTTGCTCCATACAAAACATGAAACGGTGACCTTTTTGTAGAAGTTGCAAGTGATTGGCCCAAACAAAACAGCATTACTCTTGTTTACTGTCTTCTTGTGCATTGTAAGTGCTTTTTAAAGCCCATGCTCTCTGCTGTATTCAAGCAATTCCTCATCACCCATTCACACAACACTGTATCAATTGTGTGGGCTATTTTAACTCCAGGATGGTTGACTTGACAGCGGGTTGTGTACCAGTGGTGTGAGCTCTATAGGAAAGAAGGTTTTGCCACTACCTGCTGTGTGTTCTGCTGCAGTAGGTCTGCTCAGGGTGCTATAGGAGGGTTGACTGCTATTTATACTGTACTTCCACTGCAGTGCCACTCCACTCCTCTCCACATGCACTCCTATACAGAGAGATTTTGACTGAAAGTTTTTGATTTTGTTCAGATATGTATAGTGCTAACCATGTGTATGTGGCACATAGAATACATCTTTTCGACACAATGTTGGTTCCTGTATGTACATGTAAAGGAACGTGCAGGAAACAGAAATTAAAACATTTCAATTGTGTACATTCGTCTACTGAAACCCATAACCATAAATCGTCACCATCAAGTGCACCCTTGTTGTTAAAACTGAATTAAATATCGTAGAATCAATTCAAGTGAAATGCTATGCAAGTGACAGGGTAGTCAATTGTCTACAGTTATATATGTCATTTTTGGAGTCATTTGCAATCAATGTAGTCAAAGTCTAAGGTATGAGGACATGTTGGAGAATAAACTAGATTGAAACCTACATAAGCAGCCTAATCCTGTATTGTAGATTACAAAAAATGTACTTTATCAACAATGGTGGATAAATAACAGTTTACTTAATGCTTTCCCACTAATTCATTGATGGTTGGGTGTCTTACGGTGGCCAACCTACCAGTTAAATGCCAGTTTAACGTAAGTGCAACTGTGTTTTATCAGATGACACTAATCTGGAAAGAATGGCACTTATTTTAGGTTTTTATTCTAAAAGAACATTATGCGCTTTGACATATGTGTCTGCCCATATCTTTGTCACTTTCCAATACTGAATGCTTGGTTTCAACCATAATGAACCTTTTAAGTAGCAGCCTGAGAAGTGGACAGGGTGTTAAGGACAGGGACCGGCAGGGAAATCAGCTGTCAGCGGCAGCATACTTCCGTTCTTCTCATTAATTACTTTTGGGGAAAGAGAGGTGGAGGCCAGATGAGTATTGATTGTGGTGGGCCAGTATAGGGTCGGTTTCACCAGCCCTTTCCCACACGTCATTGCCTCTCCACGTCCCCATTAAGCGGGAACAAGAGGGATCAGTGGCAAGCTGGGACCCTATTAAAGACGGGACCTCGAGTGTCAGACAGGCTCGCTAGCACACAAACCTTCTCCACGAGACATAGGCAACACTCCTTTTCGCTTCATGTCTGTCTGTCTTTTAATCCCTATTTCACTCCTTTTAGTGCAGAATGTCAATAAGATTTAAATGTCACAGGCTGTTTGCAAGTCAAAGACCATCCAAAGTCAGACACTATAGGTTTCTTTGATTTGCCTCCCTTCTTTTCCTGTTACTTTCCCCACTACTATGTTCTGGTACACTATCCTTTTTCAACCCAAAGCTACATAAATAGTGTGTAGGTAGCTCTTAACTTGTAGAAAGGTCTCTTTTTTTATTTTCTCTTTTTCACTCCGCCTCTCTTATCCCTGCTTTTGTTGCGTGACTGATGATTTTAATTACCTGTTAACTCCCTGTACTCGGCAGATACACATGATAAATGGTCCGGGTGACTGTTGTATCCACCATCTGGATGGTGTAAAAGAATCTTAGGAGCTTTTCTTTACTGTCATACCAGAGACAGCCACCACAGCAGGGGGGATTGCAGGTGTACCGAGGGGGAACAAGAAACTGTCCCAGTTTAGATCCAGTTGACAGCTATTTAGTGTCATAGGGGTCACATCCATTGTTTCCCTGTCTGAAACTGCAGGCAGCAACAATATGCCTCTAGAAAAAAAAGCCTGTATCACCACAGTGGGAAGAGAGATTGCTGTAGATGATTGGCCAGAAAATTGCAGCACTTTATATGGAGATTGTAGAGAAGGAGATGGAGGGAGGGATGTGGAGCTACCATGGGTGCACACAGTGGTATGGATTCAGAATCAGACATTATGTATCCAAGTGCTATGCAATGACCAGTATCATTTGTGAAGACCAAATCTAAAGCTCCCAAAAGTTCTTGAAGCAAACCTGCTAAAAAATTGCAAACTTAGCAGAACCATCTTGGTTAGATGCATGGAAACCCTGTATGGGAATGGAGAGTCACCAATATGAAAGTTATTATTAACACAGGCTGTGGCCCAAGGCGGATGTTTCATTGTACTGTTGGGTTGGACAGTAAACGTACAAGAGCAGTTCCTGAAGGGGAAACTAAAGACGCCATCAAAATCTGCGATTACACACACACACACACACACACACACACACACACACACACACACACACACACACATACACACACACACACAAGAAGAAGAGGAAGAAGATATAATGTTATTAATCCCCAACAGGGAAATGACTTGTATCACATTGTCCATGACTGTGTCCAAAATAACTGTCTCAAACGGAATATTATATATTAATTGTGAGTTTTGGAGATATTGGAAGGACGATTTTAGAATTTCGGAGCCAGGCTAGCTCCTTCCACATCCTTGCCGTTTTTACGCTAAGTTAGGCCATTTACCTTTGTATCTCAAGCTCCATACTAAATGCACAGATATGTGGGATAGGTCTCAATCAACTAGTTCTCTTAAAGGACTCAAAATATAAAACTATTCCACACATATCATGACGGCCCAACAAAAGGCATAATTTGCATGGAGATTTGATTCTCTGATGCATGTCACAGAGGTCAGTGCAAATGAGGAAACAATTCAATTATACTGCTTGATTAAGTTGAGCAGATCAGTCACTTATTTATAATTAGACTTAGACTCAACAATTGACATGGCCCTCAGGTCTCCGTGGTGTTGTCTGCGTGTTTATTCATGGAGTTCATGGCAGCGAGCGATGACCCACAGTGCAATAGGAATGACCTGCAGCATTAATGAAGGGTAACGATGATAGTCTCCAAAGCAGACCCCATGTCACTTCAGTGTTGTCTTGCGGTTTGAAAAGGAAGGCAAAAACAGAACCCTGGTTACACACAGACGTTCACATACACACAGATTTGACGCATGTGACAAAGCTTACTTGGAAGTCCCAGCGGTAACATTGAAGACAACTTCAATTCATTCAATCTTCCCCTGAGTCCCCTGAAGCAACGATAAAGTGCTTTTGAAGTGCCTCACGTACCTGTCAATAGCAGGTGGCGTTTGGAATATATTTGAATTGTATTGAGCTGAGCTAATTTGAATCAGATCAGATTCAGGTGAATTGAATATTTGTACAGCATGTGTGTGTATGCATGTGTTTATTCCATTTTGGGTCGCCCGTAAGACAAACACAAGCGGACACCTAGGAGAGAGAGACAGACATATCAATATGACTGTTGTAAACAAGAGCACCTATATTGTGTTTGTGTGTTTCTTTTTCACACTATCTCTCTATCAGCAGTGAATCAGTGGAGTGTTAGGACATCGTTTAAGCTCTTGCGCAGCATCAATACTGGCTCTATTGATTTTTTCAAACAGTTAATGGAAGCCTTTAGGGCAGGAAAGCTAATTAAAATCATATGCAGGTCAAGCTCATTTAAAGACTCCCCATTAGTTTATGTTTAGCTTAACCACGCTTGACTGGAAAATCCATCCATCGGGCATCTTAATTGACTGGTGTTTCTAATGGCTTTCCAATGCTCCTGAGTTCCTCTGGCAGATTTCATGCTGCAGCTCTAATAACCCACATACAATACAATCGTTAAAGACTGTTGCTGCGTGTCCTGCATCCTCAAAGTGTCTTACAGATGCCCGCAGGCTGTGATGTGCTTCGTACTTCAACCTTTGGATATGTGCAACCTCAATGCGGTCAGACGCTGTAGCTTCTACTTCACCTCCGTCTTAAACTTTCCCTCAGGAATATTGTTGTGTCCTGAATTGTAATGGGACCACATGAAGTCTATGCTTCCATCTCATGAGTCTTCATTGATTGTTGTATTAAACATGTTAACATTAGACAAGTAAAGAAATCATTCATATAGACGTGTTTCCTCTCAGGTTTGGAGCCTTTCCTCTTAAACTTTTATTTATATAAATGTCTATTACATTACATCTAGATGATTACTTTATCAATTATTGAGACCAATGCTAATACAATAACCCAGGGAGCAGATGGACGTTTAGGATGATACATAGAACTGAAAATATGGCCTGAATAAACAAATGTTTTTTATGTTTCGGAAAATGTCTCAACTAGAGTAACTATGGCTGTTGTATGATCGCGGGAAAAATAAACATATGAGGGCTGTGTTGTGATGTCTTGATGTGCAAGCTCAGCTGCCACATTTCCCCTGTTATTTTTCCTCCAACCATCCGGCGGTTCTGCTTTTCCAACAAACATATTGTTGTTACACACGTCAGCTCTTCACAACTTGTGTGAGTGCGTATTGCAGTGCCTTGGGGGAGGTTGATTTGAATCTATGATTCAGAAGGAGATTGTATTTAGTCTGTGTTTATTGTTCCCTATCAGGGGCCAATATGATAACAGCAGATGCAAAGCATCTTGCTGTGTCTTAGTTTGATGCTTCCTCTGCATGACACTAGCCGCAAACCACACTGTCCTGCCACCACTGTTGTACCCAGCTGGCAAAGGCATTGCGGGAAACCTTGCAACGTCGAAGATTTAACAGAGTGGTTCATTATACAGAGTGAGATCAGATAAAATCCCCCTGAGATGAATTCTCTCTGCCACTGAGGAGTGACGCAGCAGAGGATAGGAGAGAGTTCTGAGCCAGATGGGCATATGAGAGGTTATATGTAATAATACAGTATCACCTAATAAGATGTCAGCAGCTTTAGGTTATTATAGAAATACTAATCCTGTTACTCTATACTCTCTTTTCAAGATAAAAACATACACATGCACTCGCATGAGTAAACCCTTCATATACACATGTAAGCACACACCTCCTGACCTTTGAGGTTGCTGATTGCATTAATATTATTAGCTGTTTTCACTCACGCATGAGATTATGTTGTTCTATTTTTGCTAACATTTCAGACTACCTAGCACATTTTAAATGACTATTAAGTGGGTGGTTATTAAGGATTAGCCATGCATTACAACGTATGTAATATAAAAGTGCTGGAAGCTGCACGGCGCTTTACACCTAAGCCCTCCAGCCCTATTTCATCTCACACCACGTTTTGTTCAGTTAAAAAACGTTTCTTGATTAAATGCATGTTTTAGTCATTTCTGTTATCTGTCATCATGAGTTGTGCATTTCAATAATGTTTCAATAATGTGAGTAAAATGAGAGTTGGTTTACAAATATCCCTCTATTGCAGAAACACCGTTTTATTTTTGCTTACGCACGTTTTGCACATTTCTTAATATTATACAAAACAATCTCAATGCAATTTTGGATTAAATATTTGTACCACAAATATGGGAACAAATCAAAATGTGTATTTTGAATACTTTGAATACATCCTCTTTGTAGTTCAACTTCCATGCACAACATTTGAGCATTTCTCTTCTTCCTCATTCAAGTCATTTAAAGTTCAATGTCTCCCATTCCCCCTGAAACCAAGTTCAAACAGCCTCTTTGACTTTCTACTTCTTATATACCCATAGTGAATGTCCTCCCACTCTGAGTGTGGAGTGAGATTTGGGGAAGGGAAGGGAAAGAAGCAGCGGAGACAGAAAGTGAAACCATGTCGGGAAAAGAGGAGATGAAGCCAGTTAGCCAACAACAGATGGCAAGTGAAAAGAGAAAAGAGCCAGGTGGTATAGAAAAGAGAAGAGCAAGTAAGAGAGGAATGAAGGGAACAGAGGTGTTTACTTTATATCATGTTAGCAACAGTAAGTCTCTGTCTAACAAGCTCAAACCCATACAGCCCACAGCTCTCATGTAATATAGCCTCAGACCCCTAAAACGAGATTCTCCACCAGCACCCTTAAAACCTGTTAAGCCCCAAGGTCCCCGCCAGCGGGTACTTTAGTTTTTTTTTTCACGACACTGTGTCTCAGGGGATCTTAATATTTAAGAACCTATTAATGTGTTATACCAGATTAACGGGAATAAACTCAGCTAACTGACGATACAAACCATTTTTACCAAAACAAAACACAAGTCTCATAAGAAGCATCTAAATGACCCCTGAGCGAAAAATGCTAACCTATTACTGCACCGATAATCACTCCTAGCTCCCTTATTACTTATCCTAGGTGCACATCCAACACATCGTTTATGATCGCAAGGAGACACAGAATCTGGTCTCAACACTGAAAGATACAAACTCGCGAAGTTATCAACACAAACGTACATCAAAACAAGTGGCGCTAGGTAGCCCACAACGCTAACATGGCTTACCTTCGTCTTTGTCTGGTCTAAACTGGTCTTCAATGGCATTAAAACGATAAAAACGATGCTGTAGTTAATCTATAGGTTAATCTAATGTGACTGCGTCCCCTTTGAAATGTTCTGATAATCCAAAAGCAATAAAACAGCTTTTCCGTTGCTTGATATGATATCAGAGCAGCGATATTTCTCCCCTCTGCTGCAAGCTAGCATGCGCAGAGAGGCCACCTTTTTTTTTTTTTTACATGAGTGTGTGCGGGACGATTTCCCTTGGATTCTATTGGCTCTAACGGTCAGAAAGAGATGTCACATGTCAAAATCGAAGAAGGGGGGCCAGAGATAAGGAAAATCCACCCAAATGGCCCCAGAAGAGGGTTTTTTTGCTAAATCTGTCTAAAAAGGTCAAATATCACTTGTTTTGCATCAATCTTGATACAGGGTACTTATTATATGTTGTACTTTGGATTCCTAAAGCGTTTAGTCTACTAACCCATCATCCAAGGTTAGTTTTCACTATAAGTACAAAATATTTTTTGGATGGACACTATAATTTATAGTTTTTTACCATGTTCAATCTGAATTTTCTTTAAAATAAAAAAATTCTATATTGATTCTGACTTTTCTCCAACTCACAGGTTTATCATTACTTTGAGAAAAAAAAGATTATTAATTTAACCCTTTTAGAAGGGAAGATATGGTCATTTGTTCTGGGAATGTCATTTTCGAGCCTGAAACCTTAAAAACAGGCTTGGGGCCTAACAGCTTAAAACCCTAAAACCCCTATTGCTAACTCTCCATACTTCCCCAAGATAAAGTGATAACTACAGTACAAACAGATTTCCTAGAGACACTACTGTAGAATCAATTGGAAAAACGTGTCAGTGGCAACATTTTACTTACTGAATACACATGAGAGAAGCAGGCCTACATGTATATCCACATAATGAGTCAGCTCTGTAATATTAAAGATATAATATACAATAATGGCTTTCGTGGCAGTTACATCTGCTGACCTCTCCTGGGAGCTCAGCGCAATTATTTACCCAGTAGAAATTCATAGAGCAAAGCTAATGCAATTCATCCAAGAAAAGAAGATGTGGCTTTCTCAACTTATTTTCAATTAAAGATGATCTTATGGGAGAAAGAAATAGCTGTGTGGATCTTTTATCCAAGTGACTTGAAATACCTACAACCTAGTTTGAAATGCAATAATTGAGTGTCAGCATGGATGTGTGGTAATTATTGCTGACAAGGTGGACGGGTGTTAATCTACTGTTTGCATTTCCATGTACAAACCTGGTCAACCCCTGAATTTCTTGTTTTGCTATACAGCCTCATTGTATACTGTCGGCATCATTGAAAAACTCCTTACTCTGTATTCAGTGCACGTTCTTGTCAAACTGAATGCTTGCTGAGGTCAACTGGTTCTCCCTAGATCAACAAGAGTCTGCAGCCACGCTAGCTCTGTGAGGCTATGCTCAAGCTAAAGAGGGAAGAGGGAACCTTGCATCTTAAGAAAAAATTAGCTTTTTAATTCAAATGTTTGTATATTCGCACACATTTGAGGGACAAGGCTAAGATTGTTAAAAATCAAGTATTAAGTGTGCAAACTGTTAACATCAAAGATATAAGTTGATTTGACTTTATTCATAGGTTAATCAACAAAGGTGGTAGGACTCATATAATTATTGTGACTTTACAGTAAAGACATGTAAGCTTAAGCTGCATATTTTGTGTTCCAACAGGTCCGTCTCTTGTTGGGACTCTGAAGAAGGACTGGGCCTCTCCGAACAGCATTGCTCTCTCGTGGCAGCAGCCGGAACAAACACCGCAGGGCATCCTCGACTACGAGATCAAATATTATCAGAAGGTATATTTACTTTTGCTGATAGACAGGTCCTGTCTAGAATATAAGAGCAGTAGTAGTTATAGATCAAGCAAGTGTGTGATATATGTTGAAGAACAATCATTTGAAATATTTGAGTTTAAACAAGAACATCTAGCTTAGACCAAAAAAACTCTTGGTTCCTTGCTTATAGCTAACTAATTGTCACATGACACACTGTTGATGTTAGACTTCATTCCAATGGTTACCATAATGCTAACTGAATTTGTTTGCAATCCCCTTAAGCTTAACATTGGTATACTGTATGTTTATCTAAATGTCTTACGAAGGAGACTAACAACTAGAAACAACTGGATTTGAATAGGTTTGATATCAAGACAACTAAAAGCTTTTCCAATATGCATAGCCTCTTATACTATAATTAAACATAATTTATGCCCATCATGTTATCTGGATTGCGTACTATATGGGCTTGTTTTCAAACACCTCTTCTAGAAATAAGTCCTTAGAAGAAAACAATAGATCAATGGCTATTTGTAAATTAGGGGTTAAAGTAATACAGATGTGCTGATTTTTGCAGAATGAGATGTGTATGAATAACCCAAACTAAATAATCCTTTACCACAGTCATGCATCTAAAAGAGTTCAAATATATTGTGTAAGTCTCTAATAAAAATCACATTGTTCAAATTGTTGGACAGATGTTTTTAGTTGTTAATATATGCTGTCAATATTGATCAGCAATTACAATTTGATATGTTAATATTGTATTTAGGTATAGTTTATTATTTTTTAGTACCCATGTTTGACATTCCCAGCCCTTTGCAATGTTGATTTGCAAGCACAATCCTACTGCAGCACTTGGATATTCAACTAGAATAGCTCGGACCGCACTATGAGCAGCTGGATTTGGGCTGAGTTTCCTCAAAAGCCAACCACATCAGCTTCTATCATGTTATCAGTCAAGAGAATGGCCCTAACCATCCCTCCTAAGAGAACACACTTTGTTTTGTTTTGCTGCCGTTTAATGGTCCCATGGAACAAATACATTCTGTAGTACCAATTATAGGATTATAATGCACTCTAAGTATGCTTCCAAGGAAAAATAATAACCCTTTTTAAAGCTGAATAGACAATTAATGTATGTTCATTATGCATAATTGTGTGCCAAGCATTACTTTTAAATGACAAAGCAGTACAACTCTCGATGATGGTAGTTTAATAAAATGATGTGTGAATTTTTCTAAAGCCTGAGGGCAAGCCTTGTCACTGGTTGCACAAACAGCAAGTATTAGTGTTAATCGAGGTAAAGCTGTCCTTCAGGCACTAGATCATGTTTTATCTAAACCTGTCCTCAATTGCTTGGAATCCTTTTCCCTCTCTCCCAAACAGGAACATGAGCAGTTGAGCTATTCCTCAACACGCACCAAGGCTCCCAGTGTGATCATCTCAGGTTTAAAACCAGCCACATGGTACGTCTTCAGTGTTCGCACCCGCACGCCCGCTGGATACAGCTCCTACACCCCTAAATATGAATACAAAACTACAGGAGACTGTAAGTACCTGAAACCATCTGAAACATCTGTCTTGTCCTTCTTTGAACATGTGTATTGGCACCTTTTTCATAGCTAAATTATGTGACAGAAAAAGAAAATCAAGTTTAAAGCATGTATTGGCGCCTCATCCTTCAAACGACTAGAAAGAACTTTTGGATTTAGGTTAGCATTATTTGTATGTACGTTTTAGGCTTAGGATCAGTTTAAACTTTTGCATGAAAATAACAATTTAAGCAGAGGAACAGCATCAGCAGGCTGCAAGCAGCAGGTCAGGGTCAGATGAAGTTCATGTACTGTAGCCTGGAGCAGCGCTCAGGGCAGCCTTCACCAAGAGCACAACAGCAAATAATAAGGCTGGATATGAGCCCACCAACAGCAGCATCCTGTCTAGCATCCAGACAAGCAACTTCTTCATAAACTTTGGAAAAGTACCCAATAAGGAAATAAATCATAGTATATGACAAAATCACAAATTATAGCATAGCACTGCAATGGTCCAACTTTGTTAAAATTCAGGTCAAGTTTCTCCACTCTTAAAATTCTTAAAACATCATGCACATTTTTGCTGATATCTATCGTCTGTTTCTTTTTTCACAGCTTACTACAGGGTGTCCGTGGGGTTTTAAAAAGTATTAAAAGTTGGTAAATCAATTTAGCGAAAATTAAGGCTATTAAAAAGTATTAAACGGCATTTTCCAAGGTATTAAGAAGGTCCACAGCAACGACAACATGAAACACCCTTTTACAACGACATGTCGGGAAACCCCCTCAAGGCGGCCCCATGCATTGCACAGCGCCGTAAAATTCTGCTTCTTATTTTAAGTTTCGTTGCCTTGCTCCGCCTGGGGGGGGGGGGGGAGAGTGTTTTGGGGTGCCACTGATGGTGATGAAAGCTGGTTCGAGGGCCCACAGACTCTAGAATCGCCACTGTCGATAGGGATCACAGCTGTCCGGTCCCACATGCTAAGTAATAGCCAGAAAGCCGCTGCGTTTAAGTCCCAACTCTCCCGATAGCCAATCCGTGCCTCCCCTGACTGCATGTCGCTGACACACACCGCTGCAGACTCTCTGCACGAAGGAGCAGCGGAGTCCGGCCGATGCTGCTCCTCCAAGGAAGAGACACACGTTCACTAAGCCGAACTATAGCCGGTCAGTGATCTGCTATTTTAAAGTAAAGTCAACACTACTTTCGAATGGTTTCTTTTTCTAATAAACCTTGCATTGGGTTAGTCACACAATTCATTATCTTGTGTTTTGTTCTATCACAAGCTGTTTAGTTGTGCTATTTTAAAATGCATACTATAGTAAATGTGAGGTAAAGTGTGTCGCCAATGTAACCGGTTAGAACTCGAAGTGGCGATGAGGTCTTAAAATGTATGGAAAGGGTCTTAAAAAAGGTCTTAAAAGGTATTACATTTGACTTCAGGATTCCGGCATATACCCTGTACTATCACTTTGTATGAAATCAACTTGTTCTTACTGTTTATTATGAACAACCTTATTTGGGACCATAGAGACATTATAAAATGAACAGGCCTGGTATTACAGTTAATAAAACCTGTTAAAAATAATCCACATTATTTTATCACAATTCCTGTGTGCCTCTGAATTGGATTCTCTAGGAATATAGTTCAAGGACTGTAATGCTATTCAGATACATGGTAATGGAGGCATTTCAGAAGCACATATTTCATGATTTTCACAGTGTAAGTCTTATAGTTCAGTGCTTTTAATGCAAAATGCGAGTGTAAAGCATTGTAATAATGTCAGGTGAGGGTTCATTATTGAGTTCTAAAATGTATCCGTACTATTGTCGGGTCGCCTATCTGTTAACTGTGTTTACATTGCAACCCTAATCTTTAGCCTTCCTACAGCGTGACTTTATATAGGTTGCATTCACCCTAAACTCTTTAAAGGTCAGGATATCAGTTACAATAGCTATTGAAATATTGAATACAATCCACAAGAGAGTCTGACAATAAAGCCTTGATGTTTGGAGTATTTTGAATCAATATTTTTCTGTGTGTCTGAGCAGTAGCTTTATTGCAAATCTAGTCATAAAATACAAAGGTCCAGCTGCCCTTTTATGTTGGTGCAGGTATTGTTGAGAGGTGATTTGGCTTGGCAGTGGCCCTCTCCCTTCCAAAGCTGCGGAGCTTTGCTTTATCTGCGGATCAGACAGTGCTCGGCCCAGCCTTTGTGTAGCCTGGCCTTTTATCTGAAACAGAAAGCAGATTTGGCCTCTGTCGCTCTCTCCCTGCCTGTCAGTCTGTCTGTCTGCCTGTCAGTCACTGTCACTTCCGCCTCTCTCTTTCTCTCCTGTTTGTCTTTACCTCGCTTCTGTCACCCATTTTCCTCAGACCTCACCTTACATTCTCTATCCTGTCCTCTGCAACCTTCCTCTCTATCTACACACACACACACACACACACACACACACACACACACACACACACACACACACACACACACACACACACACACACCTCATTACAGCAGCAGCTTCAGTCCAACACATCTGCTTAGTTAGTGATGTGAAGAGTGTGTGAAGCTGACGCCTGGGAGGATTTGTCTCGTGTGATCTGGCCACCGCCACTTTCACTCTCCCTCCCTCTGAGTGGACTGTAATTACTTTTATCCAGCCAAACACACACACACACACACACTCACAGACACACACATTCTTGACACCCACATACTGTATAAACTCACACATGAGCCTCTCTCTTTGGGCTGGCGACCACGCACCCTGATCTCCAATTCATATTCATTAAGCGTGAAATATTATAGAAATAAGTTTGGTAATAGCAATCATCTTTCAATTATCTTGGATTCGTTAGCTTTGTGACAAGACACAGAAAAGGGAAAATCATGAATATCAAATGGGACCAATTTAACCAAATGATCATGGACTAAATCACAATTTCATGAATGAATAATATTAATTAAACAGCAGCAGGCATATGAATCATTCCAGTACCAAAGCTGACGGCGGGTTTTCTGCATTACAAAGAGCTGATCAGACGTCTCTCCATAATATCTGCCCATGTACACTGATGGAGTAGATTATTGAAGATGATGGTGAATGAAAAATGTGCGCTTTGTTCTCACTTTACCCTGCCTCACGTCTAATTTACTTATTTTCTCTCCCCACTGCTTTTATCATCTGCACCTCGCTCTTTAGATTTCAAAATACTGCTGCTGGTTTATAAAGCACTGAATGGTTTAGGCCCAAAATACATTTCTGACCTCCTGCTAAATTATGAACCATCCAGATCTCTCAGGTCTTCAGGGACTGGTCAGCTTTCTGTCCCCAGAGTCAGAACTAAACATGGAGAAGCAGCGTTCAGTTATTATGCTCCAAATATCTGGAACAAACTCCCAGAAACCTGCAGGTCCGCTACAACTCTGACTACTTTTAAATCCAGGCTGAAGACTTTTCTTTTTGTCGCTGCTTTTAATTGAACTATTCACATCTTAAACTGCACTGTAACTTTTATCCATGTATTTTTTCTTTTAATGTTTATTTTATTAGCTTTTCTTTTTAATGACTGATTTTAAATGCCTTTTTCTTAATGTCTTTCATTTTTTGTAAAGCACTTTGAATTGCTTTGTGTTGAAAAGTGCTATATAAATAAACTTGCCTTGCCTTGCCTTTACACTGAACTTCTTAAACTTCCCGTTCCACATCGTTTTTTCATTCTCTCTTGTCCCACATCTTCCGGTTCTTCTTCTTCGTTGCCTTCCTATTCACCTCCCTTTATGTTCAACCTTTCCTCTCATTTCTTTCCTCGTAACTAACCTCTATTATTTTCTCTTTTCAGCATCAGACATTGCTTCGGACCAAGGCCAGGTGTTGGTCATCGTCACAGCAGCAGTCGGCGGCTTCACCCTCCTCGTCATCCTCACCCTCTTTTTCCTGATCACTGGAAGGTAAAGAGCAATTCACTATTCACTATGTATGCAAAGAGACTCTCATTCATTGTGTTGCTCCTTTAATGTGTGGCTTAATTTCAAACTGATGTACTTCCATGCATATTAAGTTCCTTTCTCTGATATATTGATACAAATATTTCTCTTTTTTTCTTGTCAGTGAAGTTTTATTGTAATGTAAATCCTGTTGCTGAGTATTCTCAACTTTTAGGATTGTTCCATTCCCCATAATCATCCAATGTAACTCACCTGTTTTTCTGTAAAGAGCCCTTATTTTTTGTAATGCTGTCAACTGCCCAATCCCAATGTCCACACTGACCGGATGCCGTTTGGAGGTGCGTTCCCTAAAGTCCAGAGGGTTTAAGCCGATACCATTGTCGAATCGTCTAATGCTTGAAGGCTCTAAAACAGACATTTTAAACCCTATGCACACTTACGGTAAGTCCGCATTTCTGCAGCCATTGCCTGAGGGAATTACCGACAATTGTGACATTAAACACAGGGTTACCAGAGGAAATCCAGAGGAGCTTGAGAGCCAAAAGGTAAACAGAGTAGGAGACTCATGACTACATTTTCCCAGAAAAAAACATGGAGGATTTAAAATGATGATCAAGATATCAGAGAAATGTAGGCATATGCTGCATTATTATTTTCTGCATAAATGATCTGCCACATCATAGACTATATGCATTACATTAATGCCCACAATGTTCATACTCCTTACTGCACATATTCTTATTTCCCATTTCATAGTTTATATTCTAAAATGCATTCATAGCATTCGATTTCCATGTAAATTACTGCTTTATTTTTATTTTTATTGCTATTTAACTATATGTTATTATGGTGTAAAAGTTTTTTTGTTTTATATTAGATTTCTTGTTTTTTATATTTTATGTATGCACCATGGCATCAAGTCAAATTCCTAGTATGTGCGAACCTACCTGGCAATAAACCTGTTTCTGATTCTGATTATAATACACTGCCATATTGATACCATGAAAGGTCCTTGCAGCCTCTCCCAGTCCCTCATGTTTTAGGGCTTAAGGCCTTTGAAATTGGGCAATTATGTCATTGCAATTCATCTAAATCTACCACCAACTGAAAACTATAAAAGGGACAATCCCAAAGTTTCAAAGGAAACACATTTCACTTTCTTGTTAATACAACTTGCCAATGAGCTATCATTATGCCTGGGGTTTTACTGGATAGCCGTTTCAAAATGTCTACTTAATAGGTTGACTTTTTGGTGTTCCTTTCTTTACCTAGAGTACTTTACAAGCTTTCTTATCCCCTTGCCTCGCAGTTAAGAACCTCAATATTTCCTCCAGTGAGAATATTAAAGAAGCTTTTATTATTTAAAAAAATATGGATTATAGCTTCTTTAAAGATATTATTGTATTAGGCTTTTGTAACTGGTCCTCATTATTGAGATAGACTGAACCCTAGAAAGATATACTTCTTAAAGCATTTGTCACGTAAGCATCTGACTTGGTAACAGAGATGATGAGAGACATTTACACATGTGTTCTTAAGCAAAGCCTCAGTAAGCCCAGACCTTTAGACAGTAAAGCATTTGAGAGAGGAGTGCACAAAAACAAGAGCAGATAATTATGGTTGATTGCATATTCTTCTGAAATTACCAGGGTTCATATGATTTGCATATAGAATTTCAACCTCTGAGGGCATTTGTAAATAATGAGTGTAATTCAAAGGACAGTTAGGGGGGGGGAGAGGACCTAAGTTAACCTTTATTCTACATAAATGTCAGCAAGAGTGATTAAAACTGATTGTTCTATTGTGATATGGATGCATCTACCATTAATTAGATACTCCAGAGAACAAATCTACACTCATCTCTCTATTGAAATGACAAAATGTAAACGTTGCATGTTTTTCACACATCCTGTCACATGTGCTTTCACAGCTTCTGAAAATCCAATTTGGGACAACCCATGAATAGGAGCCTTTATATCGTGCTGCTAAATCTTCCATGAATCTGAAGTTGTCAACACATTGGGTGTTGAAAGGTGGTAATGTTATCTAACAAACCATTTAGGACTGTGACATCATCTGCCTGAAGTGATCATGAACACTGGAACATTTGGTATTCATTCGCTGTCGTTTCCCCAAAAAGCCCACTCACACTAAACTTCTAAAACAGCAATACAGCAAAATCTATGTATTCTAAAGGATATGATTTGAGGGGGTGAAGTCAAATCTATGAAATGTTTTACTTAGAGTTGAACTTGGATGAACTGTGATTCAATTGGGGAGTTGACCAGTAATAGACCATGCTGACAATGCTGTTAGGAAGGTCCAACGATGAGGCAAGCTACCCACACTCATTAGCAGTGTTACATCACTTTAGTTAAACCGTGCCAGAGTTCAAACTGCTTCGAGGTGGGACTAGGTCTTCATGGTTCTTCCCATTCCAGCATGTCTCTTTCATATTCTACAGTCACTGTATGCACTAATGTATGAACTGAGAGATTTCATACAAGTGTGCTCTTGAAATCCTACTGAGCTCTCATCCCAGAATAAGACTGATGCAATCCCAGGTGCTGAGTGCGAAAGGTGCAAATCTATTGAACACAGTGGACAGTTCATGCATTTAGCCCCTCAGTCTCTCTGGAGCCACGATCTGGCGCCCATTAGGGAAAGTGCAGCTCTAAATCCTTGCATATTGGTTGCAGCATTGATCCGTGCTGGTTGCCAGAGATTTTCCACTAAACTTCACAGATATGAGATGAGAGTTTTTATCACACTAGGTGCACTACCTCACAGGCAAGTCCTTTAAAGCTGGCATGATGTTAAAGTCAAAAGGAATTTAAGGTCCATCACTTTAAAAATAAACAGAGTGTTTGTCTTATTTTTATGATGTGATCCTAATGTGTGGGAGTGTGCTGCTGTTTATTTTAGAAACTCACCCACCAGGTGCAATAGCTAAAGCAAGCCCTTTAGGCTTTTTGTTTTCAGGCACAAGAAGGGCCTTTTTTACCTGAATCCTGCTAAAAGCAGTCGAAGAAGCAGTTGGGAGTGTTTTTTGACTTCATCACAATCTGTCATCACTGCGATCCTTCTGCCCCGTGTAGGAGGGACTTTCACTCTCTTTCGATTTAAAAAAAAAAAAACTCCAAATGTATTTGAGCTGCCTGTGAAGGATGAGAGCTTTCAGTCGCGCAGCTCTTATAGATGTTAGGTTGTTGAGCGAGAGTGGTGATGTAAGAGGACGCGCTGTACGGGGAGTTTTAACACCTGGTTGCTCTAAAAGCTTACGCCTATGTTTGCATCTGCTCATGCTACATTTGAAAAGTGAATACTTCTGGAGCCAAGCTGTCACCACTGTAACGGAGCTGAATACGGTGTGCTCTTTATCCTTGAGTTGCTTGTCAGTCTCTGCAACTCTTTTGAGGTTTCTTCATGTATTCTTTCATCCTTTGTGCCCGTGTCCTCTGTAGCTGCAGATAGATGCACCATGGTGAGGTGAGGGATGTTGGAGCTAGAGAAGAGTGGTTTGAATTACACTGATGCTTTGATTAGGGCTCTTGGCTAGGTTGTTTTACTGGAGTGTATGTGTGGGTGGGTAAAGTGCTTGTGAATATGTACCGTAACAATGCTCAACAGCCCAGAGAGCAGTGGTAGAAGGCTAGGTCTTTGTGTGTGATAACTGTCTTCGTGTGTGTCTGTGTCTGCATGTGCGGCCTCTTTTCAACATGAAAGCTAGAGAGACAGAAGGATAGGCGGATAAAGGGGATCAGAGGATAGGACTGGAAAAGACTGATAAAGGCACATGCCACCATTTCTTTAATGAACAGCTTGACCCCATCAGCAGAGGTCAACAGTAGCTTTCCAAATCCCCTTCTTTTCCCCTCTGCCAGTGTTACCCGCCATGTTATCTGCTCTGTCTATCAGTGTCCACAATCCCACAGACTTCACTTAGCCGGAGCCCAATCTGGCAACCTGCGGCTCGTAGCCCCCTGACTCCTGCTCTAATGTGGCAACCCGGATTATGTTAAGTCTTCAAAGAGAAGGAGGCTCACATGTGATCTCATGGAAACACACACACATACTTTCTCTACTCGTATTTGTGGGCATTTTCATTTTTTTATTTATTTGCACTGCATAATTTGGCAGTTTTTCGAGACAATACTCGCTACCATTGTTTGTTGGATTGTTTTTGGTTAACAGTTACTGAGTCAGCAGATATATCATTTGTGTTTCTGCCCAACTGTTAGTGAATGTTTTTTATTGTTTAGATCTATAGCTCCCGAGAGATAATATAGATGGAAATGCTTTTATGAGAGTTTGAATTCATTGAAATATATAGTTATTACATTTTTAATTTCCGGGGACTTTCCCTTTTTTCAGTACAATAAAGAGGCTTGACATCTTAAATGTGTCTATAGTCAGGGTAATGCTGAACAGAATTGTTCTGAACCTCTTAGCAAACCTTTGGAAATACAATATATTTCAAATATACGTGGCAAAATGTAATGTGATTTTCTGCATTTTGACTCTGAAGTGACTTTCCACCTAGTATTTCGAAGTCTATATACCACATCGGTGGACTAACTTTGTGATAATACATATCTAAATCTTAAATATCTGTCTTTCATTTGAATACATACCCACAAATGAAAATGGAAATCCTCTATAAGATCTGTTAACATATTCTTTCCGTATCAAACACAGCCAAGTTCTGAAAATAACGGACAGACCACTAAAGTAAGAGTGAATACAGAGAGATATGGAAATCATGTCCTGTCCCACCTTTACAGCATTGCGATAAATAAAATACTCGATTATCATTTGTTACACGAAAAAAAAATTATTTGAACATTGTCAAAAAATGTGTTTTGATTAATGAATTATGTTCTTTTTGTTTGTTTGATGTTTGTTGTTTTCCAGAGCAGGGGGAAAATGACAGCCTTCCAAAAATATTCTGCTTTTATCCGTATCTCATGCCAAACGCATTATTATCATAAGAAAAACAAGTCAAAACCTTGGGTGTTCTCATTTAAAAGATGTTTTAAGTGTGGTGTAACTCTAAGAAACTGGCAGAAGAATTCTATAGTATGTCTATTAAAGCTGAAATATAATAAAATGTATTGGGGGGTCCACGAGTGAGAAGTGGGAGTGAAGGTCTCTCTCGCTCACGGTCATTAATTAAGCCCTCTACTGCAAAATAGGTTATAAAATTCATCAGTGATTGTGCCTGTGAGAGTACCTTACTTCATATCATTATTTTCCATCTCAGCGCTCTTCCCCAGCCTCTCCCTCCCACACACCAAGCTCCAGATACTTCATCAGCACTGCAGGTCCTTTCTAAGTCTTGGCGTGTGTGAATGAAGCCATCACTGTTCTTTCAGGTAGCGGTCAACGATATTTGAATGACAAAAAGCAGGCTTTATATAACCTTACAGATGTGTACTATATACATTTTTCAATCATACATGTTGTTGAAGTTTTATTGTGATGGAAACACAAAGAGAAGAAAGTGACTTCTGTCTGTATTTCATGGAATTACCTCTGAAGGGTCCAAACATGGGATTGCATTTGAGATTAATCTGCATTCTAAATTACAATAGGGTTCATTTATAGTCCCTTTTCACAGTATTTGAGTGTGTCCTTAACAGCAAAGTTATTGTATATATTGTTGGTTCAATCATTTACAGTGACCCTGTGTTAAAGATATTCTTAAAAGATATTACTGTCAAGGCACCAGTAGTATGTCATATTAAATATATGTTAAAGTTGCAAAATAAGTAGTCTATAGGTGGTTGCATACACAACGTGTGTGGCATGGGAGGCTGTGGTTGCTGACAACATTACTGAATTTCCCCACGGAGATTAATAAAGATCCATCTTATCTTATCTAATCTTTTAAACCATGACGTTAATATGTGTCAACATGACAATATTTTCCTACTTAATCCAAGTAGTTTAGATTGCCTAAACTTCACTAAATGTATAACAGTATGTGTGCAACACTCAGTTGGTGTAAGGTGGCACCAATGCAAGTTCCTAGACCACTTAGTCTAAAAAGTATCTTAGTTTAAACTATTGTTCCATTAAATAAATTCCCAAACCGTTTGTAAAGTTCCAATATAATCAGGGAAGGCAGGTAAAACTCAAATAAGGGTTTATTAAAAGTAAATGACAGTGTTGGGGCAGGTTATCTCCATCCACATTCCATCAAGGTATGGCACCCTAAAAGAGCCAACAAAAACATGACCTTAGCAGAGTCCACCCGTATACCGTAGCACTATACATCTGTATGTACAAAAAAACTCATGACAAATGTTAAGTGGTCATTTTATTTTTTCCTCAAATATAACACTGTGCTTAATTGGCTTTTACTTGATTATTCTGTGTCTTGTCTGCACACCGTGCTTTGCCTTGAACTCTGTTTTTGGTTCTATGTGTGATTCTGACAGGGTACTTTGTGTTTTCTCTACTTTTTATTTCAGAGCAGCATCTATTTGGATAAATTCTTCCTCTTGGTCTTTTGCAGATGCTGTCATCTAATCTCTCAGCTTTTCAGACTTTCTTGGCAGCAGCTTTTTTTATCAGTCGTTGGCTGTCTCCCGGTGTCTCAGTGCCCAGATAACTCTCACACAAACAGACCACAGACGCACACATGAGGTCGGGGGAGCGTCTGCATCAGGGATTCAAGTGTTTTTCTCTTTTATAGAATTTAATTATATAACATTTAATTATCTTTGTGAAAGACTTTCTGTTCAATTTATTTTATTTGAAATGTGGGTGTATGTGTATACTTCTGCACACAACTTTCCTTTGTATTATTTAACCTGGAAACCATCTCTTCCAGGGCCAGACTCAACGTCTTCCGGAAATATTTTCTTCAAATGATGATCGTCAAACACTTTGCTTGGTTTCATTCTCTTTCATTTCCTATTTAGTGTCATTCATTCTCATTTTAAATTGCCTCTGTGATGTTATGGTACAATGAGATAGTTTAGGAATGTGTTCAATGTAAACATGTTCTGGTTTTCAGCAAAGAATGACTTTATCCCTACTAGTCATTAACTATTACTCCAGTCACCTACAGAACAGCATGTCACAACGTTTTTGAAGTTTTTATCATAATTCATTTGAACACAAAACCAAATAAGACTTGTTATTCCAGGCTGCTCAAGGGTCCTTCCCATGTAGTGTAGGGGTCCCAGATATTAATATTGTTGCACATTTAAGGGAAACCCCTTTAACGCTGTCTGTTAATGTGTTTTCCAGGTGTCAGTGGTACTTTAAGGCCAAGATGACTTCAGAGGAGAAAAGGACCAATTATCAGAATGGACATGGTAAATCTATCAGTCTACCTTTCTTTTCTCACTGTGATAACAGAGTTAAGAGTAACTTTAAATGATATCGTAAAGACAGAATGGGGAAATCTGCAAAGTCTACATTTGATATTGTATTGAAATAAAACATTGGTTTAAAGTATGTATTTGTCTGAAATAACGTTTGCAAGACTTCCTTAAGATTTGGTGAGTCAGGTTTCATTTATTTATTTGTGTCTTTGCCAAAAAGAGCAGAGGAAAAATTGATTATTTGAGCCACAGTTAGCAGCTAGCAGGCTAACCACCTGCTCCTCTTTGCATTCAGCAAGCACTACAGTAGTGCTGCTCCATGGATCATTTCCTGTGTTTCTGTGCCTATGCATATTTTAATGTTGCACAGCAATGACGGCCCACATTACAAAGCGTGTACAGAATGCAAAATATTGACTTGCTATTGTTAGAAATGCTAGCAAGAAAAAGAAGTAGGAAATGTGGCATGTATACGGTAGTTTTAGACATTAAGACATTAAACTAGTCAACAGAGCAAACGCTCCTTCATCTCCTTGTCTCCCCCTCTGCAGCACTCCTCCTCAACTCCCCTTGAGTTTCATTTGATGTTCTACTTGAGCGTTTCTTTCTTTCTGTTTTGATTAATCTGGTTACATGCTGCATCCCTGAGCTGTCTACTTCTGCACTCTTCTACCTTTCCTTCTTTTGTTTTTTAATACCCAACTTTTCATTCCTGTCATGAAAATCACAAATGAAAATGAGAGTTGCAAGATGGAAAAAAAGGAAGATGTTTAAAAGTGAGCGTAGAGGCAAAGATTGGAGCGGGACAAAAGAAGATTGGTAAAACAGAAAGGAGAGAGAAATGAGGGAATGAAGGGCAACCGAAGGTAAGGTAGAGGAATAGAGGAATGAGGTGACTTTAAGAGAACTATTTAATTAAGGTTTAGAAACCAACATACATATATCCAAAGGTTAGAGAAGAAATAAATACTGAATATTTTAGCTGGCTAACAAGCTGCCACATTTTCTATGTCATTTTATGTGTTTTCAAAACCCTGTACCTCTTGTCTAAAGTTTAGAGGTGTTTAGCAGAAGCTACAGGAGGAGAAAGGGCTCAACGGGTTTGCTGGTTCATGCATCAGAGACGACCCATTGTCGTTTCTGTTTTCTGTATGGATTCCCTGAAGGAGAAAAGCTGCCTTTGTCTAGCCCCCCCACCCTCACCCCCCCTCCACTAGGAGGTCAGAGGCAGAACAGCAGCAGGCTGTTAAAGAGTCACTGACTTGCTCAAGGACACTTCAACAGGGTGGACGCTGGCTCAAACCTTGCCCCAGTTAAAGACTGGCTCAGCATGCCGCCCTGCTGCCTCTCAGCCAAAGACAGAGGGAGAACAATCTATCAGCGGGGTGTTCGGTTTGTGTGTGGAAGTCTCAGGGAGGTAAAGATTTTGCTGCTGTGCTTTGTCGGAGAGCAGATATTGAACATACAGACGGGATGAATTGTTTAATTTGCTCCCAGGTCATAGTAAAAACAAGTGGGAAAATGGCTCATAAGCTATTTGTCTAAAGAGAGACCATATTGATGTTGAATTCATTTGTATTGTCGCTTAATGCAGGGCTGCTCACTTGGCAGATATTTTTTATCTAGATGATGCTTTGGTGTTACACATTTATACTTTTTTGGTCTGCGTACAATAAGCTGTGCAGGCAGCTTATTGTAGCTGGAAGTTGTTGTTTTTTTACAATCCATTTGTAAAGGTCAACCCCAAATTTCTTGGTTGGGTGTTTATTTTCCACATAACCAAAATATGTTAATATATTAATTGATCAAATCATATTTTTCTAGTATTTCAAATTGCACACTTTTCCCCTCCTGGTTGGTTAGAAGGCTCTTTGTTGCAGCAGCAGTAGGAGAAATAGTGGTTGTGGTGGTGAAGCAGTAGCAGTACTGTAGAGGTTAAAGGCAGTGACAGCCTATTTTCATACATCCTTTATTTCGAAGTTCAAATGTATGTTTATTTACAAAATCTTCATCAAATTTGAGCATTGCCCCTATATATTACTCTCTGTCCTCACAGTCCCGTTCCCTGGAATAAAGACCTATGTGGACCCTGACACGTATGAGGACCCCACGCAGGCCGTCCACGAGTTCACCAAGGAGATTGACCCCTCCAGGATCCGCATCGAGAGGGTGATCGGAGCCGGTATAACACACACGCCTGCACACACACCATAATACACTCATCCACTTGTATCTCTACTCTCTACCTTCCGCCATGTGGGCGAAAGTGGATCAGTTTGTGTTGGTAAGAATAACAATAGCTTTAAATGTGCCATAGGAGAGGATATATTTTAATTCCGCACGTATAATTGCCGTGAACCCCCTCCTCTCCATTGTACTCACTAAAGAGGAGGCTTTTTCCATTTCCCAGTGTCTCACTGTCATTTCCTCTGCGCAGACTGTAGGAATATTAAAGCTTAAAAAGGTTTAGAGAACAAAAGAACGTATAAGAATATATTTAAGGCTTTTTTTAGAAAGTGAAGGGGACAATTTCATGAAGTTGAACTAATCAGAGAAGAGGCAATAATGCTGGAGTTTAGATGGGAACTGCAACAGTGCCCCCCGGTGGAGGACTAACTGCCTGCTGATGGTGTGTGGTTCTTTTTCTGTGTGTGTGTTAGGTGAGTTTGGCGAGGTGTGCAGCGGGCGCCTCAGAACCCCAGGGAAAAAGGAGATCGCCGTGGCGATAAAGACCCTGAAGGGCGGCTATGTGGAACGTCAGAGGCGGGACTTCCTGCGTGAGGCGTCAATCATGGGCCAGTTTGACCACCCCAACATCATCAGGCTGGAGGGGGTGGTCACCAAAAGTAAGTAGTGTTGAGGAACATGCAATTTAACTAAGATTGTGCATACGATTACATGATTTTTAGCAATAGACCCTCACCACTAATTTATCTACCACTGATGAAACCAAACAAGTTTATTTTGCTTATATTGGAAAAACATATTTATAGATGTTAAAAGAAAAACATATTGAGAAATGTTTTGAAGTGGCTATAAAAAAAAAAGAAACGTGAACATTTTCACAGCCGAATTGAAGCATGCATTTCTTTGATGCTGCAGCAACAACACTGTTGATGACTGCCTGAAGCCGCTCTACTTCTTCTTTTGTACAATCCTCTTTTATGTGGTGCATATTCCTATGGACATTCACTCAGTTACTCTGATAGATAAAGAAAAGAACAGTGTCAGACAAACGTCTTTCTATTAGAGATACTGCAGAGACCTCAGTCTGATGGGTAAAGTCTGTGTTTGTTTTGAATGGAAAATGACAGTGAAATCATTTCATAGGGTTGCAATTTTTGGTATGGAACAAGAAGTCCTGATGTGTTTTTCTTCGAATGTATTTGATTAGTGAGCTGACGAAGTTTTCCTTTGTATATAGATAGATGTGTTTAGCCTTGTGTGTCTGTTCATGGACTTCTTGTACACACCAATAGTGATTGAGCGTGTGTGTGTGTGTGTGTGTGTGTGTGTGTGTGTGTGTGTGTGTGTGTGTGTGTGTGTGTGTGTGTGTGTGTGTGTGTGTGTGTGTGTGTGTGTGTGTGTGTGTGTGTGTGTGTGTGTGTGTGTGTGTGTGTGTGTGTGTGTGGACTTGTTAATGAGCCTTGTTTTACAGGGTTCACCCAGCGCAACATATGGTTGTTTTTACAAGGATTCGTATAAACTGAGACATCGCTGTGAATATAAATGTGTCCCCTTAAGACTTTCTTACCCCCCTGAATGTAGATAGAGGACACTCCTCAGCTCTGACCCTGCTGACAAGGATTCGGCTGATAAGGGTCTTTAAAGGCCAATACAGCCATTATTACATAAAAGCTGCTGGTTGCTGATGTTTAGCACCAATATATTAAACTGTATATTTTACAGTCAAACATCTCTGAAGCAATTGAGTGAAACAAATCCCACAGAAAACTGAGCAACATCGTATGAGGAAAAATAAATAAAAAATATTGTGAGTGGCCGGTTTTCATCTCATTAAGTACTTATATGTAGGTACTGGGGATAAAGATGTGACAGTGGGGTAAATAGAGAGACATTGTTCTTTAAAAGTATATATTTTCTGCCCGTCTTTTGTTTTTAGCTCACTTTCTCAATGTGTAACTCCCCACATCTGTTGTTGTTCTTCAGAGACTAATTATAGTGAGTATTGTGCTGTGACTGACTGCTGTACCTGCTCTGAAATAACAGGTGACACATTTGACTCTGGTGAACAGGTGCGTTTGTTTTTGTTCACGCGCTGCACTGCATAAGTATATATTGTTTTCAGTCATTGCTAATTAAATCAGGAAAGCCAAGCTTGATCAAATCATTTCCTGCCTATCCCTCCTGGATTGGTGTTGGGGAGAAGTATCTGCACATTTGAAGGGTATGATGAAACCATTTTGCAGATTAAAAAGAAGAAACATGTGCATGATTGTCTGTCAGTCTTTTGATGCATCCATCCATAAACCCAACGCGCCTTCTTTACTCTTGTGGAGGGTTAGGATCAACATTCCCCTTGAGTTGATGTTGTGCTTCATTTAATTATTTTAAATGATAAACTAATTCAAGCTGTTAGAAAGTGAATATCATCATGGTGAATATGTATGTGTATACCACAGAATGCTTGTTCTTAGGGTTCCTTAACTGCAAGACTCAACATCAATTATAATAACTACATTACATTTATGAAGGTGCAGATCACAAAGCATGCACATTTTCTCAAGGAGCTATTATTTGTTCACCCACACATGTTCAACATGTCTAACCTTAAGGTGCAGGAGGAGAGAAGTTCATGGCCATGAACATGGTTAGCATATTTATTTTACAATGTCTTGCATTTTGGATGTACCCAGATGCTTCAAACACATTTTCAAAAAGTGGCTTTGAGAATGATATCCAACATGAATTTGCCAAACTAAACCTCCATCTCCCTGCTTAAAGCCTTCCTCTTAAGATAAGATAAGAAGTACTTCATTGATCCCAATTTGGCATTTCTTTTGGCGTTAAAGCATGCAGCGTAAAAGACAAGGCAAAGTAAAAAACCTTTTTGAAATGTGTTTTCTAGTGCAGGCAGTACACTATATAAGTCAGGGTGGTACACAAACCGATTGGTCTATCTTGCTGTCAATCAACACATAGCCCTGGTTCTTACAAGCAAAATAAGCTAACATTATTTCTTGTAACCTTTGTGTTACTCTGCCGATCTAATCAACAGTTGTTTGTGTTCTTTTTTGGTAATGATGCTTCAGAAAACTATTTAGATTCCAAGTGCCGACCCATTAGTCCCATAATGATGGAAAGATGAGTAACATGGTTTTAATAGAATGGGCTGTTGAAAACCATAGTCCTGTTTAAATTCACCAAAATACTCAGATTAGGCTACAACGGTTATTTGTGTATTTTCTCTATAATGAGCTGTCAGTTTGGACTCTTTCTGATCAAATGTAATTTGTCACATTAAAAACCTTAAATGTTACTATTTATATCAAATCAATCTTTATTCAAAGATAATGTTCAAAACATCCCAGTTTAAAACTAGTGTCTGATTTCCAAAGGCTGATACATAGAAGCAGTACTCTCACAGTGAAGCTCTTGCCTGTCGGTCACAGCAATCATAAAACCATTGATGGGAGAAAGTGGATGGTGACAGATGTCATTTAGACTTGATTTGATATGTCACGAGCTGTTTCTCTTTATATCTCTTTGTGTCCGGATCAAAAGTGTTTACTCTATACAGTAAAGTGACACCGATATCACACATTGTGCTCTTATAAAACCGCAAACATCCTGCAGCCTATAAAGCCGTTCTGATGTATTATAGGAACACTTTTACAAATCCTCCCAGTGACATTAGAAGTGGCACTCCATCTTCCACAATATGATATTTCACAATCCCACATGATTTAAAAAAGCTCCTTGAATCTGGGGTGTGATGTCATGGTGTTTCTTCACTACATTAAGATTTGTATTTCTCTTTCCAGCAGCTCTGAATGTTGTACAGCTCACACAGGCGTGGACAACCGCCGCCCAGCTGTAGAGCAGTCAATCTGTAGCACCGTAGGGATCCTCTGTGGGGAAACAATAACAGTTTGTGTGTTTGCACCTGTTTCCAACTAATGTTTCATGTAATACATGGACTGAATACTGAACACGTCCCTTCGGAAATTATATGATTTGAGCGTCTTCACTCGATGCTTCAATCAACAGCTGATGGTCTGTGTGTTTCCACAAACATATTGTTGCTTTCTATTGCCCAGCCACACACACATACACACATATTAGGGCGGTGGTGGCGAAGTCGATAGGGACTTGGCTTGGCAACTGGAAGGTCACCAGTTTAAGTCCCGGCAAGACCAAGTGCTACCGAGGTGTCCCTGAGCAAGGCACCGTTCCCTACACTGCCCCCCGGGCGTCGTTCAAAATGGCAGCCCACTGCTCCTAACACTAGGATGGGTCAAATGCAGAGAAACAAATTCCCCACGGGGATTAATAAAGTATATCAAAAATATCTACACAGTGTGATGTTGTCCCACCTGCATGACTCAGAACAATATCTTGTGCTCCATCAGAGGTGAAAGCCATGACTAATAGTTTGAGTCATTAATATAACATGCTGATCTGAATTGCCCCATGTTTTCATGTTGTTCCGTGTGCACAAGTTTAGATGCTAACAATACATAATAGAGGATAAAAGATGCATTGACATTTGAAAATGGAGGTGTTTTGCATAATAATCATAATATCTGATTCAGCATCATGCCCATCCAATATGATGGAAATAATTGCAGTTTTACACTTGTGATTTCACAGAAGCCCTGATACTGAGTTTATTATAAAGGGATATTAGTGTGTTGTTCACACATGCAGTCATTCATGTGCTTAAAAATCACAAGTTATTTCATTTATTATGCTCAAAATATGTTGAATTTTAGCAAGAAAAAAATCAATTTTGATAAAAATCATCACAATATTTACTGATTTATTTTATGAGCTTTAAACTGTGCATCATAGTATTTGTTCAGAAAGTGATGATGGCTGATGATCAGCTTCTACAGTACTTTCCATATCTTATCTTTCCGTGTGTTGCGTTTGTGTGTTTGCAGGCAGGCCTGTGATGATTGTGGTGGAGTATGTGGAAAATGGATCACTGGACTCGTTTCTGAGGGTAAGTGTTGATGTGATCGGAGAACTCAAGTATGAATATATCTGTTTCCTGCCTCAGGATAGCAAGATCACCTTTGATCTCAGTTTAACTATAGTGCACCATAGCTATGGGCCAAGTGTATTTAAAAATGAGTAATACAGGCTTGTTAACTTTGTCACTTTGTTGGCTCCTGGAAGCTTAAATAAGAGCTATTGTCCTATCAATAAACTGCCAGCATGATTCTTAACATACAATTGTTTCTTTCGACAAAATCACTGTCAGTATTCCCTGTTGTTTATCATGTAGCTCAATGCATACCATTATGATTCTATCAGTGTTATCCTTTGTCTTTTTTTGTTTATGCTATCGACCCTCCTTCTTTCTCTTGTTGCTATTTCTGCTTTTCTGCCATGACTTCTGATTCTTCCCTCTGTCCTGCTCTCCCTGTCAGCAACACGACGGTCACTTCACTGTCATCCAGCTGGTGGGCATGCTGCGTGGCATCGCCTCGGGCATGAAGTATCTGTCAGACATGGGCTACGTTCACCGAGACCTGGCAGCTCGAAACATCCTGGTCAACAGCAACCTGGTGTGTAAAGTGTCAGACTTCGGCCTGAGTCGAGTTCTGGAGGACGACCCGGAGGCTGCTTACACCACCACGGTACACACCTCACACACACACACACCTCGCAAACCAAACAGCCGCTGCTTACTTATTACTAGATGTAACACATCTGAATTCATTCGAAATATAACACCTTTATGATAAATACTTTCACTGGGATTACATTGAGTAATTCATTTGTTGTAATATGCAAGGTAAACCATCTGCTCATCTTAAAAACCGGGCAATGTGCTGAAACCCTTAGTTCGGCAAAATGAATTCTGTATTTGCATTTCAAAATGTTATGATGATAATATTGAAAGTCCACCAAAAAGAACCGTTGTTTTCCTTTTCTTATAAAGCAAGCTTTGCCTGTTTTAGCGCTACAGGACACAGTACAAATAAGTACAAATAGCTACAGCACTTAACATCTCATACTTATTTTATTATTCTACATGCTTACTTGTTTTACTTGACTTTATTCTGCTGTTTTCTTGCCTAAAACTTTGACTATGTGAAAAAAATGTAAATGTAGTGGTTGTTAGATCATCTGTCCTTGTTCCAAAAAACGATCTAACCCTTAGTGTCTTCAACCGTAGTAACTATAATTTGATATAAGACATCCGGCGGATGGGATACTAGAACAATGCATTTATTTAAAACAATGCACATGTCAGTTGTGACAGCACCAGAGCAGTAATAACAAGGACACGAGTTTTTCTCAGTTCAGCCATGCTCGCTGACAGTTCGCTGACTTCTCCTGGCTTTGTGAGAGAACCTCATTAGGAGTGGAGCTAGAAGGAAACCAGCAAACAGCAACTCAATTTACAGACATGCGCTGCGAGTTTACAAGACACTCCCTGCCAGCTGCTCTGTGGTTTCACTGCAGGTAAGTGCAAAAACACTTACCTGCTGCTGCTGATGCTTATCATTTTTATTCTCCAAAGTATGATTATCGTTTGATTGAAGTCTTGTCAGTCTGGACTCTGCACTTGGAACACTTAAATTGCCCATTCACAGATTGTATTAGTAGACCAATGCTATCAATATAAGCTTAAGACATCAGCCAATTAATGCATCACATCATAATTGTCCTGAATTCTCCCTCCAAATCAGGGGGAAATAAAGTTGCCTTAGATGGCAAAAAACTGAAATGATGCTTTTCTGTAAACCTGTCTGAGCCCACAGTGACCTCCATTTCCTGGCTTGTACTGAGGTTATTGTGTGAAGGAAATGCTGTGTCTGTGGAGTTGCAGTTTAACTGTCTACTCCACAGCACTGTGGTTGAAAGAGGTTGAGGTGATAAACACAGAAAGGGTCAGAATAAGAGAGCATGCGTAACATAATTACTTTGATTTAATTGAACCTGTTTTATTTATGTGTGTGTACAGGGTGGTAAGATCCCCATCCGGTGGACAGCTCCCGAGGCCATCTCATACAGGAAGTTCTCCTCAGCAAGCGACGCGTGGAGTTATGGCATTGTCATGTGGGAAGTGATGTCATACGGGGAGCGGCCATACTGGGAGATGTCCAATCAGGATGTGAGTACTGTTGACATCACAACGGTTGTCTCGTGTTGTTTGTCACAACACTTATGCAAAATAAGTAGTCGGGAATATGGTCTTCAGAGAAACAAAGATAACGATATAGTAGTAACTGCGTGACTATGTCATTTTTCCTACTGACTCAATTAAAAAGCTCTCAAATCTCACAAAAGCTCATGTCTTAAATACAATGTACTTCATATTCAACACTTTATTTGTAGGTTAAGAGGCCGCTCAATCATTTTGTGAACCTGCATTTGAGTTTATTGTGAACGCTGAAACCCTCTTGGTGTTTTACCTTTCCAGCAAACTATTCCTGAGGCATCTCGTTCCTAGAGGATGTCAGAGACTCGTTCATGTTGTTTCCACAATATTCCCCTCACAAGACGAGTTCTCTCACCTCTAGAACTGCGGCACACCTCAATATTGACATCTCAATTCACGTCCCGCTCCACTGAGGAAATTCTAAGTTTATTTTCCGTTATATCTGTTAAAATCGCTGCCCTTTAACCTGCTCCCTGACTGTTTCCTCACATCAAAAGCCTACCTCTGAGAGAGAGGAGGGGTGCAACAGAAATGCTGGGGAGATATACCAAAAGGATGAAAAGGATGAGGGAAAGGGAAAGGAAAAGAGCATTGAAGGTCAGAGGTTCAGAGGACATGGTTCTGATAGAGGGGGAGTTTAAAGCTCTGGATTCAGTGTGGCTGAGCAACCCGCTGATCCCAGGGCTGTGGTCAGGGATTGAAGGGGCCACGGAGGAAGCAGATCCATCCCTCTCTCCGCTGAGTGTGAAAGCTCCACCGTAATCCCTTCAACCCCTTACACACAGACTCGTACACATCTATACACAGACACCCACACACACACACACACACATTCACCAAGGTCCCAGGGTTTGAGGAGGATTGGTGCTGTTTGGGAATTGCTTAGAAGTGCTTTCCAAGGCAAAAGGCCAACCAAGCAGCAAAAGCAGCCAAACACTATCTCATCCTGGGCAGCCGCTTACCGCTGCTCCCTACAAAGATACATGGATCTCTACTTTCCCATAGACTCGCAGATATGATATGGAGATCTAGAGTATGGAGGCTACATTAATATATGCTATCGGTCCAGATAAAAAAGAGAATTACACGTATGTGAGATACATGTTGGATCTGATTGTTGGTACAGAAGTAACAGAATGAATAAAAGATCAAGTTCAAACTTATTTTGTATTACACAGGAAGTCAAACATGCCAGGAGGAGGTTAGGGGAAATGTTAGAAGCTTACAAAATACCTTAAATATAATGATATAACTCTGGTTCATGCTGCAGGCTTAACATAAAAAATGCAGAGCTGTTATTTATTTATCTTTACGTGCCTAATATTTATCTTTTTTTTACAATAGATTTATATGAAATGACAGTGTAATTTGAAAGGGGTTAATTAAAAAAAAAGCGATGTTGCAAAAGTTCATAAAATGTCATTGTTGTTTTTCTGTTATTAGCCATGCCAACGACTCTGATAGAAATGTTCCTGTCAGTCAGTTCACAACTTTGGTCGAGACTGAAATAGCTATAAAAAAACTACAAATTAATTGCCAATGAAGTTTTTTACAGTCTTTGATTGATGATGAATCCTCCTGTCTTTAAAGAACAATATATTCATTAGCACCTGAATTAAATATAAGCACTTGTATGCAAGTCCACAATCTCACAGAGCCGCTAATGTGGCTGGAGACATTATTGTTTCTACTCGTTAAATCTCCAGCTGTGAAAACCATTGTGTGAAAAGCAACAAAAATGACCTCAGAAAATCAAAAATACAGGAGTTTTAATTGTGTGAAATACTTTGTTCAAGTTCACTATTTACAATATTCTGATCTGTGGTTTTTGAAAAGCTATAATTGACTTAAATTGAACACAAATGTTCCTTTGATATTCACAAAATAATATTCCCATAACTTAAGTGGGTGTCATGTCTAGGAAACTAATAGTGAAAGTGTATTCTTTATGTTAGTTTTGTCATGTCCCTTTGCCCTGTGCTTTATGTTAATTCCCTTAATTAATCATCCCTCTCATTTCAGGCCTCCACGCTCCCCGCCCCCTTCTGTCTCCTGCGTCCTTGATTGTTTTCCCCGCCCTGATTGTTTTCCACCTGTGTCCCCTTTACCTGTGTATATATTGTGGTAGCTTCCTCCTGTTCATTGTCAGTTCGTTGTCTTACTATGACCCACGTTCCTGATTACCTCACGGACTTCCCACGGATCTACCTCATTGATCACTTGCTAGTTTTCCTCGAAAGAGTATATTTGTTTTCCTTGTTTTGATTACTGTGTAAAATTCCAGTAAAGTCTTTATTTTTTGAGAACACTATCTGTGTCGTGCAATTGAGTTCATGCCTCAGAGTCTCTCCTTGACAGTACGAACTGACCATTAAAATGAACTCAGCCGACTCAGACCAGCTAAAGAACGCCATCCGCTCTCAGGGCCAACGTCTTGGGCAACAAGAAGAGCAGATGGCCGCCATACAGCATGGAGTGCAGCACCTATCCAACAGCCACGGGGAACTACAATCATCGGTGACAACCCAGGTGAATCTGCTGGCAGCTGAGGTCCAGCGTGTGCTCACTCACCTGCAGGCTGCTTCTCCTCCCACGACTCCCCCGGTTCCGGCGGCGACCGGTTCTGATCCCAACCGGTCTACTGAGCCGCACAGTACTTCCATGCGTCTGGCTCCACCCGAAAAATACTCCGGAGACTCGGAGGGCTGCCGGACGTTCATGGTGCAGTGTGAGTTACACTATCACCACCAACCGGCTGCTTTTCCCACGGACAATTCCAAAGTGGCTTTCATGATCTCCCATCTCTCCGGCCGAGCAGCAGCGTGGGCTACGGCAGAGTGGTCCCGAGGCTCCCCCATCTGCGTGTCTCTGGAAAACTTCATAGACACGATGAGAAAGATCTTCAATCAAACCACGCCGGGCAGGGAAGCAGCTCGGGCTCTGATTAAGCTGAAACAACATCAGCGGAGTGTGGCTGACTACGCCATCGAGTTCCGGACTATGGCAGCCGATAGCGGCTGGAACTCCGCTGCATTGTTTGACGCTTTCGTCAGCGGTCTCTCGGATTCCCTACAAGACCAGCTAGCGCCTCTCGATCTGCCCGCTGACTTGGACTCTGTCATATCCATGGCAATACGGATAGACAATCGTTTGACGGAGAGGAGAAGGAATAAATCCAAGGATGCGGTTGATCCGCCTCCCCAGAGGAGACGCTCGCCGCTGGATACTACTTCTTCTTGGAGGCCTCGTCACCCCTCACCGGCGTTCCGGACAACATCGCCCCCTGGCTCCGTGGAGGAGCCAATGCAGTTGGGCCGCGCCAAGCTTTCGATGGCAGAACGTCAGCGTCGATTAAAGGAGGGTCTGTGCTTCTACTGCGGGCAGCGCGGACATCCACAAGCGGCTTGTCCGGTAAAAGAGGAGGCTCACCAATAAAGAGGAGTACGTTGGTGAGCCGGATCTCTTCCTCTGACTTTCCTCCTCGCACCCTGACCCGCATCCAGGTAAACATCAGAGACAATGTGGTTACTCATGGTGCACTCATTGACTCAGGGGCAGACGAAAGTCTGATGGATTGGGGTTTAGTTAAAAAACTGGACATAAAAACTAAACCTCTACCCCAGCCTCTTGAAGCGAGTGCTCTCGATGGGCGGCTGTTGTTTAAAGTGACTCACCAAACAGAGCCTTTAGAAATAAGATGTGATGATAACCATCACGAGACAATGTCATTTCACTTGTTTAATTCAGCCCAACATCCACTCATTTTGGGGTTTCCCTGGTTGAAACTTCATAACCCTCACATTGATTGGCAATCTGGGAGGGTGGAGGGGTGGGGAAAGAATTGCAGAGATCACTGTGTTAAGCAGGTAGCGGAGATTGACAGAAGAGGTAACACTGGGAGGGTTAGGCAGGGAACTATCCCAGAAATATATTTTCCTGATGCTCTTTCAGTCCCTTCCTGCTACCACGATTTAAGTGAAGTATTCAGTAAATCCAAGGCTCTGACTCTTCCGCCTCACCGCCCCTATGACTGTGCTATCGACCTGATTGCTGGGTCTACAATTCCTAAGGGTCGACTATATGCTATTTCAGGACCTGAGAAAGAGGCCATGAAGGACTATATTGATGCCTCCCTCAAAACAGGCCTTATTCGCCCTTCCTCATCACCAGCAGGAGCGGGGGTTTTTTTTGTTGGGAAAAAGGATGGGTCTCTTAGGCCCTGTATTGACTACTCGCATCTCAATGACATTACGGTTAAAAACCGGTACCCCCTTCCTCTCATCTCGTCAGCCTTCGAGCAGCTTCAGGGAGCCAAGGTTTTCACCAAGTTAGACCTGCGTAATGCTTATCATTTAGTCAGGATCAGGGAGGGTGATGAATGGAAGACGGGTTTCAACACCCCTTCAGGCCACTATGAATACCGTGTAATGCCATTTGGATTATCAAACGCTCCTGCTGTGTTCCAGGCTATGATCAACGACGTGTTGAGGGAGTTTCTGAACCGTTTCGTTTTTGTATATCTGGACGACATTCTGATCTACTCCCCTGACCTTGACACCCATAAACAACATGTCCGCCAGGTTCTACAAGAGCTGCTCAAGAATAGGTTGTTTGTCAAAGCAGAAAAATGCGAATTCCTTGTAGAGACAGTCACTTTCTTGGGCTTCATCATTTCGCCGGGTCAGGTTAGGATGGACCCAGAGAAGGTTAGCGCAGTAGCTTGTTGGCCTACCCCTGACTCTCGTAAGAAAGTGCAGCAGTTTTTAGGCTTTGCAAATTTTTACAGACGTTTTGTGCGGAGGTTCAGTGCTATTGCAGCCCATCTTCATGTCCTCACGTCCCCTCAAGTGCCTTTTTTGTAGTCTCCTCAGGCTGAGGAGGCTTTTTCTCGGCTTAAAGGAATGTTCACCTCTGCTCCCATACTCACCTTGCCGGACACCACTCGTCAGTTTGTGGTAGAAGTGGATGCCTCCAACGAAGGGGTGGGAGCGGTCCTCTCCCAGCGACTACAGAAGGACAACAAACTTCACCCCTGCGCTTTCCTGTCCAGGAAGCTCTCCCCAGCAGAGAGAAATTACGACGTGGGAAACCGTGAGTTGCTGGCCGTGAAGCTGGCACTGGAAGAGTGGAGGCATTGGTTGGAGGGAGCCGAGCATCCTTTCGTGGTTTGGACCGATCACAAAAACTTGGAATATATAAGAAAGGCCAAAAGACTGAACTCCCGCCAGGCTAGGTGGACCTTGTTTTTCAACCGTTTTGACTTTGTTCTTTCCTTCAGGCCGGGGTCTCAGAATGTCAAGCCTGACGCTCTGTCCCGTCTGTTTGACCCTGTGCCTGCAGTCAAGGAGCCGGAACCCATCATCCCATTAAACCGGGTGGTAGGAGCGCTGACTTGGTCAGTAGAGAAGGAGGTAATACGAGCCAATTCTGGAGCTCCTGCACCAAGGGGTTGCCCGCCTAACCGGCTTTTCGTTCAGGAGACCGAGCGACCACAGGTGATCCACTGGGCTCACACTTCGCTGCTCACCTGTCACCCTGGAGTCAAGAGAACTATGTTCATCATAAAACAACGTTTCTGGTGGACATCCATGGAGAAGGAGGTGAAGGAGTATGTGGAGGCGTGCCCTGTCTGCGCTCGAAACAAGACCTCTTCCAGGGCGCGAATAGGACTATTACAACCACTCCCTATTCCCAACAGACCCTGGTCAGAGATCTCCATGGACTTCGTCACTGGCCTGCCCCTCTCTAGAGGTAAAACCACAGTTCTTACGGTAGTGGACCGTTTTTCTAAAATGACACATTTCATTGCTTTGCCCAAGATGCCCTCAGCGAAGGAAACGGCTGAGGTCATGATGCATAATGTGTTTCGGCTTCATGGTTTCCCAAAGGATATTGTCTCCGACCGGGGCCCCCAGTTTGTGTCACGCTTCTGGAAGGAGTTCTGCCGCCTCATCGGTGCCACGGTCAGTCTCTCGTCAGGATACCATCCGGAGTCTAACGGCCAGACAGAGCGCCTAAATCAAGAACTGGAGACCTGTTTGCGCTGCTTGGTGTCCCAGAATCCATCCTCCTGGAGCGAGCACCTCACCTGGGTTGAGTATGCGCACAACATCCTCCCTACTTCTGCCACGGGCCTGTCCCCATTTCACTGTTTATGGCTACCAGCCGCCACTGTTCCCAGCCACGGAGAGGGAGGTCACGGTCCCGTCTGCCCACGAGCTGGTCAGGCGTTGTCGGCGCGTGTGGGCTGCGGCTAGGAAGATCCTCTGCAGGAATTCACAACTGGTGAAAAGAGCAGCAGACCGAAAACGCCGACCAGCTCCTGTATACCAGCCAGGCCAAAAAGTCTGGCTTTCTACACGAGACCTTCCCCTCCACGTACTCTCCCGTAAATTGGCTCCCCGGTTTGTGGGTCCTTTTCCCGTCACCAAGGTCATCAACCCGGTTTCAGTGAGACTACGGCTTCCCAGGTCCATGAAGGTACATCCCACCTTCCATGTAGGGAAACTAAAACCCTTGAAGGAGAGCGCTATGGTTCCCACCGCCAAACCCCCCCCCGCCCCCCCGGATGATTGATGGAGGTCCGGTTTACACCGTCAAGAAGATATTGGCTAGTCGGAAAAGGGGTAGAGGGCGACAGCTACTGGTTGACTGGAAGGGTTATGGTCCTGAGGAGCGGATATGGATTCCTTCCCGCTTCGTCATAGATAAAAGCCTCATTGAGGATTTTGACCGCCTCAACTCAGAGGAGCCTGGGCCGTCAGGAGCCGTCCCTAGAAGGGGGGGTACTGTCATGTCTAGGAAACTAATAGTGAAAGTGTATTCTTTATGTTAGTTTTGTCATGTCCCTTTGCCCTGTGCTTTATGTTTATTCCCTTAATTAATCATCCCTCTCATTTCAGGCCTCCACGCTCCCCGCCCCCTTCTGTCTCCTGCGTCCTTGATTGTTTTCCCCGCCCTGATTGTTTCCACCTGTGTCCCCTTTACCTGTGTATATATTGTGGTAGCTTCCTCCTGTTCATTGTCAGTTCGTTGTCTTACTATGACCCACGTTCCTGATTACCTCACGGACTTCCCACGGATCTACCTCATTGATCACTTGCTAGTTTTCCTCGAAAGAGTATATTTGTTTTCCTTGTTTTGATTACTGTGTAAAATTCCAGTAAAGTCTTTATTTTTTGAGAACACTATCTGTGTCGTGCAATTGAGTTCATGCCTCAGAGTCTCTCCTTGACAGTGGGATTGACATGTATTATAAGCTTTGTAAATGCAACCCCAGATCCTCAAACCTTACATGCAATGAAAATATATACAATGTCTAACAATGCTCCCTGTATAGTTTATCAGTATCTTTATTATCTGTGTGAGATGAGAGTAACACCTACGTCACTTCCGGGCAAAAATTACGGCCCCGCCCACTTTTGGGGGAAAACAACGCTGTCATTTGAATGGCGGTCAATACAAATTCTGAAGTTTTTGCCAATCCGATCAAATTTTTTGGAAAACCGTGGATTTTTGGATCTTCAAAGAGCCCGATTACGATGGCCAGTCAGGCAAACAATTACATTCGATCATTGGTAATCCACAATCAGTCTTGATATATGGTTAAATTAAAATCAGTAGGCGAGGCTGTAATTTCTCCAGCTGTTACTCTCATGAGCGAGGCGGAACATAATAGTTGTATCATGCCAACAAGCTGCCGTGTCGTTTATTGCACATCAAACATTACAAATAATCCAGAGTTCAGTGTTTCTGTACTTCCTCTAAGAAGAAAGGACAGTAAAGGAAGAGCTCTGTGGTTTCAGGCTCGATCGCCATTCAAATGACAGCGTTGTTTCCCCCAAAAGTGGGCGGGGCCGTAAAGTGACGTAGATGTTACTCTCATCTATGAAAATCGATAGCCTACTGCTATATTTAACCATATATCGAGCCCGATCGTCGATTTCTAATAGCTTAATGCAATTGTTTGCCCGTCTGGCCATTGGAATCGGGCTCTTTGAAGATCCAAAAATCTCCGGTTTTTTTAAATTTCTGATCGGATTGGCAAAAACTTCAGAATTTGTATTGACCGCCATTCAACTGACAGCGTTGTTTTCCCCCAAAAGTGGGCGGAGCCGTTATTTTTGCCCGGAAGTGACGCATTTGACCACAATTTCAATTTTTATTTTTTTTTTATTCTTTATTTATTTGGAGTCACATTATAAAAGTACAGTTTTTCAAATCATGTATTTTTAGAGACCCGAAAATGACAAATGAAATGGCAAACAAAATGTGTCAAAATAAAATAAAAACGAAAAAGTACACAGGGGTTGTTTGAAATCGCAAATGTCTACACATGTACATATGCATACATTTCAACATACATATACAATACACATACACACATACATGTGTCCATACATATACAACTATACATATATATTCAATCGGTGTATAGAAACAGTCAAACAAGCGATGGTCGTCTTTGGGATATGTAAATTCTCCACTTTTTCCATATTTCCTCAAATGTCTTTTCCTGAAGCCTCATTGAGAAAGTGATTCTTTCCATAACATACATTTCATGGATTTTGTCCTACCAGTTGTCAAGAGAAGGGATGTCCGCTTTGAGCCATTTTCTAGTTATTACTTTTTTTGCTGCTACAGTAAGAATTCAAAATAATGGTTTTGTTTTCAGGTTTGTGGGGATTGAATGTACAGCACGAGCCCAAATAGAAATTCGTCCCAGTTTAATGGGATTTTTTCCTATAGTACTATTTCAATTTCTAAATGGATCTTTTGACAAAAAGTTACTGTTACACAATTTCAATTTCAAGTCTCTAGCTAAAACTTTCCAACCGAACAGCTCAATTTTTCAAGCTAATTCATTTCTAATAGAGCAGCCACATTTGGACGTCTCCCTTCATCAGGTGTGATGTTCTCTGCAGGTGATCCTGTCCATTGAAGAGGGCTACAGGCTGCCGGCTCCGATGGGCTGCCCCGTGGCTCTGCACCAGCTCATGCTGCACTGCTGGCAGAAGGAGAGGAGTCATCGGCCCAAATGTACCGATGTTGTTTCCTTCTTGGACAAACTGATCCGTAACCCCAGCAGCCTACTGTCACTGGTAGAGGACATTCAGAGGTACGATTGAAGACTTCCTAGTGTCATGAAATGCTTTGTAAGGTTATTTGAGCCGAGGTCACAGTGGTTAAAGCAATACAAGTTAAAACTAACCATGAGCTGTGATAGAACATCGACCCTAAATCCAGGCTATGTTGAATATTTTGTGAAAGTTTATAAATTGCTCTTCTTCCTCCGTGTTAAAAATATTCGTCACTCAGTTTAAGCCAGTAGGGTATGTCCTCCATCTCTGAGCAGCTTTTGAAATACTGGCACGATCTGACATTATTATTTTTTTGTTTTTTAAGTCTACCAGAGTCTCCGGGGGAGGAAATGGACTACCCAATGTTCATCTCCATCGGCGACTGGCTGGACTCCATTAAGATGAGTCAGTACAAGAGCAATTTCATGGCAGCTGGCTACAACACATTGGATTCTGTGGCAAGGATGAGTATTGAGTGAGTAGCAAAGCTAAAGCATACCCATTATAAAAGGGCAAGAAATCTAATAGAATCAGCATTTTGTAGCAGCAGTGTTGCTTAAAGGACACTCAAAAGTCATGTCTCCTGTGAAAGCATTGGGATGCTTTTGTTAAAGGTCCCCTATTTTACTGTTTTTCAACAATATATTATAGGTCTCAGATATATACAAAACATGTCTCTGAAGTGTTTGGCTCGAAACACCTAACAGATTGTGCATTGTAGCATCCCATAATCCCCTCTGTTTCAGCCCTGTTTCCAAAGTGCTGATTCTCTGTCTGTTACTTTAGATGAAAATAAGGAGCCACTCCCCACTGAGAGATATTTGGTTAAAAAGAACACAATGGTGCTCTAGGAGGAGATTCAGGTGATAAGGTGTGGGGGGGGGTTACCTTGGGTGGTTATTGGTTAATGGTTACTCAAGCAAAAAAATCGTTATGACATCATAAAGTGGCCAAAATCTGATCAGCTCATTTTCAGACAGGTTTTTATATAAATGGATCAGGACAAAAAGAGAGAGAATCTTTTTTCCTGAAACTTCCAGAATGTCTTTACACAGAGGGGACACATGTTTATGTATAAAAGACAGGAAAAAGTAGATTTTGCATAATAGGTGACCTTTAATTCAACATTTTCGCAGCATCATGTGTATTTACAATGTATATTTTTGAACTAATTGCCTAAGGAAAATGAAGCGAAGGTTAATGGCACATTTGTGATCAAATCAGCTTTTACCAGACAGTGTATACATTTTCTGCAAAAGCTAATGAAAAGTCCTAGCAAGTAAGACTCAAAGCGTTGTGTTTGTGTGTTTGTATGTGTGTTTCCCTCTCGGCCTAGAGATGTGAGGCGTATAGGGGTGGAGCTGATCGGCCACCAGAGGCGGATCAGCAGCAGCATACAGACCCTCCGCCTTCAGATACTGCACGAACAGGAGAAGGGTTTCCATGTATGAGGACACCCTATATCACAGCCTGGGATGAACAGATAGACGGAGCAGAGGGAAGTGAAGTGTAGACCGCCGGACAGACAGTCTGCAGCCTGTGCCTGAGTCTTAAGGCCTCGTACAGGAGGTCATTGGACAGACTCAACAGCAGACGGCCCCCCGGTCTCGCTCACATCCAGTAGTTACAGACTTTTTCCTACTATACACCCCTCCCTCAGTATTCCTGGCTTTAAAGACTGGCCCAGGCCCTCACTTAGGGGAATGTAATGCCTTGTTGCAGCAGCAGTACTTTGTGTGTGGAGCAACAATATCTAGAAATGTAGATTTGCAAACGTAATCTACTGAATCTTTTCTGACTTTTTTTCTTTTTTGCTCGGAGTTATGTGCTCATGTAGTTGCTATCGGGTGTGCAATCTAAGAGTTTATAGAAATAATATATCCTTAATATCTTTTATGTTGGAGTTTGGATAATTTTGTCATAAAATTATTATGTGCAATTAATTTAGTTTACCCTCTCTCCAGAGAATCTGGTACGCTAATACTTGAAGAAAGAAGTAGGAAGCAAGTGACGGCGATTTCATGAATGTTTAAAAAAGTGTATAGACAATTAATCGATAATTATTATAATAACCTAATATCTATATATGTGCAGTACTGTATGTGAAAGCCCTAGTAAATCTGGATCTTATTTAAGATGTTTTTAATTAAGATGTTTAATTTTAGATTTGTATCCAAATCAGCAATACAGTATTATGCAGTCACCTCAGTATCTCAGAAAGATGAAGAATTGTGCAATGAGAGAACTCTTGTTGACATGTAAACATGAGGCTCACTCCTCATCCTCCGCCTGATTTTATTCTCACATGCTCAGCTTGCAGAACTGGATCTGTTGCCTTCAGATGAATAACCATACAAGTCTATTCTGACCATTTTTAGCTACCAGTCTACTGACAGCTGTGCGATAAGCCTGATTTATTTTGGATTGTGAATGTTATACATTGCCTGAAAGTACACAAACTCCACTGTCTTAACATATGAATGTCACAGAACTTAGATATAGATAGGAGAGTTTTGAAAGTGTCGGGAAGCTCAACGTGGACTTAGATGGTTTTTCAGAATTTGCCGAAATGCTTTCATATACATTCAATGGTTTTTTTCCTGCGCACACACACTGATTGATTAATTCTCCTCCAGCCTTTTATTACTTTGTGGCCATGTAAAGGTTGTGGCAGTATGGGAAATTAGTGTACATAGACGTGAAATGAAAACCGTTGGATTTGCAGTAGATGATGTCAAGTTCTCCGATGTTTGCCATTAAAATTAAAAAAAATTCTTCATTCGCTAAGTCAGTGGTGAGTAGGCAGTGCTGCAGAATAGAAGTAGTTAGTAGAGTGGGAAGCAGCAGGAGTATAGATAAAGCCTGGAGATTTAGATTTGTGAGATCAGAGCTGTCCAGCAGGGAAAAGTGAATGACTTTTAGGACAGCAGAGGGAGAATGAACACAAACAGCAGCATCATAACTCATCATGTGTCATTCAGCAGTAACAAACACATGCATGCATGCACACACACACACACACACACACACACACACACACAAAACACACCCACACCCACATGAAAAGAATGCCTTACAGTCTGATAACCATGCAAGATAGAAACACTTTAAAGTGGTTAATAAGGACCCAGGACCTAGCCATTACTTTGAGTATTTTTCCATATTTAAGAGAGCTCTGTTTTATTCTTACAAAGGAGGGATTGTTGAATAATGTCAAAGGCCAACTGGATCCAGAGATCAGTCACAGCGTAGTAATGCATCCAGGCCAGCAGAAGTAGGAAAGGCACACATCCAAACACACACATATTTGCACACACACATGCTCCGGTCACCACCCCTCTACAGAATAAGGAGAATATCAGATGCTGTTTGTTTAGCATGTTCTACTGCTGAGCAATGTTAGAACGTTCTTTTGTACAAAGTACAAGTATACTTATAATTATTGTATTTTATTTTTCTATAATTTCCAAAGAGATGTTGTAGATCTTGCACACTGTAAGAAGCAGTTACTGCGAATATTTATTTGCAAATAAAGATGAACAGTTCTGGTGGTTAACTGCTCATTTACTTTTGTTTCCATTAATTCAAAGAAGTAAGTGCTAACTTCAGGTTGCAAAGTGTCTTCTTCCTTGAAGAAATCAAATCAAATCAAGTTTTATTTATATAGCACATTTATAAACGATTTTTGGTCGAGCCAAAGTGCTGTACATATAATAAAAATAGCCTACAGTAGAGACACTTTACAGCAAATACAACAGCACAGATTGTTCAGAATATCAGTATGAGAAAAACGACACCCTCTGTCCTTAGACCCTCACATCGTACAAGGAAAAACTTCCAGAGAAAACCCACAGTTTAAGGGGAAAAAATGGGAGAAACCTCAGGGAGAGCAACAGAGGAGGGATCCCTCTCCCAGGACGGACAGACGTGCAATAGATGCTGTGTGTAAATCGAAGAGATAATACATTTTACAGCATATAGACCGAATGTTAGGAAATGCATGTGTCTGTAATAAGAAGATGAATCCACGAGGATGTCAGCTACAATCCTGAGGAAGCCATCAGGGAAGCAGCATGGCGAGACCCAAGGCAGGACCGCAGAGACAGGTTCAGCCGCGACCCGAACGTCCACGACTTAATCCAGAACTCGGGATAGAGGATCCAAGACACAGGACTACAGCAAGAGGATCAGCCTCGACTCCGGATCCCGGCGTCGATATAGATACAAAACAAGAAAAAAGATTTGGCTAGGTTAATCGGAACAAGAGAATACACAGACACAGACAGAGAGGCAGTCGAGAAGACACATCTCCCATCTGTTTGATTAGCGTTTGATGTAAAATAATACAGTATATGATTTCTACCATCTGTTAAACCTGGCAACTTTCTGGTTGTCCTTCACCGAACTGATAACCGAAGGAGGGAGCTGTTGGATGACTGACAAGCTTCTGCCACGTAAGAAGTCCAACTTCCTGCTATCATTCTGGAAATTCATGATTTTACAACTCCAGAGCTTAAAATAAGTTATGGTGTCCTCATTTTTACTGTGTGTGTGTGTGTGTGTGTGTGTGTGTGTGTGTGTGTGTGTGTGTGTGTGTGTGTGTGTGTGTGTGTGTGTGTGTGTGTGTGTGTGTGTGTGTGTGTGTGTGTGTGTGTGTGTGTGTGTGTGTGTGTGTGTGTGTGTGTGTGTGTGTGTGTGTGTGTGTGTGTGTGTGTGTGTGTGTGTGTGTGTGTGTGTGTGTGTGTGTGTGTGTGTCAACACTACTCTGTCAAACATTAATTGAATTACAGCAAATGACTTCAGACTTACACAAGTTATATAGTAGCTCCATGTAAGCTAAGGTACAGGTTAGTGTAGTGAATCAAATGCATCAGGGTGGGGTCCTGGAAAGCTGAAGACTCCATGGTCAGGTTGGCGGGAGGTTCACAGCGCTTAATACGCCCTAATAGGATTACCTGTCACAAGCCGGGATGCCCAGCTTGCATCTCAGCTGGTGACACTATTCACAGCAAGCACAGGGAACACACTGTCCACGGCTATGTTTATCCTTATTGTTTGTTTCCATGAAAGTTTTCGAATTTAGTTCATTTATTTTTCCAGTAGATAAACTCTCTATGGGGTGATGTGTTGACATTTACATAGTGTGGCTTTAATCAAGTCTAATGGGGCTGCTGGATAAACTCTCGGGCTGGCTGGGCCTGAGGAAGAAAGAAGTCAACGTTTTGTGTTTGGGGCTCGATAACAGCGGCAAAACCACCATCATCAACCAACTCAAACCATCCAATGTAAGTATAAAAACAAGGCCTTATTGTAAGAATAAAGTTATTTTGTAAGGACATTTGAGACATTTTTGTTGTTGGTATACCGTGATTATTTAGGGGAAATATTGTGACCAGGCCTGTCAAATATTTCACTGCAATCATTCATGGATTGCTTGTTTTCAGCATTCGAATCATTTAGGCCCATTGTCAGGAGAATGGAAACATGCTAGTCAGGTAAAGCCCACGTCATACTTTCCTTATACTATTTTCTTGTTGACAAAGTTTTGCCATTACTTGTCTGTTTCTGTGGGTATGTTTGTCTGTGTTGATGAATGCAGACGCAGACACAAGAAATAGTCCCAACAATTGGCTTCAACATTGAGAGGTTCAAGAGTTCAAGGTAGAATTTGTATAGACATCTAGTATCTATATTATTTACATTTGACGAGTTAATACATGAAATAGAAAAATGGCTAATGCTCCATTTTGTATCATTTAAGCTCTCTGTTTTCTCCCTCTCTGTCCGTAGCCTGTCATTTACAGTCTTTGATATGTCTGGGCAGAGCAGATATAGAAACCTATGGGAGCATTGTTACAAGTAAGAAACACAACATTTGCTCTTTAAATAAAAAATAAAAAACCGTAATTTATCAATCATGACTTCTTCTTCCTCCTCAGAGAAAGCCATGCCATCATATTTGTCATCGACAGCGGTGACAAACTGAGGATGGTTGTTGCCAAAGAGGAGCTCGACACTCTACTCAATCATGAAGGTATACATTTATGATAATTGTTTTGCACAAAGGAAATACTGACACTATTTTTCCTGCAGAAAGCCTGATTTACATATACTGTATTTTATAAAAGATGTTTTCATATTTGGTTTGTTTTCACTTAGAGATAAATCTAAGGTTGAATAAAATCCATCTAGTTTGAGTCCTCTATCATGGCGCCAATTCTCATATGGAATTACTTTCAATATGTAATGTATAATATTAAAAACATTATTACATTTAAAATATGATATAATATGATAAACACTCTACTTATACTCCTAGAATTATTATGGATAAACAAAAAATGATTCATCTTTGCCGATGATCCTCTGAAATGTGTCTTATTACCCAGATATCCGCAATAGAAAGATGCCTGTCTTGTTCTTCGCCAACAAGATGGATCTGAGGGACGCCATGTCTTCTGTCAGGGTCTCACAGTTGTTGTCTCTGGAGAACATCAAAGAAAAACCCTGGCACATCTGGTATTTCACACCAGTCTTTAGTTCATTTCTTCTGATTCTGTTTTCAAAGGAATATTTTGCCACCACCAGAGGTATTGTTGAGTCGTGGGCTCTGGCTACTGTTATGTAGTCTTGAAGTAACACGCAACATGTTGTGCTTCTAGAGTTTAGGCTTAAAGTCTTAAATAGAAACAATAAAGATACCATGGATGTTTACTCACTTCTTCCTTGGCCTTTTTCCAATATCTGCATGTTCATGTTCCAGGTTCAACCTTATTGAGGCACAGCAACAGGAAGTTATTTAAAAGCCTGGTTAGTACTGTATACGTGTGTTTACCACCTTGTTTACTCATTAGACAGATGGAAGGCAGATGGATTAAGAGCTAGAAAGCTTTAAACATCAAGGGTCCAAAAAAAGTCAAGAGAAAGCGAACATGTGTGACGGGGAGATTAACTTCTGGTCATCTTCTTATTTTCTCAGTGCTAGCGATGCTATCAAAGGAGAGGGTCTACAGGAAGGGTTGGACTGGCTACATGGTAAATGGGTTTAGTAAATGTAACAGTCATACTGGATCAAAGTAAAATAGCAGTGTTCAATTTCTCTCCAAATGTATGTCAATTTTAAAGTGCCGTCTGTATTAAAACTTGTTTTCTTCTTCCATAGAACAAATTTCACAGTAAGTATTATAATGCTGTGTCATGTCAATATGTAGAGTGATTGTGGTGGTAGGTTATTTTTCTTTGGATGAGATTTAAATCATGGTAGGCCAAGACAAATTTGTATTTGTCTGTTATTAAAACTAAAAACTAAATTATTTAATTTATAATACTTTGACCTCACCTAGAGGAATAAATCCCTTTTGTGAGGCTTAAACTGTAGGCTTCAATTCCTTTTTTTATTTTCCCTATTCTCCAATTTGAATGTAATGTGTACATTTACTGATGTTGCCCTGAATATTACCCATCCAACCCTTAACAACCCTTAACAACCCTTAACAACCCCCAAAAATGTCACAATGAAGATCAGAAATGTTTTCAAATGTTGTAGTTTTGTTACCTTACCTCTATTTTGTTTTTTTCTCTTGCCAGAATACATGAAAACAGTGAAAACGTGAATAATTGAAATGTCTGTGACCATGGCCGTGATGTGGACTTGGTAACTGGATCAAATGTACTGCTTGGATGATTCCTGTTACTTGTTGCTGTAGGCCTTAAACTCCCATTTTAAATAGCATAGTACTTCCTGTTCATGCCATGACTTTGACATCGTGTTTCTTAACAACATTTGGATATGGATATTTGTATATGACGTCTAATCAAGCGCCCACGCCCGTCCGTCGTAAGTTACCTTTGTTACATCATTGCTGACACAAATGTAGTGGCAGTCCCACTTATCTACTTGTTTGTTTTTTTTGCATACAGAAACATTTGTATTTGAAGCTTTGCTTTTTTATTCCATGACATGTAATTAAACACATTTCATTAACAGATTTTTTTATGCTGTCAGTGCTAAAAATATTGTACTACTTGGAGGATAATAAAAAGTAATTTGCTTATTGTGTGCTACTGTATGTTTCTGTTTTTATTTTTAAGAAAAGGTAGCTTAAAAAACGTTCATAGAAAACTTTTGAAAAATGACAAATGATAATTGAAAATACAAGTTTAATAAATTATGCAAAAATAATTGTCTTACAGTTATATTTACAGAAAGGCTAAATGTGAATAAATACTTTTAATAAATACAGTTACTGTTAATAAATATATATTAAGTAGTTTTTGAACATTAACATGCAATATGTTTACAAAGAACAAGATTTTAAAACTTACGGAGGAATATAAAACTTGTAAAATAAATGTCTTATTGGTCATAAGAACTTAAACAGCTGTATTTTCAACCAAGAAATGCAGGGTTATTTACAGCGTATAGAGAACTGTCAACAAAATTCCCCCTAGATTTCAAACTGTAGGCATCAAGTCTTTCTAAGGTCCATCTCCCTCTTTTGTTCACTTCTTCAGTTAACCCTATTCATTATTGCCGTTTGTTCCTTCCCGAGCTCATTTTCTTGTCACTTTAAATCTGCGTCGCTTCACTTTAGGATCATGTGGAGGAATTTAGTGTGGAAGCGAGCGCTGGAGTCCAGGAGGATGCACAGGCTCTGGAAAGTCTCCCTGTCCTCGGGTTGGTTTCCTGCGAACAGATGATGGTATTAGTGATCACTTTCTTTTTAATCAGAGGCACTGTGGAGGTATTAAACACATCTTTAGCAGTTGCAATAAGACAAAGTCAAAGACACGTTTTTCTACATTTAATGATGTTGTTGTTTGTTCTAGTCTACTTCAGTTTAAAAACCTAGATACAATAAACTGAAAACATGTTCAATAAATTAATGAGAAATTAGGAGTACCCTATATATGCCATCTGTTGGAGCTGTGACACACATACACAGAACACATCAACAGTGTTGTAGTCAAGTCACCAATTCACAAGTCCAAGTCACTCTCGAGTCCCCACTTTTCGAGTCCAAGTCCGAGTCACCCAAGGAGTGTCCGATTCATCATTGCCTGTGTCCGAGTCCAAGTCCGAGTCACCCAAGGAGTGTCCGAGTCGAGTCCGATTCATCATTACCTGTGTTCGAGTCCGAGTCCAAGTCCGAGTCACCCAAGAAGAGTCCAAGTCAAGTCCGAGTCACAAGTCTTCATGTATTAATCTTTGTGGATATATGTGTTGAAATACAGCTATAGCTCCTCTACATTGCTTTTATCCTGTCATGTTATACTAATCTGTCTATTGAACTGCTGTGAAGCCAGTTTGGCTACAATTCTTGTAATAGGTGCTAGACAAATATAAAGCTTATTACTAATATTAATATTATTATGATATTATTATTATATTTATTTGACTATGTGTGAGTATGTAGGTGTGTATATGTATGTGTGCATATATGTATATCAGTGTATGTATATGTGTATATGTCAATCAACAGGTAAAGCAGATTAATAATAATAATAACAATAATAATGATAATTATTGCAGATTATAGATTATAAATAAATCATTTAGGGACAAGGGGGTGAGATTAAATAAATTATACTTCTTCTCATTCCTTTTCGAACACTAGATGTGGCACTGTTTATGTTGCTAATGCTGTTGTTGTTGTAAATGTCATTTTTTGTTTTGATTTCTCTTACATGACTATGCACTGCAACATTTGTTTTGTTTTGTAATTATTTATTTGACTTGTTCGAAATAAATGTATCTATCAATCAATCAATTATGATTTATATTATTGTAAATGACCTTCTAACTATATTTAAAATGAGTTTTAGAGAAGTGATTATATTTGTATGCTAATATTTTCTTATAGTAAAGTTTTCGTTTTGCACTTTTATTTTGATAGTAATAACGGATAGATGATGAATAGATTAACATATACTAAATAGTTACATTGGGTTTTTAGCACCTGGCTGATAAGGGCACAAGCTCTTACGTTGGTATTAATGATTGTATAAAAGCAAGAGTGTGCAATAAACAGATACCATCAGTTGGAGAGTCTGACCATCATTCAGCCGGGGACGCTACAATTATTATAGTGAATGTTTAAATGATATCAATAAAGATTGAGCCCCAGAAAGCACATGGCTACTTAGCATGCAAAATGACATCATTTTGCATGCTAAGTAGCCATGTGCTTTTGTGTTATCAGCTGAATCTTTATTTATTGATTAGATCACGTTACTCTGATGATAGTGTTCAACACAGCCTATATGTCTTCACTCGATCCTTAGAGTAATGTGTTACGGAGCCTTCTCTTCAATGTTGTTTCCACATAACGAGCATTTTGCGCTGCTCTTTTCCAATGTGGAAGCAGAATGTGTGAAAGCATACAGCACGACGAGGTGTGTCTCTAGACATCTTTAGACTGGAATAGCGGGGCCCAGTACGTGAACTCGCCTCGCAGGTGCACATGCCAGGGTGGAGAACATCAGACTCCAGAGAAAACTTGCTCCGAGTCCAAGTCGGAGCGCCAATGTACAAGTTGAGTCCGAGTCATCGTGCGCAAGAATTCACGAGTCCAAGTCCGACTCGCGTCAATCAGTGCGCGAGTCCGAGTCGAGTCACGCACGAGTCCCGAAAATCGTCACTCGAGTCCGGGACTCGAGTAATCCATCTCTGTCAACAAACAGACTTTAAAAACAAGCTGCTCCACTCCATTCTATTCCCCTACTACCACTCTACCATGCTTTTCTTTCTCTACATAAACAGAATACATACATCGTATAAATAATTTGAAATGGAACATTACACCATCTTTAAACGTATAGCATCTTCCTTCCACCTTACATGGGCTGCACTGTCTACTCTATATAATATCATTCCCTTGTTTTTTTTAAGCTTTTATTGAAGCCCACTATCTACATGTAAATGCTGTCTAGTGTTTCTTCAAGATACGTTTTTGGAGTCAAGACTAAAGATGAACTAAGTTATATTTGCGCTGTAGCATACTGTCACACCTCACCTGTAACAGAAAACTCGAAGAACTCCCTGGTGACATCTGAAAACATGTTCTCCAGTTGTTGAATGAAGCCAAACCTTTCCGGAGGCGTACTGAAGACCTTGCAGAGGTTCTGCACCATTTTCACTGCCCAGGACATGTGATAGCCATCCTTCTCACACACCTGAGGAGGAGGGCAAATCAAGGAAATCAAGCACTAGATCACATCCAGTCGGGAGAACCAATGGCAAACATTATTAGCATTTTTAGGGCTGATGTTTACATTTCAACTGCTAAGGCGACCCCAGGAGGAGGCTTACAGAATAACTAATCATACTAAGCACTTAGACGGCACAAGTGACTCTAACAGCCTGTAGATGAAAGTAAGGACCTGTCTGACCATTGTTCTGCCCAGTGCATGTTGGGTATGGTTTTAGCTCCCTCAAGAATGAGCAGATATGAGTCACAACCACCAATATGAATAGCTTCAAAATGACCAGGCCAATATCCAATCCTCAGATGAAAGCAGATCGTCCAAACACACCAGATTAACCTTAATTGAGAATTACATTTAAACTAATTTCCTTTAGCTGATGGTAAAATAAGCAGTACTCTCACCAGTATGATGTACACGATGAGTCTGGAGATCTCGAGAAGTCGTCCATTGACCGCCTTGCTGGCTAGTACAGTGTAGCAGAGACTGCTGCCACACAGCACCAACAGACGCGCCACGTTCTCCACATGCCACGGCTGAGGAAGATACATGGAGGAGGAGGAGGAGGAGGAGGAGGAGGAGGAGGAGGAGGAGGAGGAGGAGGAGGAGGAGGAGGAGGAGGAGGAGGAGGAGGAGGAGGAGGAGGAGGAGGAGGAGGAGGAGGGGGAGGAGGAGGAGAAGGAGGAGGAGGAGGACAAGGACAACAACGACAATTAAGTTTACAATCAGTAACACCAATATGTTGTCTATGAAAACATTTGAGAGAGAACTGAAGTATGATACCAATGAGCTCCTTGAATATTGCCACCAGTGAGTTGTTGTTCTGGCCTTTCACTTCTAGTTTGCTGAAAAGCAGCAGGAAGGCTCTGGCCAGGTCCCACAGAGCGCTGTGAGGCAGACCCCTCTCCACCAGATCCTGCCACCCCAGGGTGCCTGCACAGAGGAGAGAACCTCACTGACTGTGTCATGTTATTACCACATCACAGTGGAGACAAATCTACAGGAAGCTCAACTAAACTAAAGTTTTCCAACGTCAGTGTAAGCTGCCCAGGTCTCCTGCACAAGAGTCAAACACTATAGGTTGTTCATTTGAGTGACATTATACAACTATATGTTGCTTTTTAACACTAAAACATCGGGTTGTTCAAACTCCTAACCTTTCATTGTACATTTCAATTAAATGTCAACACATTTCAACATAGTTATCAACCACAGCTAAGAGGAAACTATATTTTGAAAATAATCTCAGGGAAATATCCCCACTAACTATGATGTGTTTTTTAAATAATATTGCATACACTTGCTTTTGGAAAGGAAGATTACAGTCTGATCATGTTTTCATGTAAACAAATCCAGAAACGTTATTCTTATGACAAAAATAAAATGGACTGATCAATATGTTCTTATAAAGTTAATTAACCACAAACCCCGCTTACTGCTTGTTTTAATGAACTGTTAGTATAAAGCATTGTTACTCTCAGGCAGCAGAGGGCCATAGAGGGTTAACAGCAGGTGGGCCTGGCTGACCAGGGGCCACGGCTTCAGGAGCTGCATCAGCCAGAACTGAGTGTCCATCTGGTTGGACCACGGGTCCAACAGAACCTGACGGCAGAAGAGACGGAGCTGCAGCTTCTGGTACCACCTCACTGAGGGCCAGAACAGAAATAAGACATGTTTTTGTTGGTTTTTATGTCTTTTAAGTATTTTATAAAACTTAATGGGAAAAGGCCAATCAGTATCAGTACAAATAAGTTCATGAATTCTTATAACAATAATTCAAAATCAGAGACGAAAGACCCAGGGAAACTCATATGAATAGCTTAAATGCAACATTTAGTTAACCAGCTTCCACCACTTTTGTTTTCATTTTTTCCACAACACGAGGTAAGCAATCAGAATTATTTGAAAGATATAATAATCACATTAAACACACCTGGCTTTCCAGTGACGACTATCTCTATTTTTTGCAGCAGATTTGTGAGGTCACACACAAAGTTGAACACTCTGTGGCACTCCAGCTCATCCCACCCTGCGATCAGTGTCTGTAAAGTATCCAACGAACATGAAATGATGATGATGATTTCACATGAAATATTCTGCTTCAACCCTGAGTTTTTCCCCACTAAGCCATATTTGGATTGTGAAAAATTCAAATGTTCAGTTTACAGCACCATAATCTGTATTTCTATGAGGCCCTGACCTGGAGGAAGACTCCGTAGCTGAGGAAGCCAACGCAGTCTGGTTTCAAGCACTGCTCCAACCGGAAGCAGGGAACCTAAAACAGATTATTATTTATTTGCCTCATCATTACATAGGTTACGATTAAATAACATTAGGACTGAATATTGAATAATATATCATTTACACTACAAGATTGCAATGTTCGCATGTGCAGCATTCCAAAGGATGTAAAGTAAGGTCTTTGAGTATTATCTATGGGACACATTTCATATTTTATCCTGGTGTAATGTATATGTATTTTTGTGTTGATGTAGCATTTAATATCTCATATTATCTTATCCTTCTTGTCCTCTCACCTGTCCCTTTCTTACCTGTGAAAACTCGCTAAAGATAAACTTTAACCTTTCCTTTGTTGGTTGCAACAGGGTAGATCTCTTGAACAACAAACCTGGGACATTAAACACAAAAGCATAGTATCAAATAAAAAATACAAGTTAATATCTTTCCTATACATTGACTTCACAGGTAACTTATCCCTAGTGTTGTATGAAATGGCTATCAGTGATGTGGATGCCATTGATCAACAGGTTGATAGCAAAAGATAGAAATCCCCCATTAAGTCTACATTGAGGAGAAAAGCTATTCAAGGTCAAACCTTCAACCAAATGTACTTTTGCACTTACCCAGGTCTCTGTAGTGTCCAATAGTGGATCTCTGTTCAGGGCAAGTTGAGTGGTGAAAGCTTTGAATGATGGTTTTATTCTTCCAGGCCAGGGTGGAGATGTACTCCACAACAGATCGAGTGATTTCCTTGGACACCATGCTGAAAATACTGATCTCCAGCACTGACAAAAACACACAATTTCATCACATGCATTTGAAATATTGAAATTGTCATTAAAATGTTTGTTTCACTTAAAAATCATTTTTTACTTTACTATCTTTTAATAAGGTTTCCTAAAAGTAGTGTTCAAATTGAAGAAATCTGCATATATTTTGACATGCCAAAAACGGGTTGGTACATACTGTGTACACTGCATGTGATTTACTGATGTAACTGTGTACATTTACTCACGTACTGTACTTAAGTACTTTACTTGAGTATTTCAATGTTTTACTACTTTTCAGAGGTAAAAAGTATACGTTTACTACATGTATTTAATGCATTTAGTTACCTTGCCGATAGGGATTAATGATGTGAAATAATAATCAAAACTTAAATAAGACTTTAGTTACACTTGGGGTAACATTCACAAGCTACTCCAGGTGTAGCTTAGCTACCCTGCAGTATATAATACAAGTAATATTCAAACTTTTACTTTTCCTACACTCTGGTACTTCTACTTTTACAAAAGTCCCACCTCTCATGTGCTTTGTAAGCCATAATACTCTGAGGTTAAGTTAACTAGTTGCACCTACCAGACATTTTATCCAGGATCATGTGGTACACCTCTGACGGGAGCCTGTGGAAGAAGCAGCCGACGGTGAGGCACTGGCTGCGGGTCACGATGGTCCTGGTGGGCCGCGGCCGGTGAATATTCCTCTTTCGTGATTTGTGGGTCGATGTGTACTTCCCAACATTTCTGGAGGCTGTCCTCACCATTGCCACCACCCCTTGATTTACTGTACAAAACGAGATAAGGCTTAATTTCACTGGAATGTCAAAGTAAATCTCAAACTGCTAGCCTCAAGTAAGCTAAAAGAAAATGGTAAATTACTATAGCTAGCTAACTTAGGTAGCTTAAATGCTAATCTTAACTCCCGAAAAATGTAAAATACTAGTATATTTTCGATTTTAATAACCTTCAGGTTCATGTATTCACCGATATACATGTATATTATAGAAATACAAGCTAACGAGAGAACCCAAAACCCTGAATTCTTACCAGAAGTATAACTTATTAATGTGAATAGGCAGCAGATGACATATATGAAGTGAGACAGCTGTGTGCCACATTAGCTTTCTTTGATGGCAACGGCGCGAAATATAATCACTTTTCTGACTCGGAAGTGACTTTTGCGGTAAGAAAACAATAAACAATTTCAGTGAAGTTTGATTAAAATACACAAGTTAGTTAAGGTAAAGTATTCAGAATTTAATGGTAAAGCGGAAGTATTAGCAGACGCTATTATTTACTTAAGTGAAGTATACAAAATGACTGATGAAAATATAATGAAAGTAATGTCTAACTTCAGCTGGTGATGTTGTACGCTAAAAAGCATTTTCTCTGAAATGTAATACTCTTCCATAATAATCTCTGTTAAATATAAGTATACTAGTAGCCTATAGGAGGCTATAGTTATTTGACATCCTATCTTTTTTCATAAAATAGCTTTTTAACTGATGATTTTGTTTAGAATATCTTGTCCCCATAAAGTTATCAAATCAAATCCAGCAATAACATACAGCTCTATTAGTTAGACTTTAATGTATTTTCCTCTGAAATGTAGTACAGTCTGCTTTATAAACTGTATTATATTTTAATAATAGTACAGCATAGTTACAGTAAATTCTAGCCTTTAAAATATCCGATTGTAATCCAGCATTGCTCTATTTGGTTGATATTCCCCGCAGTGATCTAAAAGTCTCTTTTCAAACTCCAGACAATTATTATGTTTTGCATTTTAGTGATGGCTGTCAATGATCTGACACTCTTTGTCTGTGCTAATAGTTCATGAAGTCCATGACCTGACGTAACTCCCATTAACACTCCTCCCACCCTCCACCTGAGCAGAGATCAGCCAGAACACCTGTGTGAGAGTGCAGCCATTTCAGATGTGCTACTATATTTTTGGAATGTTGTGTATATTTGCTATTATATCATTGAAAATGAATATGCAGTACACAAATGTGTGAAGCTTTTCAGATCCTGAAAAAAATGAAGGTCTGTGCTTCACACACCACCGTGGCTGTGTTACCCTCCAGCACCATGCACAACAGAGCAGCTACTGTTTGCTCAGCTGCTAATCATGGGATTATTCTGTTTAACTAAGACTATTATGGGTTCTTCTTTCAAATGGCGTCTCCCACAGGGAGACTTCGAAGAGGATCATCCCCTCCGCAGCTCTGACAGAGACCTGAGTTCTACTCAAGGGTCCCAGGGGAAGGGCCGGGAAAATGCTCCTGTATACCAACAGGATGTCACGCTAGGTTACACTGAGGGCACAGAGGGAAATGAGAGACGAGAAATGCAAAGGAAGAGGATGGACCTTTGAACCTTTGAAATGACCTCACCTGGCTTGCAGAAGAGTATGTACCACACACAAACACCTACAGTACAACTTCACTATGAAGTATATTTGGCTAAAATCATCTGTTTGAATGCCTGCCGATTGAACCCTAATTGTAGTTCATTTATTCATGTTCTTCTACAAATAGCTTATAATGTGCTAAGCAGATTCATTTATTGATCTTTTCATTCTTTCTTTTGATTTGGTCCGTTATCCATTCACCAAATGTTGTGTTACAGAGAGCAACATAATTGAAAGAAACAGCACCAGCAGGGAGGACAATATCTCTTCTGTCTGTCTCTGCTTCTGCAACTCTGCTCTGCCTCCAGGTCCACAGGTTTATCTGTCCAGAGCCACAAGCCATCACTAAGACTTTCTCTCATGTCATCTCTGACACGATGATCCTAGAGCTGACAGGGATAACGCTGATGATGATATTTAACACTGACCAGTCACATATCTGACAATCCTGCAGCACAAACACATATTCAGTGTGTGTTGAGGAGGCGGCAGCAGAGACAGAAGGAGCTGCTCGGTGTGGAATCAATGCCAATTGCCTTATTTATCTGGAAGTGTGCCTTCTGGACACCTGTGACCATGGCTCTGTAGTCCTCGTTGGACCTTTGTGAGTGAGTATTCAAATGTGTTACTAAAAATATAGAAGTAAAAGGTTAAGCAGCATTCAATGAACAGTAGTTCAAGTGTTGAAATTGCAATTGGAAAGTGTTAAAAAAGTTTCAGAATCATAAATCCTTTATTCCTCCAACATAGCATAGAGATTGAAATTGTTACAAGACTGTTAAAGGTACAGTGTATATAAAAAGTAAAAATAATGATGACTAACATATAGAGTAAAGATGCACACCGTCATAAAATGAATAAATGAAGTTGACATCTACAGTATGGTAAGTGTGAACATATAACATTACATTGCATTTAGCTGATGCTTTTTTCCAAAGCGACTTACAATAAGTGCATTCGACCAAGAAGATACAAACTAGAAGAAAACAGAATCATATAAGTAACATATAACATTTGTCGAGTAGCAGCCAGTATAAACATCAGTTTCAAGCTGCCAATAAGTGTTTATTGCACATATATATTATTATTATTACATTGGCTTGGGGCAGGCTAATTTAGTGCAATCTAATGTGAATCAAGATGCTTTTCACAGCCTTGCCTTTGTTTCTATTGCTCACTTTGTATGCCTTCAGTGTAGTCAATCATTAAACACAATGAAGCTTGTATCTTTGATCAATTAAGAGATCCCAACAGTGCCAGGTCTGACACTGAACAGTAATGGAGCTTTATAAACATCCTTTGTTATCTGAGGAAGTCAAAACAATGGGTCTTTATGAGCATGGTGTGCTTTCCTTGCTTTTAAAATTCAAAGTTGCTCTGTTTCACTCCGCTTGTGGGAACAACAAGCTATTTGTATTTAAGTGAGTATTGTAAAATGTTTTCATTTATGGTTGCTTGATTATTATTTTTAAAACTTGTGTTGTCATTGATAGGAAATAGAAGCAGTTTCTTCAAGACACAGAGAAGGAACAAAGGTCAATGCTTAACTTCAAATGTGTTTGTTGCTGCACTTCCTGTTCAGTTGTGAAATGTTTAAAGTCACGTGTTGATTTATAAAAATAGATTTCCAGGTGATCTCAGGGCAGAGATTAAATTAGACATAATAATAAGTTATCACAACATTTGTCACTACTATTGTCACTATCTGGGGCCCAGCAGCTAGGAGTACTCTGTCATCATGTCCCTCTCAAAATGCCCTGCAGAGCTGTGAAAAGTGTTCAAAGTTAGTGGTTTATAACAGTACTTTCAGCTTGGGTGGTTTCTGTAAATGTTTAATTTCCTGTCCCTCCCTCTCCGTGCGTCTCCTTTCCTGAGGGGTAGTGTGGAGCTTAACAAATAGACGGCTGTGGTTTCGCCCTCCAGAGAAGAGCGGTAAACAGGTGAAGCTGAACACTGCTCTCATTAGTTACAGATGCAGTCACCTGCCACTCACCAGAGACAGATGCCAGAAAGTTTCCACAGCTTTTTCTGCCCACACTCCGGAGACACTTGAGGAATGGCTCAGACTCTGTGACTGGATGCAAGCTTGGGGAATTTACTGTACTGCTGGGGGCCGTGCAGATAACAGCCGGAACCCAGTCTCATCTTCAGCCTGAGGGGACTGGGGTTTTTATGTGGCGGTATGTTTTGTCTGTGTGTGGAATTAAGGGCTGGGATTTGGACTGGTATTGCAATTGCGCTATGATTCCCGATATTAAAGGGACTGAAACACTATTCATATTCTTGTTTTAATCTATATTTAATCATCATGGTAGGATTTATTTCTGTGCCAAACAAGGAATTGTATTAAGTCTGTAGAAAACTTCTTTGCAGCTTAATAATTATATCTTCAAATAGTTTTGCCTTTACCAAATGTTGCCCTTGCGATTTGGATATTCCCTTAGTCCATATTTCAACAACATTTAGATGTACTGTTCTGCCCTAGATGACTTTCTGCCCTTTTTACTTATGTACCCTGTTGATCTAATGTACGTTTTTGAGCCTATTCAGAGGCCTATGTATTCTGAGACCTCCAAGTGCTCTTAATTCTCTCCTGTGTGTACGCGCTTATTAACAGGTTTTTCAAACTTTGTACCTTGCAGATTGTCCGAGCGAGCGAATCATGGCGAGCATGGCGGTTCAGCTCCTCGGCTTCTTCCTGGGGCTGTTGGGTTTGGTAGGAACTGTTGTCGCAACGGTGCTCCCCCACTGGCGCAGCACGGCCTACGTGGGCTCCAACATCATCACAGCCACCGCCTACATGAAAGGCTTGTGGATGGAGTGTGTGTGGCACAGTACGGGCATTTACCAGTGTCAGGTGTACATATCTCTACTGGCACTGCCTCAAGACCTGCAGGTATTACACAGACATACTTTAGGGAACGTTTTGGTTTATAACAACAATTATAACATATTTGAAAGCACTTGTATTTAATGTAAGTACCATAATACTACATATATATATTACATAACAACCCTACTAAAATGTGCAATTCAACATCATATGTTATACTAATACACCACTGTATATATTGGAATATACTGTAAATGTAGTATTTATTGCAAATTCTTACTTGAACTACTTGTGTAAATAAATATAATTGTTTTATTGTATTATTGTTTAACCTTTTCTGTTTTCGTCTTAAAATGGAGCAACTGTCACAAAACCTTATTTTCTCTGGGATAAATAAAGTATTCTTATTCTGATTACAAGATGGTAATAAGTTATTACTGCAAGTGGCCATTGTTTGCTTACGTAAAGTGAAATAAATATCATTATTCTATGCAAGAACAAAACCCAAAAAGCTGACTAACTTGTGTAACAAATCAGTACACCAATTTGACAACACTTGTTGATGAACTGAATAATTTTGCATTTCATTTATATAATGTTTGCCCAAAAAACTCTTTCTCAAGTCTCAATTGACTCAAAATATAGATAATACCTGAAACCATTTATTCTCTACCAGTAGCTGTAGATAAAATTGCCAGTTTCATAATTGATTAATAGTTGCGGAACATTCTCGAATGTCAGCCAATCAAATTTGAGGATTTGAAGCTTTCGCAGTTTCTTTGGACACATTTTATTTACAAAATGATAATCAAGACAAATATAAATATAAAGGCTTTTATTGATTATGTAGTTTCAGTCCTAATGAAAGGCTCATTTGCTAATTAATTGCCCAGAAGGATAGATGGATGATCTGATATGATATGACATATTTAATCCCAATGTTAAAGTATTGTCTCTCTCCCCACCAGGCTGCCCGGGCGCTCATGGTGCTCTCCTGCATCACCTCAGTGCTGGCCTCTCTGGTGTCTGTGATGGGGATGAAGTGCACCCGCTTCGCCCGCCACTCAGTGATCAAGTCCCCCCTGGTGCTGAGTGGGGGGGTTTGTTTCATCTGTGCCGGCCTGCTCTGCCTGATCACCGTGTCCTGGACCACCAACGATGTCATCTTGGACTTCTACGACCCCTTCATCCCCAGTGGGATGAAGTATGAGATTGGCCTGGCCGTGTACCTGGGCTTCGCCTCGGCCTTCCTCAGCCTGAGCGGGGGGATGGTGCTCTGCTGGAGCAGCAGCCCTGACAGGTCACAGAGACCCCCCCGTATGCAGAGGAGCCTTCCATTATCAGCTCCCCCCCCCTTCAACCCAATCTATCCTCCTGCTCCTCCCTACAAGCCCCCCGAGGCCCTGAGGGACAATCGTGCTCCTTCATTTTGCTCCGCCTCCAGCAGTGGCTATAGGCTCCATGACTATGTCTAAGACTGAAATAATAACACGATAACTGCGGAGACTGTAAAAAACACTGTAAAGACCAACGAGTCAACAGAACACTTATTTTAACAAGTATGTTATCCTCTCGTAAAACGAAGAAGGACCAGCATTTACATCACCATTTCTGATTCTGAAAGGATACAACCGATTCAAAAGAACTGCTCAGGCTTTCCTCTGACCTAAACCTGATCTGAGAGGCTAACTGAACTCACATTGTGTCAGCAAACTGAGGGCGGACCTGTTGACCTCCTGCAATCCACCTAAAGGACCAGAAGGTGGCAACATTTTACTGCAAATGGCAGGAGACGAGCAACAAACGTTAAAGGATCAACTGTTTTTCCTTTCTGTATCCTGATTTGGAGTTTACTTTTTTCTAGGATCCAATTTAAAACTTGTACTTATTTTAAAGGAATCTGCAGGATTCAATATTGTCATGCCAAAGAAAACAAAAATAAACAGATTACAGATTCTAAGGATTTGAACATATATGAATGTGTTTTTATTATTTTTACTATCATTTTTCAAAGCAGATGTTGTATTCCACAGCTGAAATTAAGCTGGTTACTAGGATACTGTAAGCAGGGTCATTGTTGCCAGGATGGGTTCCACCTGTGCTTTTCATGCTGCCATACAGGTGCTGGGATAGAGACCTACAATGGGTGACATATTGAGACTTTACGCCATTAAATCAATTATTGATTGTTTATCAGGAAACTCTTCTGCAGGTATTAACACCCCCCCTCCCTATGAGCCCACTGTGCTCTGATTGGTCAGCTCGCCCACTCTGTTCTGATGAGTCCACCACCGTTACAGCGGAAGCTGCGGAACATCAGTGATTATGTGTTACAATGGCGGTTGTTAGCAACCAGAAAATGACACCAGTAATGACAAACAGATGAGAATGCTGCGTGGGGTCTGGGTGCCGTGTTGGTGGGACGTTGCGGGGCTTGCTTCTCCGCCCTTTGAGGCTCGAGGAGCGGACAGTGTGAGCTGGATTACTGGTGTCGTTTCCTGGTTGCTGCGTGGGGTCTGCGAGACAGCGAGACACCATGGAACTCAGCCTGAGCACACAGCCAGGCTGTTTGCCACACAGTTCACCACACAATCACAGCCTGAGAAAAGATAAGGGTGTGTGTGTGTGTGCGTGTGTGTGTGTGTGTGTGTGTGTGTGTGTGTGTGTGTGTGTGTGTGTGTGTGTGTGTGTGTGTGTGTGTGTGTGTGTGTGTGTGTGTGTGTGTGTGTGTGTGTGTGTGTGTGTGTGTGTGTGTGTGTGTGTGTGTGTGTGTGTGTGTGTGTGTGAGGAGCTCCACGGATTGGTCCATTTGGTTGTTGTTATGTCACTGTGACCATGAGAAAAAAATGGAAAAAGAGAAATCTCCAACGAGGCGTTCTGTGGCAGCATAGACATGTATTTTCTGTGTTAGAGTTTTATTCGCAACAGGGTGCACTTTGAGGGTTTGTGACTCTGCAGACCGTTTACATGCATACAAAGCTACATAACACACAAGGGGAAGGGTAATAACCAGAAAAGCATGACATGGGACCTTTAAATATTCAGCCAACGTTTTTTCCATCTGTGCTAGGTTGAAGAATATATTTTGCAAAGCTTAAAGAAGCCACTGGATGGCGACAAAGATCTTTTGATAAGGCAGCTTAAAGCCTTTAGTTGTAACTGCTTTGCATGAATCTAAACCACACCATTGGTATACTGTATTGTTGAGGCTGTAATCTGGATATTAACATTTTTTTATAAATGCCTCTAACATGCAGCCTTAGTCCTTAAAGTGTAAAATATAAGTATCATTTGTGGAGGCCGGATTTAGCTGTGATGCTTTTCTAGGCTGTTTGCTTATAACTACCTGTGGTACTGTGGATGTGTTTTTGTTATAAAACGTTCCAATTAGAGCTGCCCTCTGTCTGGCAGCCCGTCAGCCATACAGACACTCAATTAGAGGACATGTCGCATTTCAAGCAAGTCACTTATTTTATTTCCAGCAGTCCAACCAGTGAGCATAAACATCTTTACGGAGCTCATTTATATTGCCTAAACAATGGATCTTATTTGGTTTTCAGGAAAATAAGTAAAATGCTTGTTTAACTGAAATATAACCGAATGCAGCTTTTCTAAAATATATTGAATTCCTTTTTGAAAAATATATGAAGAAATATCACATCAAGGCAAATATTGAAGTTAAAGGAATAATGACACACAAAAGGCTTCACACCAAAGAAAATAAAAAACTCTAATTGGTGTTTTAAATATTTCTGCTGTGAGCTCAGGGTTTCCAAATGCAGCACCATGGACAGCTTTCTGGAAGCAACTCCCATAATACAATATTTACTGTCAGACAGGGATAATAGATATATTTGAGATCCTTTATTAATTGTCCCAGTTATGGTTTGAAGGCAGGCTTTAAGAGGTAACAACCATTATGCATATATTGGCCAACATAAATGTGTAGCATCTAAAGAGGATATTGTCACTTACAGTACAAGATACTAGTAACACAAGTTTGTTCCTTGATTACTTTAATCAGCTTTATATATACACCCTGATTTTATGGATATAAGACTGGATTTAGTGACATGTGTAACATAATTGAACAAAATAATGCCCTGGGAGTCGCCATTGCTCCTTCTTTGTACTCCTGTCTATTTACATAAAGTAGATTTGGACGTTTTGATATTCAAATGAAAAAGCTTGTGAGTGGAGTGATATTCTTTGGATAAAAAAGCGTCAAAGCTGCATGCGTAAAGTGGGTGATAAAATAAAAAAGTCATCCTACACAGGGATTACACCCTCAACATATACCACATACAGCCAGCGTCTGCATACAAATCTCGATGCTGTAATCGTGGAGCAAGATCATCAATCAGGGCTGGGCAGAGTAAAGGTTTCATTTATTGGCAATGTGATATTATTATATTGGAAAGCTTTTCCGAACGGGCTGTGCGTCATGCCACTCTCTATTAGGTGCTATTTTCGTCCTGCCCTGGAAGACATTCATCCACCATCTACTCAACCTGACAGCACCCAATAAACCCACCACTCACATTCATCTCCACCCACCTCCACCCTCTCCCTCGCTATTTCTCTCTCCCTCTCTCTCCCACTCCGACGAGCACTGGTGACTTAAAAAACAACATAGGAGAATTGGGTTTGGTCGTCCGACTGGATTACTTTGTGGTAACAGTTTTCCAACGAAATCGTCTTTAACACTTTTTTAAATCTTATTTTTGAGGCCCTGCTCCTGTAATTGGTTTCTCCTAAAGTTAAGGTAAGATCATTTCTGTTTCCAATATTTTTTTTCTATGTCTTGTATGTTGGCTGATTGTTACTGCATTTGACTAGTGACACACGTTCATTTAAAGAGAGATCAATAATGCAATACTGGCCTCCTGGATCCCTGGTGTCAGCGCAACGGGGAGCTGAAACCACAGGTTTGATTCTAGTGATGCAGCACATCGGACACAAAACCCTTATGCGTTTGTTTTACGTATCCTATCGTTAAGGCTGCGCAGTTTTGTTTCTGTGTGTAACGTTTGGGAAGCATTATTGAACTTTTACGCACGAAACAAAACCATATCTGTCCAGTTTTTCAATCATCTTAATACAGAATAGCCTTAAAATATTTTTAAGAATTTATTGAAATGCACGAAATTGTGTTAGTAACCTGGCACAGTAAATGGAGTACGCCATGTCTGTAATTAAAGAGGGAGCAAGGCGTGCGTAAAACGTCTTCAACTGTCTGATGTCGATTATAATACAAATATTTGGTAGTTTTGTATTTTTCTGATGACACATGATGGAGTGCCGGTTGTTCTTCTCAATCTGCTTTGTGCGTCAGTTGAACAAGGTAAGGTCACTATAATTTTAGATATTATATTTTATGATCACAGTATTTAACCTAGAACATAGTAACAAATGTGTTCTAATAATGTAATTGGCTGCTGTGCTTATTTTTGGTTAGACCTATTGGATGCAGGGACTCGAAGAGCCTAATTTGATGGAGGTTTAGTAACAAAAACTTGAAAAATGTATGCGTTTTGATTCAACCTTAGAAATATAGTATGTAAATTGGAATTAGAATTTTCTCTCGTTTTCACCTGATTTAACTGGGGAAAAAACCTCCACAATAAGTTACATTTATGAACGTCTATGTTACTTTGGTGCACATCTGCAGTGAGGGTGAAGTAGATCGGTGCGCAAAAAACATGAAACTGAGTTTAACGTGAAGTAGTGACCCACCTTCAAATTAGTACAATTAAATCATGTTTCCTCAAATGCAGTGTTTGGATAGTAGTGTTTAGAAGTTAAACATAAATGTAAGAGTTCCTTTTTCAAATGGAATAGTCATCTCCACCTGCGCACGGAATCACTGCAGACTGTATGATCTATTAGTGTGATTTAACATGTGTTTATGTCTTCTTTTCATTTCAAAGTTATCTCCATGAGATTCCAGTCCTCCGCGCGCAGAAGCACCTGATCTCGGCGGGAGGAAGTGTACGAAAGAAAGATGGCCTTCCACGCCGAGGGTCTCGTGGCCATCGTGATCTTCTATCTAATGATTCTGTTCGTGGGGATCTGGGCCGCGTGGAAGAACAAGAGCTCCGGTGGAGCCGAGGGTGGAGACCGCAGCGAGAGGATCATGGTCGGGGGAAGGGACATCGGATTGTTCGTCGGTGGATTCACAATGACTGGTGAGTTGGTTAATAACTACGGGAAGCATTTTTATATTAAGTGTTCAACATGAAAATGTGGCTCATGCTGTTACACTTAGACGTTACATGAAGTCAGAGAAAGACGATGAATTTCACCAACTTCGTCTTTTACGCACGGACAGCACTGCAGCCACACATGTGATTTATTGCCACTACTTTCAGCATTACATTTATTAGATTGCTAAACTCTTACAGATGACGCGACTAACGACTGAAACATTTTAGTTTTGTGTTGTGAGTCCAAATGTCACCTAGGGAGGTCTCGGGTCCTTTAGATTGACATCCAAATAAACCTGTTTTCCAAAAAACAAATGGATTCAGTCAGTCTGATATATGCCAAATTATAATCTCAACTGCAAGCTAAATTTCCTTTTAATCCCCATCCTTCCATACCAGACAATCGCATCCTGAATGATTTTTTTTTTGTTAGAATCATTTTATGGAACATACAATAAAGTACTCAAATGTTTTTCTCTCTCTCTTGGTTTCAGCCACTTGGGTAGGTGGGGGCTACATCAATGGGACAGCAGAGTATGTCTACCTGCCAGGCTTCGGACTGGCATGGGCACAGGCACCCTTTGGTTACGCTCTCAGCCTCGTAGTAGGTAAGAAACAATGTCTACTTGTAAGACCTTTCTTTAAAAAATAATAATATATATCTATATATATAATTAACTTTTCTACTTTCAAGGTAGCCATTGATTTTGGCCATTAACTCCACAGTATTGTGGCATATCGGTAGCTGGGTGATCTATAACAGTTACATAATGTCTACTTTTGTTTTTTTCACTTCCCACCATCGTTGTATGGCAATACATTGAAGACCTAAAACTAATAGCACAGATTGATAACATTAATTTGTTAATAAGTGTATACTTAATGCATTAGATTAATCTATTGAAACAGCTTTCAGGTCTCTGCTGTTTTTAAATACTACAGAATTGTGCTTTAGCAGTAATAGTAGTAAACAATAGTATGATGTTGTAAAGCAATACAACACTGGTAAGAAATACAGTATCTTGTTTATAAAAACATACACTTATACAGAGTTCTTCTGTCTGACATCATTCAGGTGGCCTTTTCTTTGCCAAGCCCATGCGTTCCCGTGGTTACGTCACCATGCTGGATCCCTTCCAGCAGATATATGGGAAAAGGATGGGCGGCTTGCTCTTCATCCCGGCACTCATGGGGGAAATCTTCTGGTCTGCGGCCATTTTATCTGCCCTGGGTGGGTGAATTCTGGATCCTAAAACGTATATGTAATTTAAAAAAAACTCTATGTTAAAAATATAAATGTTAACTAATTAATGTACTGTCCTGCAGGTGCTACTCTGAGCGTGATCGTGGACATAGACATCAACATGGCAGTGGTGATCTCAGCCCTCATTGCTATCTTCTACACGCTTGTTGGAGGACTCTACTCTGTTGCATACACAGATGTGGTCCAGCTCTTCTGTATCTTCATAGGCTTGGTGAGTTTCACTGTCAACATCTCCGTAGCCAGTGACTCTAGAGGGGACAAGGAATCTGCCACCTCCAACTTTGGATAGACCCTAATAGGATTTATCATTTATATAGACTGAGGTCCAATACCATTACCCGTCCTGTATCTTTTCACCCAAAACATGTACGTTTTCATTAACCAATATTTCATACAAATCTTTGTTGTTGTTGACCATTTTCTCTCCAAAAACGTTTTAAAGATATCAAGCATCCATATCTACCTGTGTAATCTGATAACAAATGTTGCATTGCAAGTTTATTAATTGTTAAAAAAAAAGATCATAATCTTCATATCAGACATGTGTCACATCTAGAAACTATTCTACAGTTTGCTTTGTATAAATTGGTATTTCTGGAACAATTATCAAAACTTGGATCCAATCTCAGAGTGTACAACTTTGATGTTGATGGTTTTATATCACAAAATTAGATTAGATTATTTTAGATTCAACTCTATTGTCATTGCACAGAGTACAACGAAACCCAGTTTGAATCCAACCAGAAAGTGCAAATAGTAATGAAGTGCATTATTTTTCAATTAATTCACAGAACAAATATAAGGGCAGGGTTTAGACATATATAGATACATACAGATATAATTAATGGAAGATACAGCAGTTATAAATAGTAAATAAAGACATTGTAAATGAGTGCAATGTCCCTGAGTGTGATGTGCTGTGGGTTTGAGCCCCATGACATTCAAAGGGGTGTGTTGGTGGGCTGGTTCGGACTGTGAGAGTTCAGGAGGGTTATGGTGTTGTGGAAAAAGCTGTTTCTGAGCCTACTGGTGTGGGATCTGAAGGACCTGTACAGTCTCCCTGATGGGAGGAGGGCAAACAGACTGTGGTTCAGATGTGAGGATGTGTTATAAAATATATATATATATAACAATGATTTGATCTGCATTGTGACCTTTTCTCCTTTAGTGGATCAGCGTGCCTTTTGCCCTGTCCCATCCTGCCGTGTCCGACATCACTGTCACAGCCAAGGAAGTAATCTACCAGTCACCCTGGCTGGGGAACATTGACCCTAAAGACAAATGGCTCTGGGCGGACAACTTCTGTTTGCTGGTAAGCCATTTTTTCATTAGAAGATTCATCAACAGAAATAATACTGTAAAGTAAATTGCATACACGGTTATAATCAGTGTTGCAGGTAGGGGGTTTAATTGTTGCAGGTATGTCACAGGATATTCTCCTAATTGCAGACATAAAATTATATTTTAGAATAACTGGTAGCACAGTTTCAGACTTGAGAAATGTGTGTGTTAGAGCTGTGCTTATGGTGGTCTTTGTGACTGTGGTGCTTTGGTGTTTGTAATTATTATGGTGTTTCTGTTTCTAGATGTTGGGGGGGATTCCCTGGCAGGTCTATTTTCAACGGGTTCTTTCTGCCTCTTCAGCTACCTACGCTCAGGTCCTTTCCTTCATCGCCGCCTTCGGCTGCTTGGTCATGGCCGTCCCCTCTGTCCTCATAGGAGCTATAGGGGCCTCCACTGGTAAATACACACACCCAAACACACACATATTTGATATCATGCACCCGAAACAGTAATCAATAAAAGCTGTGTTTCTTTGCATGGAAATGACTTAAATTATGCCACCTTTCTCTAATTATCTTTAAATATATATATATTTTAATACTAACTTATTGGCTAAAATACTACAATAGCCTACAAATAAATAAAGATTAATGTATTTCAATTGTGAGTATTGTTGATAAGTATTGATTCATTATTGATCAAATAGCTACAAATGCATGTTATTTACTTCCCGATGCCTACAAATGACAAGAAAACTAGCTAAATGCAATGTCACTTGAAATCATACTCACACCATTAAAGGTGGGGTAGGTAATTCACTTCAGAAACACTTTTTGTTATATTCCATGGAATGCTCTTAACATCCCGATAGCAATGAATACATGAAATGCTTTGACAATAAATACATGAAGACATTTCATCTGTGGAAGCCGTGGCGCTGTAAATAACGGCTAAAGTAACTGGATGGCCTACCTGCCTGTCAGCCTTCCATCTCACAAACTTATCTCGTGCCCTCATTGGTCATGTGCGCGTTCGTGTGTGTTGGAGGAGGGGCTCTGTAAGGAAGTCTAAAGGAAGGGGCAGATTTTGTTCGGCTGCGTACTTTCAAATTCTAGCGCACACGAGCTGGTTTCTCCATTCTTACCTAACCTACCTTTAAATGATGTGCATACACACACACACACACACACACACACACACACACACACACACACACACACACACACACACACACACACACACAAGGATGTTGATTGAACAGTTAAATAAAGATCACAGCACTTTTGAAACATCTAGGAATCTGATCCTTTATTCAAACAGGAATTTTTGATCAAAGAAAACCCTGCTTCGGTTTCCTGGGTTGTTTGCACACCAGCATAATGCAGATGCATGTATCTGGAGAGTAAACAACATCAGATGGATCCTGTCACAACAGCTGAGGAGAGAGTCATCAGACCGTGCCGATTTAGTGAATATTACATCCGAAGGGAAGCTAATTAATCTGGTCCGTCTGAAGTTGTTTCATGTATAACAGGCACTAATCAACCGCTGCTAGTGAATATCCAGGGGAGAGGGAGGAAGACACAGATTGTATACCTCTGGAGGACGAAAAGAAAGATAAAAACGAGACAGAAATATAGAAGGTTTTCAGAGGGTTTAAGGGTTTTATGAAAATACTTAACATATGATGCCCGGCTGATAGGATACTGTATATGAAGGGCAGGAATGACCGACCTGCTAGATTCATAGTTTTCTCAAGCGCCACCATGAGGCGCACATTAGTTGTTGTTTTGACTGACATACTATCTCACTAACTATTAGATTAAAAGCCCTACGTTTGTTGCAAACATTCATGTTGTCACCATGTCGATATTCTAGTTTGCCTATTGCTTTTGTTAATGTCTAAATACCTGCAAAACTAATAACACTTCCATCAGCCTCAGGAGTAATTTGGGATCACTGCTTTTCAGCAAATGTTAGCTTGCTAAGCTAAACTAAGTGAACATGGAACATGGTAAACACTGTTTTGTATCTGCTAAACACAGGATGTTAGCAAAGACTCTGTGAGCATGTTACATTACATTACATTGCATTTAGCTGACGCTTTTATCCAAAGCGACTTACAATAAATACATTCGACCAGGAAGACACAACCTTGAAGAAAACAGAATCATATAAGTACATCAGGTTTCATAGAGCCAAACATTTCAAGTGCTACTCAACTGGCTTTAGGTAAGCCAGCCCTTTATTAGTATAAAAGTGCTTCGTTAATAGTTCTAACGCTCGAAGTGGAGTCGAAAGAGATGAGTTTTCAGTTTGCGCCGGAAGATGTGCAAGCTATCTGCCGTCCTGAAGTCAATGGGGAGCTCATTCCACCATCTTGGAGCCAGGACAGCAAACCCACGTGTTTTCGCCGATGGGAACTTGGGTCCCCCTCGCAGCGAGGGCGCAACGAGTCGTTTGGCTGATGCAGAGCGTAGTGCACGCGCTGGAGTGTATGGTTTAACCATGTCCTGGATGTAGGAAGTGCCAGATCCATTCGCAGCATGGTAAGCAAGTACCAGTGTCTTGAAGTGGATTCTAGCAGTTACCGGAAGCCAGTGAAGGGAGCGGAGGAGCGGAGTGGTGTGGGAGAATTTAGGAAGGTTGAAGACCAGACGAGCCGCTGCATTCTGGATGAGCTGCAGAGGTCGGATGGCACATGCAGGTAGACCAGCCAGGAGGGAGTTGCAGTAGTCTAGGAGTGAGATGACGAGAGCCTGGACCAGAACCTGAGTCGCTTTCTGAGTCAGCTGGGGACGTATCTTCCTGATGTTGTAAAGCGTGTATCTGCAGCAACGGGTTGTAGCAGCGATGTTTGCAGTGAAGGACAGGTTGTTATCTAGGGTCACACCCAAATTCCTTGCAGTCTGAGTCGGGGAAACAACTGAGGTGCCGATGTTGATTGTTAGGTCAAGAGTGGGACAATCTTTTCCCGGGAGGAAGAGCAGCTCAGTCTTGTCAAGGTTGAGCTTGAGGTGGTGAGCAGACATCCACTGAGAGATGTCAGCTAGACAAGCAGAGATGCGTGCGACGACCTGGGTCTCTGAGCGGGGAAAGGACAGAATGAATTGGGTGTCATCAGCGTAGCAGTGGTAAGAAAAACCATGCGGGCTAATGACTGATCCGAGCGAGTTTGTGTACAGGGAGAAGAGGAGGGGACCAAGAACAGAGCCCTGAGGGACCCCCATAGTTAATTGACAAGGGTCGGACTCAGACCCTCTCCAAGTCACCCTGTAGGTACGGTCTTTCAGGTATGAGGTGAGGAGGGAAAGTGCAGAGCCTGAAACTCCAAGTTTTTGGAGAGTGCGAAAGAGGATCTGATGATTCACCATGTCGAATGCAGCAGACAGGTCCAATAGGATGATGACAGAGGAGAGGGATGCAGTTTTGGCAGTGTGCAGTTCCTCCGTGACAGCAATGAGAGCAGTTTCTGTGGAGTGACCTGCCTTGAAACCAGACTGGTGCGGATCCAGAAGGTTGTTCTGATTGAGATAACAGGAGAGTTGTTTAAAGACAGCGCGTTCAAGTGATTTAGACAGGAACGGGAGGAGAGAGACAGGCCTGTAGTTTATAACATCAGACGGGTTGAGAGTGGGTTTCTTTAGGAGAGGGTTTACTCTTGCCTCCTTGAGACTGTTTGGAAAGTGACCAGAAGTTAGAGAAGTGTTGATGAAATGGGTGAGAAACGGTAGAATATCAGGAGCGATAGTCTGAAGGAGGTTTGAAGGGATAGGGTCCAGAGGACAGGTGGTAGGGCGGGCAGAGGTAATGAGGGTAAGAACCTCACTTGGAGAGAGAGGGGAAAAGGAGGTAAGTGTGTTGGTGGAAGGAGGGTCTGGTGACCCAGCGGTGAGTAAAGGTGAGTCAGAAAAAGAAGAGCGAATATCATCAACCTTTTTTTCAAAGTGGGTAACAAAGTCACTTGACAGAAGTGAGGAGGGGGGAGGAGCTTTTGGAGGGTCCAAGAGGGTGGAGAAGATGGAAAATAGTTTTTTAGGATTGGAATAGAAAGATTGGATCTTATCTTGAAAGAAAGTGCTTTTTGCCTGAGAGATCGAAGCAGAGAAAGAGGAGAGGAGAGCTTGATAGGTTAGGAGGTCGTCACGGTGTTTGGATTTCCACCATTTCCGCTCTGCTGCCCTAAGGACGGTTCTATTAGCACGCAGTGCATCATTTAGCCAGGGAGCAGGAGGGGACTGACGAGCCTGCCGAGATGTGAGAGGACAGAGCGAGTCCAGAGTGGATGAGAGAGTAGAGAGGAGAGTTTCTGCAGCAGAGTTTGGAGGCAGGAGATGGAACGAATCAGAGGAAGGGAGGGCTGAGAGCACCGACGAGGCAAAGGTAGAGGGGGAGAGGGAGCGAAGGTTACGGCGGACAAGTGCAGGATGGGAAGAGATTAGTTTGTTATGTTTGGAAAGGGATAGAGAGAATTAAATGAAGAAGTGATCGGATGTGTGGAGCGGGTTTACAGAGAGGTTAGAAGTAGCGCAGTTCATTGAGAATATGAGATCAAGGACATTGCCAGCTTTATGAGTCGGTGGGGACGGAGACAGTGAGAAAGCAAAGGCGGTTAACAGAGATGTTAGTTCGTCTATCTTCCCCGTCTGGAGGTTGAAGTCTCCGAGAAGTACAGCGGGAGGGCCAGTTTCAGGGATGTGTGAGAGTAGATTATCTAATTCCTCCAAGAAGTCCCCCAAGGCGCCTGGTGGACGGTAGAGAACAACAATGGTTAACTGTATAGGATGGGTTACTGTGACGGCATGGAATTCAAAGGTGGAAAGAGTGAAGTTAGGTAGCTTGAAGAGGGAAAAGCTCCATTTGGGAGAGAGCAGGAGACCAGTGCCACCTCCTCTGCCAGTGGGTCTGGGTGTATGGGAGAAGGAATATGCAGTGGAGAGAGCTGCTGGGGTGGATGTGTTGGATGGAGTAATCCAGGTCTCAGTGAGAGCAAGGAAATCCAGAGACTGCAGGGAGGCGTAGCCAGAGATGAAGTCAGCCTTAGGAACAGCTGACTGGCAATTCCACAGGCCACCAGAAACTAGATGTTGGATCTCAGTGGAGCACGTGGGATAGACGAGAGCAGGCCGGTTATATCGATTAGGGGATACACGGGGCCAGTGATGTTAGTGTGCTGATGTTAGCATGTATGTCATAGCAGCACTGTGCCGCTGGCATGGCTGTAGACTCTTGTTAAATATTACCTTTTAAATTTGATTCCCCTAAAAATTCCCGTATTCAGGGCTTCCTTCCTAGAAAATAATATGTCTATATACAGCATATACAAGCTTCTGTAGTTGGTCAGTAAGTGTCTCATTGGAATCAATGGATTATAGCTCACATGAATCATTGTTCATTCTATGATAATCAATAACATTTACATTTATAATGCACTTCAGCTTCATTATGTATTCTAAAATACTGGGTCATATTTCATGTTATGACACAGGATCCAATAGGGATACACCTGTGTATTAACCATGGTTAATATAGCTTGGGTGTCATACTGTATTTGAATGGGTATCCATTATTCTTGGCATTTCTCTTTAACTTGGGCTTTTTTGCTTTATTTTGACTGTACCCCTTGCATTAAATTAATAATCCTTGCTTTATTTCAGACTCTTTGTTTCTGAGCTGCTCAAACAAGTGTATCAACAGGGAGTATTTTAATATGGTCTCAAAGTTGAACCTTTTGTCTGAAAAACCACAGGATCAGTACAAAAATTATAATGTAGTTATAATCTTTCCACTTTAAATTCCCCAAACTGGCTAAAACCATGATGTTTGAAATCTCATCACAGCAGCGCACCCCCAGTACAGCCTCCTCAACGTTATGTTGGGACCTTGCCTCACACTAGATGCCGCTTAGTGTTTTTTGTTTGTTTGTTTACTTAATTCTGGCATTTTTTTCCCATAATAATCTTGATCTGCTTTGAATATTACTGAATTCTTTACATTTGTATCCCATTTTTTACCCCAGACTGGAACCAGACTTCTTATGGAGCCCTCCCTCCGAAGGATATGGATCAATCGGACATGATCCTTCCCATAGTGCTTCAGCATCTCTGCCCGTCCTACATTTCCTTCTTTGGTCTGGGAGCAGTGTCGGCTGCGGTCATGTCGTCAGCAGACTCTTCCATTCTCTCCGCCAGCTCCATGTTCGCCAGGAACATCTATCAGCTCGCTTTTCGGCAATCGGTAAGAGTGCCAACAATAACACAAACAAATATCTGCATAGTTTAAATTAGTTGTTGCAAACATCAGTCAAATCATCGATAAATCAATTCCAATCTCATCCCAGTGGTTTGCAAATGTGTGAGATGATTGTTACTGATGAACATGCAAAATCAGACCCCAAACTACCAGAAAAACAGAGACACAAAAGGAGTGGGAAGTTATATTATTTTAAAATGACAGTGGTAATTATATTCTATAAACCACTGATGACATGAAATATATACCTTTGACCAAACACTGACAGTCCCAGGAGAACCAAAAGTCCTGATGACGGATCCCCTGACTTCTATTAACCCAACAGCAGGTGGACATTTCCGGTTAACTACTGCACAGATTGCTTCACTGGATACAAACATAATTGTCTTCGTCTGGATAATTGTTTGAACAGAGTGATGCTCTGACCTTTTTTCTAGGACCATCATCAGTTCAAATTGTTACGAAATGCTTGCAAAAACGAATTCCTTTCAGTCTGAGCTAACACCCTAAGCTAAGACGGCTATCATTACACCTGCTATCTTATCTGCAGTCTTGTTATAATCTGACATTTCGTTATCTTTAATTCTCGATATTTTCTTGTCTTTATTCTATGTTTTCCTTTCTTCTCTCTATCTGCTCTGCTCCAGGCCTCAGATAATGAGATTGTTTGGGTGATGCGCTGCACCATCTTTGTATTCGGTGCTCTTGCCACTGCTATGGCCTTGCTAACAGGATCAGTGTACGGCCTGTGGTACCTGAGCTCCGACTTGGTCTACATCATCATCTTTCCCCAACTTCTCAGTGTGTTATTTGTCAAAGGCACCAATACCTATGGCTCTGTGGCTGGCTATGTCTTTGGTCTTCTGCTGCGTATTGGTGGAGGGGAGCCCTACCTCAAACTGCCTCCGTTCATCTACTACCCCGGTTGGGTGACCCAGGAGAAGATCCACCATATCACTGGGGATGTAGAGTACTTCGTCCAGCAGAGGTTTCCCTTCAAGACAATGTCCATGCTGGCCTCCTTCCTGGCAAATGTTGCCTTTTCTTACATGACGAAGTACCTATTCGAAAGTGGTATGTGGTCACATAAGTATGACTTCCTGGATGCCGTTGTGTCCAAGCATAGCGACGAGATCATGGACAAAGACACGCTGGTGAGCAACCATGATAACATAATTCTCTCAGAGATAACGCCCGTCAGGCAGTCCCTGGGTGCGTCACTGGCTGGGACATTCATCAACTCTGAGATCCTCAGTGATGATGGGGCGTCCAGTCCAGAGGATTTGGTAATAAAAAACGACTAGGCAACAAAGGCACAAAGGAAACTAAAAACAAGGAATTTTAAGAAGAGGGAATAATGTACGACGCATCAACATTCTTCAGGAAACTACTGCCGCACTGGAAGCCGAATCAACAGAAATCTGCTGTGGCTTCCGAGTGACTCCAAAAGTTTGTTTTATGCTGATTAAACGGTGCCTCCTTCTTTTTTAAGATCCCTTGCCTAGACCCAGATAGTTGACTGTCAATCAGCCGTGTCAAGCATACCATACTTGTTCTTTTTTTAACTCATAACTCTGTGAATTTACAACCATGAAAACCTTTTTAATTTAAGTGCTAAGACAGCGATCAGAGTAACTAGGGAGAAACAAAGAGTGACCGCAGTGGAGATGGACGTCTACAAGAACTAGCTGTGGGTAATGAGAATAGTGCAATATAGCTAACCAAGGAATTGTGGCCATGTCTACAAAGCAGTGTATGTGCGTGCGTGTGTGTGTGTGTTTGTGTGTGTGTGTGTGTGTGTGTGTGTGTGTGTGTGTGTGTTGTGTGTGTGTGTGTGTGTGTGTGTGTGTGTGTGTGTGTGTGTGTGTGTGTGTATGTGTGTGTGTGTGTGTGTGTGTGTGTGTGTGTGTGTGTGTGTGTGTGTGTGTGTGTGTGTGTGTGTGTGTGTGTGTGTGTGTGTGTGTGTGTGTGTGTGTGTGTGTGTGTGTGTGTGTGTGTGTGTGTGTGTGTGTACAGACTTTGAGTTTTAAGTTTGCGTAGAGTACATTTTTTAATAGAGCAATAATATGTGTAGGATAGATTGATAGATTGATAGATACATTGCACTGAATTTGCAAGTTACTGTTATTTTGTTTACTTGAAGCCCAAAATATATTTTGTATTCATGTTTTATGTTCACCTAGATCGTAACACTCCTCCTGTCACTCGATAATTCCAAACATTAAATGTCAGATTAAGAACCACCAATATCACCGAACCCTGGACCCACCAAACGAAAGTTCGCAATTGCCTAAATCGGCAGATTACGTTCATATCCAATATAAACCTGAATTCTTGAACAAACAAGAACATTGACCAAAAAAAAGCACACACTGTGTTCATTTTCATTTATATATATATATATATACCCAACAGATGGCTGGAAAGTATAATAATGAAAATGATTGGCACTAATAAGCAGTATGCGTCGTTGATAGAGTTTTAAAGGTCTTATATCGTCCTTAAAAATTATTACAAATTCTAGTTTGACATTGTGTGTGTTTGTATGTGATGGTTTGCTCATCTCAAACCTGTATTGACCGTCCGGCCACAGCAGGTTATTGGAGACAGGAAATTATTGTTCCTCCCGGGATGGTGTCAGTAGCAACGGTCATTATTGATCCCTTCCTAAGTCGATAAGCCTTCAGGACATTTGATTAATTCTGTAAGTGGTTAAAAACTGCGGGTTTTATTGGTTTGTTTGACAGTGTGTCTTATACAGTGGAAATGGTTGAAGCATTTTAACTGATTGAGCAACTCCACATATAAATTCTCCTACGTCAGTCCTCACGTTTTCCTCGGTCTGTCTGTTTTAAACTACCTGGCACACTCTGTTGTTGTCACTTCATACAGTGATTTTTGTCATTGTTATGTGTTACTTATGTCTAGATGACTTCTCTCTACATATGTCTTCTCAGAATTGTTGTCTGTTGGTGTCTTTTCGAATCTATGGACTTGCCTTAATTCAAAAGTTAACCGAGAAAAACGACAGGTTGGGTACGCTGGGAAAAGTGTTCACTTTAATGTAAATCTTTTTTTTTTGTTAAAGGATATGTCCAGAGAAATTCTGTATTTTACTTATTGTCAACAATTAAGACCAAAACCAACAATCTCTATTCTTCCCAACTCAATCTATAGCTTTCAACCACAAGCCCATTCATTCAGACTGAAGACATCAATCTTTAAAAACGGGTCATAAATATAAATTGTTTTTTATTTAAAAAGCTGAGCAAATTCCTTACACAGCTAGGCACTGTAGTTTCTTTGAAATGTTATGATTATTTGATTAAATCGTGCATTTGTTGGAGGACTATTTTCAGGTGCAAGACTGATACACAGTAGTACGTCCTATTGGGTATTTTGGGCAGCAGAACAATGAATGTGCATCTGACTCAAATTAAACTACAGGTCTAAATGAAAGAAATGTCATGTTTTTTTGGACAACAATGGAGCTTTATTGCACACAGGAAAAAGCTAGATCAGGATTTGACTGCTCAGACCATCTTTGATGCTCAATTCATTGTTGATTTTGGTATTTTCAAGGGATTTAGTGACAATATAAATCATCTATAGTAACACCAACCCTATCCTATCAGGTGGCAGAAGGCCTTTCAGTTAGTCTTAAGAGTGAAGGGGACTTGATCCCTAAATGCAGCCAGATCTTCAGAGGTACAGTAAGACACATTCACTTTCAACCTGATCCTATCTCATCTCTTAAACATAAATAACCGTTCCAGGATTTATGATATACCACCAATACGACGTCAGCTTCAAACTGAATGAGGTGACTGCTGGTCTGATGCTATGCAAAGTGTCAGCCAATCTCATTGGACTTAATGTGAATGTAAACTTTCCACCTCATCAGATAAGCCTCATAACAAGTGTGTCGTAGATAGGGTTCAATGACAAACCTTAACACACACAGAAAATAATCAACGTCAGTCGTCAAACTGGCACATTTGTGGCTATATGTCGTAATTGCGATGATACTGTATTTTTGTGTGATAAATGTATATAGCCTACCAAAAAAAGAGCATACAAGCAAATAAGTCTACTTTTAAATGCAGCTTTTAAAAACGATGTTTGTTGACTGTAAATTAACAGCTATTTATTTATTCATGCAGTGTCTATAAGAGTATAGTTGTATGTGGGGTCAGTTGAATAAATTATATTATTTAGCACTGTCACGATTTGGTTGTCTTTCTGCATTAGCACACACTTGCATTAGAGCGTTCAACAATGTGCATGTGTTCATACTGTATACTCATTTATTGTTTTATTCCCTGCTATTTGAACATATATCGAAAACAATTGATAAACTGTGCGAGTGTGTGTGTGTGTGTGTGTGTGTGTGTGTGTGTGTGTGTGTGTGTGTGTGTGTGTGTGTGTGTGTGTGTGTGTGTGTGTGTGTGTGTGTGTGTGTGTGTGTGTGTGTGTGTGTGTGTGTGTGTGTGTGTGTGTGTGTGTGTGTGTGTGCACGCGTGTTGTGTTACTGTTGGAGGGTTTAATCTAAAGGTTGCCTGCCCACTCGATGCATCAATCAAAACGCTCACCGCAGAATCATATAACTGCCGAAACTGTCAATCTCACTTACACACACACACACACACACACACACACACATACACACACACACACACACACACACACACACACACACACACACACACTCCTCAGACCCTACCATGACCACAACAGTCTGATCGCAGGCTGATGGAATAAACCTTTAAATTGTCTTTTTCCTTAAAGAAGAAATAACAAAAAGAACAATTAAATCCTTTTTTTTAAATGTTTGGTTTTGAAGTTTACTGTACCTGATGTAGCCAATGTATTATGAGGTTCAAACTAGAGCCAGATCAATACTTGTGAGAAATATCTGTAGAAGAAGATTTTTGTTTATTATGTGAGGGAATAATTACACATATTACAAGTTCAGCGGTGTTGAATAAAAAACGGTCTACTATAGTAGTAGGTCATCACTCTAAAATGAAAGCATGGCATCTAAAGTTGCATTTGGTTCTTTTTACCTTCTTCATTCGCATCCTTCTCCCTTTTTAATGAGGATTTCTATATTTGACAAGTCTCCACTAGTGCTTCTAGACGCCTATTGTACTGTAAAGACTCAAATAAGAGTCTATAAAAAAGCTTGTTTTATTTCTATCTCAACTTACTTACTAATGATATGGTTCATTGAGTCATGGTTCCATTTAGAGCCACTTCCATCTCAATAGCTTATATGCATTTCAGTCTCGCTAAACGTAATTGAGTCGTGTTTCAATCTCTAAAGCTGATATAAGTGGTTTCAAAAGAAGAGAGTATATTCATGTGTAGATGGGACACCTCTCACTGTCACCGCTTCAACTTGTGGGAATCATGTATGCGCCTTCCACGCCTCCAGACCTAGATCTAACCTCAAGTTATTATTATGTCCTTAGAGAGAAGATTGAGGCATTGTGAGCACACAATTATTAATATGAATGTCTATGAAACCTGCCACAATGGCAGATGATTAACCTGCAGGTGACAGACATGAGATTGCACTGATATCAAATAAATGATAATGCACCATGTTTAAAGTATGTTATCATACCACAAAAACACTCAATGGAAAATAGTCCAGTCAATTGTTAATACAAATGGAAAGAAAAGCTCAGAATTTCTAAATTACAGCGATACCAAACATGATATTTTGAACTGATGATAAAACGATTCCTGATTTTTTTCACACAACTTGCTCTTATATTTAACAAGGTTACATTTGTATGACTCTCATAGTCAGGATACTGCTGGAAGATAAGAATGCAGGCTTGTTGGTTGTTCCTAGAGTCTCTAAAAGTACAATGGGAGCCAGAGCCTTTTCTTAACAAGCTCCACTTTTGTGGAATCAGCTTCCAGTTTGTGTTCGGGCGGCAGACACCCTATCCGTTTTTAAGAGTGCGCTTAAGACCTTCCTTTTTGATAAAGCTTATAGTTAGGGCTGATTAGATTCAGCCCCTAGTTTTGCTGCTATAGGCTTAGTTTGTCGGGGGACACCTTACTTCTTCCTTCTCTCTGTCTGTACCTGTGTACTCTCATGTTCCGAATAACCCAGCTTCCCCAAATTTCTTTTTGGTGTCTATATACACCGGGATCCTGAGTCGTGGCTGATCCTGTTGCTGCAGTCCTGTGTCCTGGATCCTGAGCACTGGATACTGAGTCCTGAGTCCTAGATCTGAATCCTGGATTTCGAGTCGTGGCTGAACCTATCACTGTGGTCCTGCCTGACTCTCATCATACTACTTCACTGATGGCTCCCACAGGATTGTTGACATCCTCGTGGATTCATCTTCTAATTATACACACATGCATTTCCAAACATTTGTTCTACCTATGTTGTAAATGTATTATCTTTTCGATTTACACACAGCATCTATTGCACGTCTGTCCGACCTGGGAGAGGGATCCCTCCTCTGTTGCTCTCCCTGAGGTTTCTCCCATTTTTCCCTTTAAACTGTGGGTTTTCGCCGGAAGTTTTTCCTTGTACGATGTGAGGGTCAATGGACAGAGGGTGTCGTATTGTCATACTGATATTGTGTACAAACTGTGAAGTCCACTGAGACAAATGTAACATTTGTGATATTGGGCTATATAAATAAACAGATGAGAGTTTAAGACCTCGTGATTTTGAAACTGTACATCATTTATATCTTCTATAAATAGACAATTTTCCATCACAAATGTATGTTAAAGCGCCACAGGGTGGATCATGTTTTCAATTTATGCAGTTTGGCATTATTGAATTGTTTTTCAAATATTTCTCTAGGAATTAGAAGGAAAAGCTTTAGCCACTTCTCAAATAATTAAATAATTAATGGAAGACACTTTTCATGCCTTAAAATGTTTCAGTCTTCTGAAACAGGCCTTAAGCTCTACTGTATAGTCAGCCAACATTGGTGTAACACACCTTTTAATGGCAAGTTGAACTGAATATATATTATTTATAAGTTTAACTTATTTTACCATTAAATGTTTGATGATAAAGTTATGATAATATATGATTTGACCTTGTGTTGTACAGAGCCACTTTAAACAGTATAGTTCATTAATGGTGTCTTTGCCTGATTAAATAGCTTCAAAGAAGAAGTCACAGTTCCTATTTTCTTCCGGAATGAAGCTTTTTATGTTTGATGTATCACTGGCCCATATTGATTCCATCTAAAAGTATCCCATAACCTCTGATAAGTTATGTTCGTCATGTGTTGATCAACACAATCCCCTGGTTGAACCCCCTCCATTCTATATGTGTTGGTATATGTATATTTTCTTACCCTACAGCCACGCCACGGGCTTCACGACTCAAACTTTGTCCTCGCTGACGCTTCCTCTGTGTTTAAAACGACGGCCAATTCCCTGAGCATCATCAGTATAATTCACACATAGCAAGAGAGACATCATACACATACATTCAGCCCTGCAGCACAGCTCATGACTTATTCTCTCTAAAATGACACAAGAAAAGCCAGGAAGACATTTGAAAATGCAGATGAAAAGCCAACTCTCCAACACCCCTACTGTATATCTTATATTGATCGATAACATATTATTCTACATTTTAATTTCTTTGAGCTTTTTCTAACAGCTATGATTTAATATTTAATAATAAATATGTTTTGCCTTCAGACAATGTAGTTAAAAGCTTGTCTTGGCTGGTAAAATACACTGACATCCATATATTTGAAAACACTTACTGGTTGGTTGCAAAGTAAAGAGAATGTAATCACCTACAGTATATTTCAAACTAGAGAAACAGGAAGAGGATGTCAAATGTGTGAAGGGCTTGGAGCCAAGTGCCATAGCTGAAAGGGAATGAAGCAGAAGAGAAGGAATGATTGTCTTTGTTTAAAAAAGAGAATTTTGGAAGAACATCCTCAACTCCAAAAACCGAATATGTTTTACCTCCAAACATCTGAACATTGAAATTGTATTTGGATGTGTTGGTTATTTTATCCAGACTATGGTGTGATCGTCTGGGTACAGAACAGGGAGTCATAAATACAGCATATAAGAAACAATAACTAGAGAAAATGAGCAAAGATCAGTGAATAATAGGACATAAAATAAGAAAAAGAACAAAGGGTACCTAAAGAAGAGACAGGGGGATGATGTAATTTAAAGCAATAAATTGTGGCTCATTTACTGCTTTTTCAATATGACCAGAGGATAGCGGCGAGCCTGGAAAACAGTCATTGTCATTATTCACTAATTCACTAAGTGCTCCACTTCTCAGGAATGAAGAGGGGGAAAGGAAGGAGGGAGAAATGAATGGGCCGGTCAGACATTTACTGTCGGACCCTTAGATAATTGGAAGCATGGGCTGGAGTGAGAGTCTCCACCCACCCACCCACTTTGTCCTTGCTTCTGTCCTTTATCATATAAGAGCTTATCTCATGGAAAACTTGAGTCTCTCCTGGAAGAAAATCAGTTTCGAGTGATTGGCTGTTATTCACATCATTTCTTTTCAGTTTTTGTCTTTTAGTATTAAGAGATTTTGCTCAGTACTCTCCTGAGATTTGTGTATTACCTAAATGCCCTTTCCCATGAATGTTCTGTTAATGATTGGCAATCTATTTACAAAGATGCTTCCAATCCACTCATGTTAAACTGCACAATCTATTTTCACAGTAGAGGACATAAAGAGGACATGTTCAGGTTAAAAACCTGTATTTGGGGTTTCTGCTAGAAGTTGATTTATTGTTCAAATAAGACATTCTTCTTGTACTGTCTGTTTCAATTGACCTGTATTCATTGTCCAAACACTCTGTGCCTGTCTTTTTAAACTCCCTTCCTAAAAAAGCCCAGTCTGTTCGGATTGGTCACTGCGATTTTGCTTTCAACTTCTCTGCATCGTCATTGCAGCAGGGGAATAACTTTAGGGGCGCTTTCTACATATATATATATATAAAGCTGTGACATCACAACCTTATGAAGTCCTGGCAGCTCGTTTAAAGGCACTGAGTACAGCCTGTGTGCATTGCTCTGCAGATTGAGCTTTATGACATTTTCACAGTATTAATATAACAATGGACCTCCAAAGCTAACCCAACCTGACCCACTAAACTGTGCTTACACATGTAACCCTATACATTGATATGCCTGATATATTCTGATAACCTTTTCTTTAACATGTCCAGATCATGAGTGTTTGCTTCTTTAGTCTATTATTATTTTCAATGGAATAAACGTATGCAGTTATTCCCAGGAATTGCACACATACACACACACACACACACACACACACATATATCCAACCCGGTCCCCAGGGTACATTTTATTAATGCTGGCAATGCTGTTGACAGGAACATAAATGATTGCAGGATTTATTACAGCTGGAGCTGAGGCAAGAACACTATAGCACAGTGACAAACTGAAGCTGGGGAAACAGAGATGTTTCACTTAGTGGCCTGAGCACATTGTTCTGCAAGAAAACTGAAAATGCCACAGTTCTGTTGATCGGGATCATTCTCCATTTCATTTATATACATAATCTGTCACTTTGAAATATTCCTGCATCTTTTGAAAAATGCTATGCAGGAACAAATACTGTACTGAATGTTGAGGTATACAGATATTGCATAGGAGACTAATTCAAGGACTTTGAGAAATACAGATAAAATATTCTCTTGATAATATACCCTGCTACTTCGGTGTTTACTTGGGCGCTGGGAGAGAACAGTTTTTGGTATTCTTTATTCCTTTGTGTTTCAAATTAGCTCAGATCTGTGTCATGAGCAATCTGCTTTTAGTCCCAAGACGGTTGCATATTAGACAGTTAGCCACAATAAATACACAAACACACACAAACATGCACACAAAGAGAGGGAGGGAGCTGACAGTTTATCACACTGCCAATTGTGGTTTAGCCTTCCAGTATTTAAAAAGGTAAGAAAACATTCCTCCTCTTGATATTTCTTGCAACAGGGATTTGTAAAATTGTAAACTACTGTATCTTAATCACTCATGTGAGAACATCGCAAGCATCTTGATAATGTCTTATGTAACTCTTCCAAAAGCAGGTTTTCATCCGGGGAGTGTAATGAAATCATATCGTGGTCTGGAAGTTCTCTGGACAATACCTTTGGGCAGGTACAGTGTCAGGTTGGATAATGACAGCCATGTGATATTTTCCATGAATCCACTCGCCTATCAGACCAATGTGATCCTGGCTCATACTTGATGATTCACTTACTGAGCTCGTACAACATCCTCTCAGGCTGAAGAAGCGCATTCATAAGTAATCAGATGTAAGTGTGTCTTTATATAACAATAATATATTAAGCTCAACAAGTATAATGCAACATTGGCCAAGGCTTTGTAATATAAATGTTAAGGGTTTGTGTGGGCAGTCATACCAGCATACTGTGAATGACATGTATTGACATTCATGTGTTGAAGCCAGTCTATGGTTGAAGCCTGTCCGGTATGTTTCTGCTCTTGGCTCTTCTACTACATATCCCGCTTTCAGCTGTCAGACTCACTGAGACTTGTTTCTAGTACTTATTGACAACCCCTTGTTTTATTTATTTGATGGTTTGAAAAAAGCAAGTTCCAACGAGTTAAGGCCTTTGTCAATCAAAACAATAAATTATAGAGATTACATTATTTATCAATAAATGTAAGATGGACATTTTTAATCATTTACACTTTTTTATTAAAAAAATGTGTGTGTTTGTAACAGCAAACTGTTTTGATTAATCATTCTTCGACAAAAGAAACCAATTTGTTTTGTTTTTTACAAACCACAGGTGTTTCCCTTTCAGTTGTTCTCCCTATGTTGATTGCAACAAAATATGGTTAATAAACAGCTTCTTTGTTCCAGCTGAGACTGAGTTTTGACAGATAGCAGCAGGTTTCACCATTCAATGTGATTGACAGGGTTCTCGTGCCATTTGACTGATACACTGCAGCTATTGATTTACTGACACCAACAAAGGAAAGACCACCTCACTCATTGTGTGTGTGTGTGTGTGTGTGTGTGTGTGTGTGTGTGTGTGTGTGTGTGTGTGTGTGTGTGTGTGGTGTGTGTGTGTGTGTGTGTGTGTGTGTGTGTGTGTGTGTGTGTGTGGTGTGTGTGTGTGTGTGTGAAACTGAAGGTAAAACCTGCCTGTTTTATCATAAATTAACTTCTTTAATCCTTATTTTTCTATTGTGCTCCCACTTTGATCTTGATTTACTGCGTTTCATCTGAGACTTTAATGTATTGCAATGTGCTTTAAGTAAAATGTATTTTTAGTTATTCAGCCGTATTATTTTCTGTTATGGAAAATCACTATCACCCATCCACATTATGGAATATAATTTAGCTGCACCTCTTTCTTTTTCGGTAGATTCTGCAGCCTTTACTGCTGCACTCACTGATTGCTGCGGAGGCTGCCCATGTATTAAACTCCAGTAAGTAATGAAAATGGTGTATGTCCAGTGTTGGTTCTCCCATTGATCTCATCAGCGGTAAGTGGCTCTGCTTCAATTAGGCATTAATAGGCCCAAGGGAGAAGAGGAGACAAGAACTGTAAATATAAGGAACTATATTAAATGTGAAGCTAACTATTCCCTGTAAAATAACAGCACTCAGCAAATGTTCCCTAAATGAAGCTGAACAAACGTCACATTCTATGCACATGTCACATTTTTCACAATTAATCAGTCTAATGAGCACAATGTTGTGCGAAAGGAACAGTTATCTTCTTACACCAATCAAGTTAAAGTGTAACATAAAAACAAATGATCCCCAGTTAGGTATTTATCTTATATTTAATAATGTAAAGTTAGTCACAATCCACTTCTGTTTCCCCTCTTGCTCTACAATGTATATCTCCATCTCCTAAAGCCTGAATGCCCAAAGCCTGCTTTTCCTCCTTGTTGAAGAGCTGACAAGAGCTGACTCTCGTCACAGCAATGCTAACGTAATCAGCTGAACCCACACAACCTTCGATGAACAAATTATATTAGCCTACAGTTTAAGGAGCGAGGGGGGGGGGGTCCTTCAGAGTGATTTAGTTAATGCCTTGAAGATGAATGTTGAGTGGGGGAAAGAGGTGCAGCCTTGAAGCCACATTACAGACGTGTGTGTGTGTGTGTGTGTGTGTGTGTGTGTGTGTGTGTGTGTGTGTGTGTGTGTGTGTGTGTGTGTGTGTGTGTGTGTGTGTGTGTGTGTGTGTGTGTGTGTGTGTGTGTGTGTGTGTGTGTGTGTGTGTGTGTGTGTGTGTGTGTGTGTGTGTGTGTGTGTGTGTGTGTGTGTGTGTGTGTGTGTGTGTTTATCTTCCTGCTTAGCTGCTACTGCACATCAGGCTTCCTTCAGCAGCAGGTATCAAACGAGTTAAAATGTATGTTTCAAATGAAAACAAAAAGCCAAAGACATCCAAGACTGAGATAAAAAGCTGAACGTTGGCAGGGGATATGATGCACATACATTAATATGGAATATTAGTTCATGCTGAAGCCTTCATTTAATAACACAGTCCCTTGGCAAAGATAAAATGATTCTTTATTCAAGCTCCACTTTGATGTTCGCCAAATAAGATATTTATTCCATTTGAAATTATGATTTGAGAGGTTAATGTAAAAACGCTTGGCTGTGTAATTTTTTTGAAAGAAAAGGAAATCTTAGTGATTATTTGATTTACCCTTTGCATGAAAGGACATTTTTTTATTTGATCAGGAGTACAGATAATATTTAATTACACACTTAGTTTATGTTTAATTTACGCACTGAAAGTAGATAATCTATTGATAAGAGCAGCTTGTTTCTATAAAAAAAACACCTGTCACTAAGAAGCAGTCAGACCAAAGGTACAACAATCTATTTACATCATGAAGCATTTAGCGGCTAAAGATATACTTCCCGCAGGTCGACAACAAATGTCCCTATTTCAACTTTAAAGATAATGAGTCATCAATATTGTGATCAAAATGCTTTAAAGTTCAGCATTTTTGGGGATACACCTACATAGCCTACACTTTAGATAAGAGGATTGATACCAAAGTGCAGTCTTTGTCCAATATATTTCTGTGTCAATTACAGTAGAGATAGCTAGCTTTGGTTAGCCTAAATCTTAAGAAACCTATAAATCTCACAAGAAAACACGTCATATATTTTTATTTGAAACAGGAAAAGGAGGTAACCCTCTTTTTAGTTTGATCCATACAAAAAAAGCTTATGGGTTTACGGGCTTTTGTGCAATAGCTGTTTATTCAAGAGACTCCAGTTCAGACATGTGTGTTTAGCCGCTACCCCATGTCGTCTTCATGCTAAACTAAGCTAACATCCTCACTTAAGGATATTAGGATTGTTAAATAGTTTCTAAAATTAGAAATTCATTTAAATTAGCAGATTCATACATAAAGTAATACATTTTGGTATCTTTTATTTTTATGTTTTTCCATTGATAGGTCACGTGTTGCAGCAGGCAGGATGTGTTTCTGATTAGCAGTGATACCAGCTGCTGGCTAACAGGCTAACAGGGCAGAAACATATATCTGGCTAACAAGGCCCTGGCAGGGCCCTTCTCCTCCACTCTGCTCTCCGTAACGCTTTACGACACTGTCATTTAAAGATGACATATGATAGGAGCTAGGTTTAGCTTTCCAATATCCCCGGTCATCACACAAACACAGCTGCTGAGGAGGCAACCCAGAGAGGCAGACGGAGAGGAAGAGATGGACGAGCAGCTGTGTGTGTGTGTGTGTGTGTGTGTGTGTGTGTGTGTGTGTGTGTGTGTGTGTGTGTGTGTGTGTGTGTGTGTGTGTGTGTGTGTGTGTGTGCGTGTGTGTGTACGCCAGTGTAGTCTCGTTATTTATTTTATTATTTCTTCCAGTTCAACATCTCACAAATCAAGAGAAACGGTTCTGTGTGAGTCTGGATATTGGCTGTCTTCGACTGCTCTCTTATAACTGTGTGTGTGTGTGTGTGTGTGTGTGTGTGTGTGTGTGTGTGTGTGTGTGTGTGTGTGTGTGTGTGTGTGTGTGTGTGTGTGTGTGTGTGTGTGTGTGTGTGTGTGTGTGTGTGTGTGTGTGTGTGTGTGTGCATCTTTGTTCATTTGTGTGTGTTTTAGTCACATTGTGGGGACATAAATCTGTTTATGCAGTTCTATCTCACACAGGCTCCGCCCTCTACTGGACTCTATGGGTACTCCCCTCATCAATGATACGCGAGCGTTCACACACTGAAGTTGTATAAACGTAGCCGGCCAATCAGGGCGAGCCTACCTGAATGCGCCCGCAGGCCCACAGTATATAAGGCGGCTACGCCTCCTGATTGTTACGTATTATAACCCTAGTTCTATAAGCACAGGCGGAGCCCTCTACCTAGGGGCCCTGTCTTCCTATGCCGCTCGCTGAAGAGGGTGTAGGATGACAGTCAGGAGGCGTAGCCGCCTTATATACTGTGGGCCTGCGAGCGCATTCAGGTAGGCTCGCCCTGATTGCCTGGCTACGTTTATACATCTTCAGTGTGTGAACGCTCGCGTATCATTGATGAGGGGAGTACCCATAGAGTCCAGTAGAGGGCAGAGCCTGTGTGAGATAGAACTAGGGTTACAATACGTAACCCCCATTACATTGCGGAGACTTGCCTCCCTTTCGGGGATAAAATACAAGTCACCGTGATGTCAATAATTTAATTAAAGGTTTAAGTAAATTTAAATTTGGATTTTGGTTAAGGTTACAGTAAGGTTTAGGAGTGGTTATGTAAAGGTATAGGGTAAATTACAAAGAAAATATTTTAAGTCAATGTAATATCCTCTGCCGGATTCACAAGAACAACAGAGCACAGTATGTTGAGCCCGGGTGAATCCCATGGTCTCATAAGTAATCACTAATTGAACAGACACATTATTAACTATTCAATTAATTATGGATTAATTCACAAGAGAAAGGGAACACAACCTAATTAAAGAACACAGCAGTGGCCAAGCACACTGTTTTTAAAGACAGATAGATAAATAGATGGATGGATGGATGGATGGATGGATGGATGGATGGATGGATGGATGGATGGATGGACGGACGGACGGACGGACGGACACAGACAGATAGATAGATAGCTGCCTTTGGTTCATTAATTAACATTATAGATGTGCATATTAAATGATTTTCCTATGCTTCTATTTTATGAAGACATCTTTCCATTAGTTACAAAAGGCCTAATGAAGCTCAGTGCAAGTTCAACCAGGAAGACCGTCCCCACTCATTCATTTACTATTTCTACGTTACTACTCTCTCTCCTTTCAATAAGTGATCGGGGGCGTCACTCCCCAGCTTAACCAATCTCTTCGCTCTATTCTCACAAGCCTATCATAGCGCTCAGCTAAACCTTTTAAATCTGCTCTCCCTCCTCTGACAGTTGTCATTTCAGGTGACTCGATGCAACCTTCCTCCACCCCTTTTCACCTCCTGTCCCTACGAATCCAGGGTCGAGCTAAGCCGCTCCTCTTCAGACCGACCCCAACTATCCATTCACCACCACCAGTGTCTAGATCCCGGGGGATTTCATCGGATCGGTTCTCCCTTCCCGAATGATACTCCTGCACAACGGGGCCTAATCGCCAAAACTCCATTACATTCATTTGTGTATCCCTGGCAATAAATGTGCATTCTTACATCAAAACCGTCTCTCCTGATTGAATTGATTCAGTGCTGGCTCGGTATTAGAAAATGCTATAAACAAGGGAATATAGTGTTCTTTAAGTGGTGTGTCCCATAATGTAATTGTTCTAAATATCTGCCAGAGTAAAGAGTTCCTTGTTTATGTGAAGAGAACAAGCCAGTGTTGTGGTCTGTTGTCATCAAACAATTAAATGAGCAGCAGTAATGAATGTATAATTATGGGGGTTTATTGACTCTTTATTGTTGTTTAGTATGTGTAATTGACGGAAACACAAATTAAACTGAGTAAGATAAGAAGAGAAGAATGGTTGGACACAGTCATATTACCAACATTGCTTTTTTACATTCAGTTTTTCTGTTGCAGTTCCGATTCGTGTCTCTCTCTAGTTTGTACAGGAAGCAGGATAATCAGATTACCTATTTGGAATAGGGAACGATAATTCAATCTTGCTAACCTATTTACCAATGTATTGCCCCTTGTACGAATCAGGACACCCTTTTCAAATCCAGAGGAATGGCTCTTACATTTAGATAAATGAAATGGAAGTTGAATTGTTTGTTTTTTTCTTCCTTCACCAGTCATAGAGTTGTGATTATCTTTACATGCATGCTTGTATTGTATTATATTATGCTGGGATGTCTTGGTGGGTAAACTCTTCCTGAACTCTTCTTGACTGAAATCAATACTCATTATGTTATGTTCATCATATAGGTCATGACTCATGAGTCATGACTGTAGACCAGGGGTGCCCAACCAGTCGATCGCGATCGACCGGTCGATCGCGGGGAGATTCCCAGTCGATCGCGAGATGTGTCTAAAAATAGAACAACAACATTCTGTTTTATCGTTAATGTCCTATAACATAATCTTCCCGTGCCAGAATAATGCACTTGAACGCATCAAAGCTTTGTGATTGGCCGGCGTGACCCCATGTGTCGGGGCGTGGCTGGTGAGCAGTGGGCACTATTTCGCTGACTTTGTCCGTGTCAACAGGAGTGACAGTCACACAAGACCACAATTATGGCAGAAGCAAAAAAGCCCAAAATATATAATTTTCACTCCGAGTGGGAGGATGATTATTTGTGTATCTATTCCAATTCAAAGTCCATCTGTCTCATCTGCAATGCGAGCGTGGCTTTATCGAAGAAGGGTAATTTAGGAGCGGCATTTCAAAACAGTGCACAAACGCTACGAGACGGAATTCCCTCCTAATTCTGCCCTACGCTCCCAAAAGGGGAGGGGCCTGAAAGCACAGCTAAATGCACAGCAGTCCATTTTCACCAGGCTCAACAACAAGAGCAAGGCTGCTACCAGAGCATCTTATCGTGTCAGTCACGTTCTTGAGAAACACATGAAGTCTTTCAAAGACGGCGAAGTTGTGAAAGAAGCTTTCACAACTTCGCCTGGAGGCTGCCGACGCGCTTTTGGGGGACAGTAAAAATAACAGTAGCATTTCAACAGGTTTTTGATATAATAAAAACTCAAGTTAGATACCGTTATTAATCAGCTGTAAGTTTTTGTTTGTTTGAACTTATTCATTACAATTATTGTACAAAGTGGTATAAGAATGCAAACATTAAGATCTGTTCTGTTTAAATTGATTATAGTCTATTATCAATTCAGGTTAAGAAACTAGTGTTGCTTGCATCCTATTTTAAAGGCATTTATTTTTAAACTCTACTAAAATGCAACAAAAAAAAAGGATTTGATTCTATTAATTTTGTCTTTTTTATTGCACTTTGGCAGCAGATTCCTGTGTAGCTTCAGATCTGAGTTGTCTTATTAGTAAGCCTCATTTATACTTTTGTAGCAACACTATTTTTATATAATGGCAAAGAAAGGGTTCAGAGTCTTTTCTTTTTTCCCTGGGTAGCACTGTTCAATGTTTCTTGAAAATATTACCCACTGTAGTATGTGACGTGTGAATAAACTCCAACTCTGTATCAACAACACTGTTGTGTAACTTCAGTTAAATACTTGTATGTGTGTAGATTAGAAAGAGGTAAGATAAAGGATCTGCAGTATTTTATGAAGTATTCATCGTACAAAGGTCAGTTTTATACAAGTAGAAGTGTGTATTTACCTGGTAGCAGGCTGTCAGTAATGGCTACAACTCTCTATTTGGACTGGTAGATCTCAGCAGACTGGCAACTTTAAAAGTAGCTCTCGGTTAAAAAAAGGTTGGGCACCCCTGCTGTAGACGTTTGTGCTTTCTGCTAAAAAACAGGACAGCTCTTCTCTGTTAGAGTGTTGCTTCTTGCACTAGGTAAAGTGCATCATCTGTGTCAGGATAGAGTTGGGTTTTAGTTTGGGGCAGTGAGGGTGGAGAGCTAAATGGATAAAGCCTTGAAGACTTTGAGGAAGCTAGGGAAACAACAAAGACACACACACAAACACGCACCAACATACAATTCTCAGTGACAGAGGAACAACACACCAGTAGTTGCATAAGGACTGTCTGCCTTAGGTACAAAAGCTGACCCAGAATGGTCTCTGAAACGTTGGCACACAATTTGCATTACCATCACTGACTGAGAAGGACACAGTAACACCAGTTGAATAGTCTACATACTGTATAGTCAAGTTTGTATAGTCAGTCAAGGCAGGCCATACAGCTTTATTTCATATTTAAAATTATTGGAAGGAATTGTTGGGACAAAAGAGTTTTTAAAAACTGGAAAACTGAATCACTTATGACTATAATTGTGACTGTTACACTTCAAATACATTTCAAATGTACGCTTTTCAATCGGATCTGGTCATCTCTGTCACGCTATCTGACATTTCATCTCAACTTTCTCTCATTCGTAAACATGAGAAAACCCGCCAAAAAACACAAAACAAAACTGTTTCAAAGATTTGCCATGTCATTGTTTTATGTCTTGCACAATAGGAAATAGACGTTTTTAAAATGGCCTGCTCAAAGAGAGGCATAGTGTACAGACAGAATGTGTGATAAATGTCACAATTAGCATGCAACCTTGATCAGGCAGGGTTTGCAGGTTTTCCACCCGCATTGATTTGTTTGACAAAGAGCAGCTAGGAAAGAAACCAATGGTTGAAGAGAGAGAGGGGCATTTAATTGCCCACGCGTAAAATACAGTAGGAGGACAAACATATTTACCAACCTGAAGAAAATGTTTTCCAACAATGTGAAGAAATATTCCAGTCCTGACATTTTGATGCCTATAAGCAACATGAACATTTCCAATCTTCACTTTGAACTGTCAAGTCAGTCCATGTGTTAGGAATGATAATAAATCAGAATTCTGTAAATGCATCTAAGGAAATAATAACAATAGATTAGTTTATAGAAGTTTATAGTCTTTTATCCAAAATAGTTGATGTCCATTGCACATACAGCGCATGATGTGAATGAGAAGAGGCAGTAAGAGAGGCAGTAACATGGGAGTAACTCTTTCTGTAAAATGAAATGGGTACCTCGAGAGAGGCGGAGAGGCTATTTGTCTCCTCGTCCAAACAAGCTGGATCTAGGAGATCAATACTGATATCTTTAGGTTTCTAACTGCTCCACTAATATATTATTGATGTCTGGGTCGCTCCGGATTGAATTTGGGCTGCACACAGCCATTCATCTTGATCAGCGTAGGGGAGATGCACCGAGAGAAAAAACTATAATTCCCTTGGAAATGTGTATATGATGTCCATAAAGCACAAAAATACAGAAAGGTATTGCTTTTTAAAATAACTGAGTAATGGAGGAGGTTACAGAGTGTGATTGGAAAAGGCCAACACAGCCTTTCGTCTGATCTGTCCAGTGGTGGATTTTTCGATGTACAGGCTGAGAACAGGAATGCTTAGCCAGGGACGTAGGGGGAGCTGGGCTACTTATCACTTTCTGATAACGCCAACACTCCCCCCGACACCAGTGAACATCCAGGGAGCGGACATTGAGATTGTGAAATCTTACAAATACCTGGGTGTTCATCTGAACAATAAACTGGACTGGACTGATAATTCTGCTGCTCTGTACAAGAAGGGACAGAGCAGACTCTTTCTGCTGAGGAGACTGAGGTCTTTCGGGGTGCAGGGGGCACTCCTTCAGACTTTTTACGACTCTGTTGTGGCATCAGCCATTTTCTATGGTGTGGCCTGCTGGGGCAGCAGCATCTCTGCTGACAGGAAGAGACTGAACAGACTGGTAAGGAAGGCCAGCTCTGTCCTGGGGAGTCCTCTGGACACTGTGGAGCTGGTGGGAGACAGGAGAATGGCAGCCAAGCTGTCCTCCCTGCTGGACAATGTGTCCCACCCCCTCCAGGACACCCTGTCCTCACTGTGCAGCTCCTTCAGCGACAGGCTGCTACATCCCCGCTGTCTCACGGAGAGATATCGCAGGTCCTTCCTTCCTGCAGCGGTCAGACTGTACAACCAGCACAGCCCCCAGTAGACCCCCCCCCCTCTCCTACACACACCACAACACAGACTAGATCACCCCTTGCTGCTAAATACCAATCAACTATGTGCAATATGTGCTATATGTGTAATATATATATGCCGTTAATAACTGTGTAATTTATACCTGGCTGCTAAATCCTTAGAATCGTTACAAGGTGTGTTTTTTGCATTTTGTATTTTGTAAATTGTGTAACTTGCTGCTGTTAAATACCTTCAAACTATGTGCAATATGTGCTATATGTGCAATATAAACATTATTATATACATATGCCATTAATAACTGTGTAATATATACCTGGCTGCTAAATCCTAAGAACTGCTAAAGGATTTGTATTTTGAAAAGTATTTCTTTTTTTTTTTTACTTCTTTTTTTTAATTACTTTTTTTTTTTATATATATTATATATCTATAGTATATATTTTTTAACATATGTAACATTAAGCTGTCTGTGGCTCTTTCCTAACGATGCAAATTTCCCCTCTGTGGGACTAATACAGGTATTCTAATTCTGATTCTAACCACTCCACCTTTATACTCGCTAATCTGGTTACTTATGAAAGGGTATTCCACACTTTTCTCGATTGCTCTCTGGCTTTTAGCAATCAACAACACAGCTGCATCATCAGGGATGTATTGAATGACAGTCAAAGAACAACAACAACAAATGAATGCATAGTTATCTGTCCCTTGTTAATGTGACTGCATTTTTGCATTGCACTATTTACATTACAAATAATGAATTAAAGTAAAACATCACCATCTGGGTTAAAATATACTGATGCTAAAGGGTTTTAAAACATGATAAGTGAATGTAGACCAGGGGTGGCCAACCAGTCAGAGGTTAAGAGCCACATTTTTTCTATGTTACTGCAAAGAGCCACATCAAACACACAGTCACTGATACCGCTTGTTTCCGTTTTTTGTTTTCTGGAGACAAGATTTCAACCACGTCACTGATGCGTTTTTGTGGCATTGGGATATATATTTTTTAAATCCTCTGGAGCAGAGAGAGGAGCTGTGGATTATTATTATTGATTAATGCATCAGTGTTTCTTAGGGTCAAAAACACTAAACTCACAACTTAAAATGAAAGCGTTTAGTTTATTTAATAAAAGAGCACATGTTCAATGTGAAAAGTGACAGTAGGTATAGATTATTTGCAATTTGGTGCTATATATATATTTAAAAATAAAATTATATATATATATTTTTTAAAACACCTTGAATATCAGGGGGGGAGGCGGGGCTCCGTTGGCGGGGCGCAGCGCCCCTCCAAGACAATGGTAGGGGAAACACTGGATAATGTTTAATCAACGATAGGTTTCCCCCCCCTCAAAGGTGATTGGTTCACTGCATCGCAGGTATTATTGTGATTGGCTCTTGGGCCACATCAAAATTATACGCGCTGTCATCCTCTCATACTGACACCACACATACACAACATACATAACACGGGACGAAAGTAACGGAGCGATTTTATCCGAGCCTAAACAACTTTGACCGGCCAAATTACGTCAGAATTATCAGCATTCAATACTTAACAGACCTACTAAATATCAGGTTTAACTGTCAGGAGTAGCTAGTGTTGTCACGATACCAACATTTTGGTTTCGATACCAAGTCAAGAATTGCGATTCCGATTATTTTTCTTAAAAAAAGGGAAACAGTCTTAAATGTAATTATTGTGCTTTATTTCACACCAGAACCATAACCATAACACAAACTTTTAAACAATGAGAACAATAAATAAAATAAATGACAAGAATTCGCATTAAATAAAATTAATAAATGTCTTACAGACAGGCCTCGTGGTGTCCGTAGGCTTGCCCTCACTGTCAGAGATATAGCTCAAATACTTCCAAATTTCGCTTCTGGCGTCTTTTTTGTCAACAAGCCGAGGCGCAGCGGCAGTTGCACTCCCCCTTGCAACCATGCTTCTCGTTTTCTCACATGCTCTGGCAGCTAGCGCGTGCACGAGAGAGGGGAGGCACTTAGAGCGTGCTTGAGAGGGGAGGGACTGCAGGCACGGCTGCAGAGCAGGGAGTGGAAGCAGAGCGTTGAACACACACGGCTCTTATTAAAACGGCGCTTTCTCACCGGAGTACTTTCCCCCGTCATTCTTAAAGTACCGATACTAATGAAACGGAGGAATCGTAACGTTTTTAACGGCAGGGTATCGTGGTACCTTTCAAGTATCGGTACACCGTGCAACACTAGTCAGGAGTCAGTGTCTCTCCCCCAAATTCACACATATAAAATTCGATATGAACTGAAGAGCCGCATGAAACTAGGCAAAGAGCCGCATGCGGCTCGAGAGCCGCGGGTTGGCCACCCCTGATGTAGACTGTTTTCTGTCAGTAGAAATATGGACCAAAGCCAAAACACCACTTGCCAAATCCAGTAATGAAACTTACTTACTTTATATTTTACATGTATTTCTCATTCAAACCAAAATGCTCCTTAAGCCGGAACTCTCCTTACTTAATTAGTGTTATCTTCAGCCAAAGAGGCACAAGACGCAGTCTTCCAGTCAGCCCATCTGGAGCTCCTCATCAAGACTGCACTGTAATTGATGTTTCTGCCTTTACCCACCTGAAAATAACATTAGATTATTAACATATTATTGTAGACTATAGGTTTAGGTTTTGAGGATGGGTAATCTTTAGAATCTGCTTCAGTCCGCACAGAGAGTGTTTCCTGCACAAGCATATCACAACTGATGGATTACCAATTGGAATTCATTAGCTTCCCTCGTTACCCCGTCTCTTTCTGCTGCACTGTGAAGCTGCTGTAATTCCACTAATGGAGTGCTTACCATTCAGGGCCAGATTTCTGACAGTGACTGATGCTGCTTAATTGCTGTAAAAAATATATAGTGGTTCCCTTCCTTTGCTAAATACAGCATTACTGTAGCTACAGAGTGGTGCATGAGCTCTCATCTCGATACCTACGATATATTTGAACACTTAATCACATACTCTTGGGGGTCACAAGGGAGCAATATTCATTTGTGAGACTGCACATTTATGCTGAACCAGGAATTTCCTATTACAAAAGAAATAGGCAATGACCAATAACACCGTTTGCATGTGTGCAGTATAGAATGATTCAACGCTAATTGTGCTCGGTTATATGTAACTCTCCAACATTGGACTTCATACAAGACACGTGATATTTTTAACATACCCAGCAGGTCTCTCAGATACTGTCGAAACACCAATGTGTCTCTGCACTGATTTCCCTTAAGACAGCAAAAATGGCAAATGTATCATCAATCACTTTTTTTCTCAGTCTTAGTGCTTGGATGGTGTCAGAACAACAGTCAGAAATGTCTTTATATTTTGAGTCAAGCTGAATTTTTAATGCAGTTTGTTTCTAGTTCATTTTAATTATTTACTTTACCAAATCAACAAAAATCATTGCTGAGGAGCATTATTTTTTAAATGTAAGTATTTTTAGTTTATTGCTGTGCTAATCTTGGCAGACCTTACACACATTGTGTATGCAGTGCTGTGGTTGTGTGTGCGCTAAGGACCAAGGCTGAGCTGAGCGCTGGCCAGCACTTCCATTAGCTTGGATTAAAATTGAGGCACTGCAGATGAAATACATTCAGTTGAGGTTAAGAGTCTTCCTCTACACGTATACACACACACAACTACAGGCCGCAGATTTACAAGACAAAGATGAATAAAGAGAAGCAGAAGAGGGAAGAAACAATTGAGAGAAAAGCAGCATAGGAGAGAGACAGAGTGAGGGAGAAGGCAGTATTTCAGTCACACTTAGCAAAGGGCTGTCATTGGTGAATCCAGATGCCTCATCACTCTCAGCCTTCAGCTACTGTGTTGTTTCTCCCCCGCTGCTAATGAAATCAACACTGGCCTGCATGCGTGTGTGGTGTGTGTGTGTGTGTGTGTGTGTGTGTGTGTGTGTGTGTGTGTGTGTGTGTGTGTGTGTGTGTGTGTGTGTGTGTGTGTGTGTGTGTGTGTGTGTGTGTGTGTGTGTGTGTGTGTGTGTGTGTGTGTGTGTGTGTGTGTGTGTGTGTGTGTGTGTGTGTGTGTTTGCATATGTGTTGGGTTGTTTTATTAAAAGGTCCATGCTTTAAACAGGTCTGTCATTTCAGGGCTGCCTCACTGGGCTGAGTAACTCAGTACATTAGCTTCCATGGTGACTGCGCAACTGAGTACAACACAGTGACACAATGAAAAATGATATGCTCACTGATGTTCTTAAAAAAGTGTTTGTAATTAGTTAACAGCTGCCTTGTACGGTGCAAACTGTTATTGGTGCTCAGACATGGTATAGCAACATCAACAGCTGATGGTTCCAAGACTCTGCAAAAACTGCCCTCATTTATAATTTGGTTAGTGATTGAAACAGAAAATGGTGTTGGGCTTGCTCACAGCTATTTCTGACACTTTCAGAAGCAATTGAGTTTTGTAGCTTTATTAGAGTGAGCTGTGTGAGTGAGCACACGATCTTCCTCCATAGCTCTGTCAACATATGCGATAGAAAAATGGCCACAAAGATGGCAACAAGACTCACACGAAATACAGAAATAACATTTGAATTGTCCCTTAGTGAGCTTTGGAAATTGGTAAACACAAATGAACTTAAAGAATAGTATAAACACAAAGGTGCGTTCTTTGTACTTGTGTTGCATTTGTCTCTGTAAAATGTATTCACTTTGATATATTGCATTCTCTGATGACTAATTGTTGTTCTCCTGTGCAAAACCTAAAATAGAGAAAGCTATTTGAGTCCGACTGTTAGAAATTGCATGTGTGTAACCCTCCTGTCCACAAGAGGCACTGTCTAGGGAAGCAGGTAGAAGTTCCTCACAGGCTATAAATAGAGGCCTGTATAAGGACTTCCTATTCTTTGTCCTCAAACACCCGCCATGTGTCTTTTGATTTAACAATGTAAGTAGAATCCTCTTTGTAATTTCCATATTTGCACTTGAGTAACCTCAATGGTATTAAACACATTGGTTGTTCAATGTATTAATGAATATAATTTAAATCCAATTTGATATAATTACGGCAGACATATTTGTTAACTTTAATTTGCAAGTAATATAAGTATTATTTTAATATGCAAATGCTGTAATCAGTTTGTTTCACCTGTTCTACTAGAACTCCAGGCCCACGTGACTGAACTCAAAATTGAAAGAAACAGACTAAGAAATGACGTAAGCTCCATGATCAAAACTGTCAAAAAGAATTTCATCAATGTCAAAACTGAGGAAAACAAAAATAAACCCTGTGAACTTTGGAAATTACTCAATAACCAGCTTGGCTGCAGTAAAAAACTCAAAACGAGATTTTCTAACTTAAACATAAAGACAGATAACAGGCTCATCACAGACAAACTGGATGTGGCCAAGTACGTGAACATTTTTTTCACAAACATAGCCACAACTCTTGTAAATAAATTACCCTCCCACTCAGGGCTTTTTGGAGTAGATCACATCATGACCTACTACAAAAACCTAGGGGTACGCAAAGATGATTTTAGTCTAGCAAGGGTAACAACAGCAGAGGTACTCATTAAACTGAGCGCCCTCCAACCTAACAAGGCCACTGGCCACGACAATATCCCCTCCAAATTCCTCAGAGACACAGCAACCGCCATCTCACCAGTCATAGCTCACATAATTAACCTCTCCATAAAACAGGGAAAAGTACCCAAAGACTTCAAAATTGCAAGAGTAACCCCCCTGCACAAAAAGGGCAGCAAATTGGACCCAGGCAACTACCGCCCTGTTTCTATACTTACCTCCATCTCGAAAGTCATGGAAAAAATAGTATATGAACAGGTCGAAAAGTACCTTGCGGAAAATAAACTAATCTATGAATTTCAATCTGGCTTTAGAACATCCCACTCCACTGACACATGCCTTCTTTATTTGAGCGACCACATCAAACAAGAGGTGGACGAGGGCAAGTACTGCGGCATGGTGATGCTGGACCTACAAAAGGCTTTCGACACTGTCAATCACCCCATTCTGATTGACAAGCTAAAAGCAATTGGTTTTGATAAACTATCGGTGAGCTGGATGCAATCCTACCTGGAGGGGAGAGAACAGATGGTGGAGGTAAACGGTACTCTGTCCCCCCCCCTCCCAGTGAGCTGTGGTGTTCCACAAGGAAGCATATTAGGTCCGTTACTGTTCCTAATTTATGTAAATGACATGTCATCAGCATGTGACTGCAACTTGTTCCTGTTCGCGGACGACTCAGCCCTGCTGGTCTCTGACAGGAACAGGTTGCAGGTTGAAAAAACTCTCAGCTCCGAGCTCGGCAGAATCTGCACCTGGCTCGCCGATAATAAATTATCATTACACCTGGGTAAAACAGAGTCCATTCTCTTCGGTTCGAAACATAATCTCAGCAAATCCGACGACTTCTCAGTTGCAGTGGGCGACATTATTGTCACAAGTAAGAAGGAAATTACATACCTAGGATCTATTCTTGAGGCAAACCTCTCCTGTGACAAAACTTCAAACATCGCAAAATAAACTGGTCAGACTACTGCTTGACCTTTCATCTAGAACCCACCTCACCTCTGCCCACTTTGACAACCTAGGATGGCTTAGAGTAGACGACAGAGTACAGCTACTTGCAATGGGCCTGGTCTACAAGATCCACTACACCTCTATGGTACCCATGTACATGTCAAAATTCTTCCCAAAGGTCAAGGAATACCATGATCATAACACCAGAGGGAGCTCCACAAATCATGTGAAACCCAGATTTGGCACAAAAAAGGGGGAATACACGTTTCGCAATTATGCCACATCAAGGTGGAACGCTCTTCCCACAACTGTAAAGGAAAGTAAAACTATACTTACCTTCAAAACCTCTCTTAAAGAGCACCTTCGGGGGAGAGCATTGCAAAACTGGCCCCGGTAATGGTACAAATCTCAACCTGTCGTTCAATGGACAGCTTCCCCCCCCCATCTATGTATATACTCGCATTTTAGACTCTGTTACTAACTGTATATCTGTAGACTTGGTATGTCTTAAATGTCCGGTTAGGATGTATTGGAACGAAATCTAAAATGAAAATTGTAAACAAGCAATCTGTATGTAAAAAAAACCACCTGTATGTAAATTGTAAATAAGCCATCTGTATGTCAAATATGTCTTATATGTCTTAAATGACATGATGAATTGGAAATGGGGGACCCTGATGTAAACAAGACGAAAGTCTTTCTCTGGTCTGCATCCCCTTAACAATTGTATGTTTTGAGCTGTACTGTACTGTACCCAATATACAAGCTGTTAATAAACTTTTCAATCAATCAAAACCATTGGCAACAGCTACCATCCCACCAACATACCCTGATAAAATAAAACAAAGAAGTTTAAACTCCTGTCTCCTGGTGGTTTGTGGCTCCAGTTTGAACATTCATCTCCAACAAATGGTCCTTCGAGCCGGAGACTGAGCCACACTCCACACAGTGACCAAATGACAGATTCCGAGACTGATGACATGCAGACAATGGATGAACCCAACAATGGAGGTCAGGCCATTTCTACTGAGAACATGGATGGATCCGAAGGTGTCCCAGACTTAACCCAGCTCTACTTACAAGAGGGCCCATCTCAAACATCACCTAGGCCATCCACACCTGCTCATCAAACAGAGCCTAGCCTTTCACCTATACCCTTATTGCCTACCCCTCATCTCATTCTGCAATCAGTACCCCTGGAAGTATTAGCCAAAGCCCCGACAAAGCCAATTAGCCATCGTGACCTAGGGGCTAGACCCAAAAGAGATGGACGGCCCCCTGATTACTATGGTTTTCCACGGCGCAAGGCAGCATCCCAAGTATCTCATAGTTTAAGGAGTAAGAGGACACACTTCAGCGAGTCGGCATCAAGTGTCCCTACAGGCTGCACTGATACAAGTCGACATTCAAGAGGCAGCCGCCACGCTCCTAATTTGAGAGAGAGAAAATGGTCAGACAGGTTGAAATGAACAGACGTATTCGTAATAAAGAACAAGAGCTTGAGTCAGCACAACTTATCACTAGTTTCATAAAACACAATCTTTCTGAAGAGGAGGGAGGAGCCTGTGGTCCTACAACCTCATCTCTTCATGGAAATGGAGCAACATCTTCTTTTTATGATCTGCCTCCATCCAGGATATTCACTCCTGCCCCCCCAAACTTGACATATGCTGACTCTCGCTCTCATTTAGCTTTAGCTCCCCTGCTTCCCCAACTTAGCCTTTCCAGAGGACTACCGAAGGCCTCCCAAATCATTCCCAGGCCTCAACCAATACAGCAAAGCTTATACACTGCCCAGGCTCCCTCTCTTCCCTCAGCAGCTACTGCTGAAACTGCAGCAACGTCAACTCCCCATGTGGCTGCCCAAGCTTTACCTTCGTCCTTTCACCCTGCATCTGCTACAGTAATGCCCCGCGCCCTTTCTATTCACCATGGACCTGTGACCCTGGTCACTGCTGAAGCCCCTAACAATATGATATCCATGCCTGGTAGCGAACAACCTACCTTTACTGGTAGTCTACAGCCAACGCAAGCCATGTCCTCCCAGCAACAATCTGTTTACCCGCATGTTCAATTCCCAAATGTTACAGATCTGCTGATAGCCTCTGCTTATGGTATACCAAGACCCTCTAGCCCTGTGTTCAAAAGTGGTAGAGAGAAGGATTTTGCCCTCACGAAAATGGCCCTCGACAATATCCTTGACAATCATCCCCATCTTACAGAGCAGTATAAATACCAAATACTCTTGGAACATGTTCAGCACCCAGGAGCTAGCAAATTAGCCAGATCCAGCATGCATGACGCAAGACCAGGGGCGGACTGGCCATCGGGACGTTCTGGACGAATCCCGATGGGCCGGTACTGAAGTGGGCCGGTCGGACGATGTGGGCCGGCCGGTAACCGGCAGGGCTCGACATTAAATGGCCCGGAAGCACTATTTAGACACCCCGGGCCAGCATAACGTACTTTCCACCTGCCCGCTCGGGCCACTAAAAATATTGCTTTAAAAAAATTGTCCTGTGGTATTGCTATTTTGACTAGCAATTTAGTTAAATTGTTTCGTTTATTAACGCTACAACATAGCGTTCCGTGAGTCGGTTGTCGTTGTTCGGTGAAAAGCAAACGGCTGTTTGCTGCGGAGCGCAGCGCGAGCAGGCTCCCGTGAGCGGGAGCGCGTTCCTACACTACAGACTATCGCGCCACCTAACCATTCGCCAAAATGTTTTTAATACCAGCGGTAACCGGCCAAGCGCTGGCCAAAAAACTATGTTCAAATAAAAAAGTCACCGGAGGAGTTAAAGGAGAGTGACAGGGAGCATGAGAAGAAGAGGGAGAGAAAGTTTCAACCAGCTTGATCGATGGAGTTGGCTTCTAGTGGTGCAGTGACGCATCCTAAAACCCTTTTATAATCTATCGATTAGATTTATGATTCGAAAATTATAAAAGTAGGGTAGACATGTGGAGATTATCCGGCTGAACAAAACGTGCATTTATCAAACAGGTTTGTTTTCCACAGACCTTATTTCCAGCTATTTTCCAAAATCCCATTGCTTTTTGTCGAGGGAACCAGAAGCTTACTTCCTGGTTTTAGGATGCGTCACTGGCTGCACCTCTCAATATGATGCCAATATAAACAAGGTCTTCTGTCGGCTCTGTTCATCAATGCCGACCTATGCTGACAAGTAAGTAAAGAGTAGACAATATACAGGTATTGGCGAAATGTCCCAGCAGTTTAGGATAATGAAGGTTCTAATCAAATCAATTACATAGCCATTACATTTCTAACTCCTAATGACAGGAAGGCAGAAAGTGCATTATACAAATAATAATACTCATAATAGCAGACATTTTTTAACAATGACCAGAATATCATTATTTTAAATAAACCAAATATGAACAATTGAGGAAAATGAGGAAGAACTGATGATTCAAATGTTGGAGTACAAGTAGTAATGTAGTTAGTGCATAAATTACTATTGCAACAAATGTGTTAATTTTCTTCATTATTAGTTGATTTGTTTTTGGACGAATGCTCCGGGCCAGTGGTTACAATGGTGGGGCCAGTGATAATACAAGTCAATTTTACCCTTAATGTCTACCTCTGCGGTAAGTCATAGCACACCCCCCCCCGGTCGACAATTTACTAGCGGTATTTACTTGCGGCACCGCGGTGGGCCGGCGGTACCGAAGTGGGCCGGTCGACAGTCCCGGGCTGATTTGTAGTCCCAGTCCGCCCCTGCACAAGACCATATTCCACTGCCCTCTTAGCACTCAAAGAAAAGTATGGTCAGCCAAGGCTGCTAGTTCAGAGAGAAATAGGTGAAATACTAAATGCCCCCATTGTTCGCATTAATGACGTGGAAGCCTTTGATAATCTGTCCCTGTCTATCCATGCTCTGGTTGGAATACTGCTGTCCCTAGAGGGTCCTGATGGGTGCGAATTAAGATGTGGTTCCCATGTGGACAGACTCCTCAGTAAACTCCCTGTGCAGTACAGAGATGGATTTGTTGAGCACTGCATTAATCGTGGCATTCTAACTGCACAAGCAACCCAAACCTATACCCTCCTTGACCTATCAAAATGGACGCCAGCCCCCCCGACAAGTCTCCTCTATCTACCTCTCAACAGCATCTGAAATGGATGGCACACTGTTGTGGCAGAGTCATTCTTTGGCGGGGGCTCTAAGGCCCCCCCCCCTTCCTCCACGCGTCCTTTTGTGAATGGGTCAGATTAACAGAGGAAGAATTCACAGCAACCATTGGTAAGGTTATAACAAATATGATGATTTAATGGAAACAGACACAATAACACCATTTCACGAAGTAATCCGGATTACTCCGGCCCTGATTCCTCCCGCTGGGTACTCTTACTTACTCGTCTTGGCAGCAGGAAAATGAGAGCGAACACAGACAGGAGATACAGAGGTACCACGGGGAGGAGCCGGGGGAGATTCTCCTCCCACAGAGCCCATCCTGCAGCATTTCAGAAACTTCAGTTGTGTCTAAAGAATATTCCCTTGCTCCTGGTTACACAGACTGCTTATTATTAATACAAAGTAATTAAACACACACATCTACTATTCAAGATATGTAGACTTCCCTTGGTGGAGATTTTAAGAAGAATGTTTCCTCTCCTCCCTTAGTCTTCTGTCATGAAAAAGCTGCTTCTATTTCATACAGAGTAATTAAACATGTTTAAGCCAACTACTTCACAATATTTGTAGCAATTTAGTCCAATTTATGAAAGAACAAAGCAGAGAAGTCAATAGAACACAAACCCAGGTATTGTTTGAGCAGTGTTCACATATCTGCTCAAGTAGCCTTATCCTGCATATCTTTAACACACACACATCTTTATTACATTACATTACATTGCATTTAGCTGACGCTTTTATCCAAAGCGACTTACAATAAGTGCGTTCGACCAACAAAATACAACTTGAAGAAAACAGAATCATATAAGTACATCAGGCTTCATAGAGCAAAAACATTTCAAGTGCTACTCAACTGGCTTTAGATAAGCCAGTCCTTTATTAGTATAAAAGTGCTTCGTTAATAGTTCTATCGCTCGAAGTGGAGTCGAAAGAGATGAGTTTTCAGTTTGCGCTGGAAGATGTGCAAGCTATCTGCCGTCCAGATGTCAATGGGGAGCTCATTCCACCATCCTGGAGCCAGGACAGCAAACCCACGTGTTTTCGCCGATGGGAACTTGGGTCCCCCTTGCAGCGAGAGCGCAGCGAGTCGTTTGGCTGATGGAGAGCGTAGTGCACGCGCTGGGGTGTACGGTTTAACCATGTCCTGGATGTACGAAGGGCCAGATCTTTATCATTAACAGAAGTTGATTGTTCCTTTTAGCCTAGGCAAGGCAAGTTTATTTATATAGCACTTTTCAACACAAGGCAATTCAAAGTGCTTTACAAAAAATGAAAGACATTAAGAAAAAGGCATTTAAAATCAGTAATTTAAAAGAAAAGCTAATAAAACAAACATTAAAAGAAAAAATACATGGATAAAAGTTTCAGTGCAGTCTAAGATATGAATAGTTCAATTAAACATTAAAAGAAAAAGTACATGGATAAAAGTTACAGTGCAGTCTAAGATATGAATAGTTCAATTAAAAGCAGCGACAAAAAGAAAAGTCTTCAGCCTGGATTTAAAAGTATTCAGAGTTGCAGCGGACCTGCAGGTTTCTGGGAGTTTGTTCCAGATATTTGGAGCATAATAACTGAACGCTGCTTTACCATGTTTAGTTCTGACTCTGGGAACAGAAAGCTGACCAGTCCCTGAAGACCTGAGAGATCTGGATGGTTCATAATTTAGCAGGAGGTCAGAAATGTATTTTGGGCCTAAACCATTCAGTGCTTTATAAAGCAGCAGCAGTATTTTTGAAATCTAATCTTTGACACACAGGAAGCCAGTGTAAAGACTTCAGAACAGGAGTGATGTGATCCACTTTCTTAGTGTTAGTGAGGACTCGAGCAGCGGCGTTCTGAATCAGCTGCAGCTTCCTAATAGATTTTTTAGTGAGACCTGTGAAGACACCATTGCAGTAGTCGAGTCTACTGAAGATAAAAGCATGGACAAGTTTTTCCAAATCCTGCTGTGACATTAGTCTTTTAATCCTAGATATATTCTTTAGGTGATAGTAGGCTGATTTAGTAACTGTTTTAATGTGACTGTTGAAACTCAGGTCAGAGTCCATGACTACACCTAGATTTCTGGCTTTATCTGTTGTTTTGAACATTGCAGACTGAAGCTCAGCGCTAACTTTTATACGTTCTGACTTGGCTCCAAAAACCATTACCTCAGTTTTATCTTTGTTTAATTGGAGAAAGTTCTGACACATCCAGTCATTGATTTGTTCAATGCACTTACTCAGTGTTTGAATTGGAGCATAGTCTCCTGGTGAAATTGTTATGTAAATGTGTGTGTCATCTGCATAGCAATGGTAACTTATTTTGTTGTTTTTCATTATCTGAGCCAGTGGTAGCATGTAGATGTTAAAGAGAAGAGGCCCCAAGATGGAGCCTTGAGGAACCCCACATGCCTAAAGGCTTCTGTGAACTTCCCTTCACCTCGGAGTCTGCTTTACTGGACTGAATACATTTATTGACTATTGTCTCTCTTAACTGTGTGACTCAATTCTCAAGGCTTTGTATGGGTCTGCCTGTCATGCATCATTAACTACAAGAATGTAACTGCATTAAATCTGAGGAAAATCCCCCCCTGGCTTCCCCTGCTACTTGCCCAGACTATTGATAATTAACAGAGAAACTCAAGGGGCCTCCTTCCATATCTGAAAATTGCAACAAGACTTTCTGCCATTCAAACGTAACACTTATATATCAGGTGATAAAATCTTCAATTCTCCACAACACCAAAATACTACACCAAAGAAAGGATGAATGTCGAAAGGCCTAAGCCCTACTGTAACGTTAGAGACCATTTCCTTGGTTCATGCACAGAATTCAAAGGACTCTCCAAAATGAACATTTCAAAATGGATCAGAGAGAAAGGCAGATGCATTAAATGCGGAAGAATCCATAAAATGGACAAATGCACCTTAAAGAGGCCATGTAATTTGTGCAAGGACATTCACTTGACTATTCTCCATGACTTTAATTCAAACAAATCAGCTACAGTGATGTACACATCCCCCTCCTCAGAGCTTCTCTACATGGACAAACCTAACCGCTCCCATAAAGTCATGTTGAAAATTGTCAATGTACTTCTCCACAACGGAGACAGAACCCTCACAACTCATGCAGTCCTTGATGATGGTGCTGATCCATCCATCCTGCTCCCCTTTGCTGTCCAGTGTTTGGGTCTCTCAACACAGCCTGAAACAATCTCACTACGCACAGTGCGGCAGGATATAGTGCAAGTAAGTGGAGCAACTGTTTCCTTTGGAATCTCCCCTATTGACCAGCCAACTGAAAGGCATGTCATCAACGGAGCATTCACTGCTGAGAATCTCGGCCTTTCAGAGCACACTTACCCTGTAAAACAGTTACAACAACAGTTTCACCATCTCAGAGACATTTCATTAGAGCCAATTGACCATGCATGCCCTCTTGTCCTCATTGGCTCAGACTATGCCCATCTCATCACAGCCACAGAGCCAATTTGCATTGGGCCCCCCGGTGGCCCACTGGCAATACACACAAGGCTAGGATGGGCCCTCCAAGGTCCAGCCAGCTTACTCCAAACCCAACAGACTCTTCTCTTCACACTGACCTGCCTTAAAAGTGAATTACTCAGGAACGTGGAAAGACTCTGGCAGATGGACACCTTGCCCTATGCAAAGACAGCCACAAGGTCGAAACAGGACAAGATGGCTCTCGCTCTTCTTCATTCCAAGACAGAAAGAGTAGAAATAGATGGTGTAATGCGCTATGCCACTCCCCTGCTGAGAATTCCCAATATGCCTGCCTTTCAAGCCCCCAAGGAAGGCGTTCTGCCTCGTCTCTGTGCCACAGAAAGACGCTTGTCCAAAGACTCGCAACTTTCTGAGAAATACCAGGAGGAACTGAATAAACTCACAGAGCTTGGCTATGTTCAAAGGATCCCCAACGAGCAGGCTGAGCAACCACAGGAAACCTGGTATTTTCCACATCACATAGTTGAACACAACAACAAACACAGGAGTGTATTCGATTGCTCTTTTGAATACATGGGACAAACCCTGAACAAATGTCTTCTGCCTGGCCCAACACTTGGTCCCTCACTCATTGGAGTACTCCTCAGATTCCGCCAAAATGCCATTGCCATCTGCGGAGACATAAAGGCTATGTTCCATCAGGTACGCCTTTTGAATGAGGACAAACCCCTGTTGCGCTTCATTTGGAGAGGGATGCAGCTCGAACAGGAACCCAGTGTGTATGAATGGCAAGTTCTTCCATTTGGAACAACCTGCAGCCCATGCTGTGCCACCTTTGCAGTTCAAAAACATGTCAAAGATCATTGTGATGGAAACGAGGAGGTTCTTGAATCCGTCCAAAATTGTTTCTATGTTGATAACTGCTTCCAAAGCTTTCACTCCCCCCAAGAAGCAAAGTCCCTCATCGACAAAATGAGACCTCTGTTCTTAGAGGGTGGTTTCGACATAAGACAGTGGGCTAGCAATGATCCATCCGTTATAAAACATCTCCCTACAGAGTCAAAATCCAAGACTAACGAGTTGTGGCTCTCAGAGGGTGGAGACCCTAAAGAGCCTACATTGGGCCTTCAATGGAACTGCCTCAAAGACACGCTGGGCTATATAAAAACAGAACAATCACTTACCACCAACCAACAATGAGAAATATCTACAAGGTTTTGGCATCTCAATATGACCCCTTAGGCTATCTGATCCCTTTCACTACCCGTGCAAAGATACTGGTGCAGGATCTATGGAAGCAGGATAGAGGATGGGATAATGTCATTAAGACAGAAAGCCTATTGAGGAAATGGCAATCATGGGAGTTGGAACTGCAGAATCTCCCTGACATCAACTTCCCTCGCTGCTATCTCCCCATCTTCACCAACACAACCACCGACCACCATGTGCATGTTTTCTGCGACGCCTCTGAGCGTGTGTATGGAGCTGTTGCGTACCTTCAGACGCAGGATAAACAGTTTCATAATGGCCAGATCTCGTGTTGCCCCCAAGCGCCAGCTATCTATCCCACGCCTTGAACTATGTGCAGCCCTATCTGGTGCCCAACTGGCCAACCTCCTTAGTACCGAACTCACTATTCCTCTACAGTCGGTGACCCTCTGGACAGATTCAACCACCGTCCTATCATGGATAACATCTGACTATTGCCGTTACAAGGTGTTTGTTGGCACAAGAATAGCTGAGATTCAGACCCTGACCGACACAAAGAGCTGGAGGTATGTTGACTCAAAGAATAATCCAGCTGATGACATAACTAGGGGAAAAACTCTAGTCGAAATTTCACATAAACACAGATGGAGTCAGGGCCCGCCTTTCCTCTTGCTTAATACAAACTGTTGGCCAGCTAATCCATGTCTTGAAACTAAATCTGAGCCTGTTGAGGAAATCCGAAAATCAATGTTCTGCGGAGCAGTAATGACTATGGACACAAAAACTCCCGACCCAACCAAGTACCGTACCTGGGACGACCTCGGCAACGATACCAGGAATCTGCTTTATGGGGCGGCAGACAACATTTCAAACATAGCCCAAAGCTATACAGACTCAGAGAGACATCTTCTTCAAAGGGCCCAAGCAGAGAGCTTCCCTGAAGAATTCAATGCCCTCAAAGCAAATAAATCAATTCTAAAGAGTAGTAAACTCCTATCTTTGTCTCCTGATTATGACCCTGCTCTTGGGCTCATCAGAGTAGGTGGTCGACTTCGAAGAGTAGAGAACCTTACCCAGGACAGTATCCATCCAATAATATTGGATCCAAAACATGCCATAACTAAACTCCTCATCAAACATTATGACGAGAAACTGCTCCACCCAGGCCCTGAGCGGGTACTTGGGGAAATGAGACGCAGGTACTGGATTATTCGTGGTCGCCAAGCCATTCGCCAGCATCAACATCAATGTCCAGACTGTCAGAGATGGAGAGCCAATCCTATAATTCCCAAGATGGCAGACCTTCCTCCAGCCCGTCTAAGACTTTTTAAACCCCCCTTCTGGTCCACTGGCATGGACTGCTTTGGGCCTTTCACAGTAAAAGTTGGCCGCCGCACAGAGAAAAGATGGGGCTTGCTTTTCAAATGCTTAACAACACGCTGCATACATCTTGAGCTGCTTGACAGTATGGACACAGATACATTCTTAATGGCCTTCAGAAGATTCGTCTCACGCAGAGGTAAACCCCATGAAATATTGTCTGACTGTGGGACTAATTTCAAAGGGGGTAATGCAGAGCTACAAAATGCCTTCCAGGCCATGGCACCGGACTTGAAGCAGCAATTAGCCAACACACAAGTCCACTTCCAGTTTAATCCTCCATGTTCCCCACTTTTCGGCGGTAGCTGGGAAAGGGAAATAAGATCAATAAAACAGGCCCTTCATGTTGCACTAGGGAACCAACCAACCACAGAAACAGTCCTTCACACCGTCCTGATCGAAGTGGAAGGTATTCTGAATTCAAAACCCCTCGGATATGTCTCTTCTGACCTTGCTGATCCAGACCCAGTTACACCAAATTTGCTGTTGATGGAGCGCCCCGACTCCTCTCTTCCTCAGGCAATCTACTGTGACAGTGAGCTCCTGGGCAGGAGGAAGTGGCGTCACAGTCAGATCCTAGCTGATAATTTCTGGACAGCCTTCATTCGCCATTACCTTCCGAATCTTCAAACCAGACAAAAATGGAAGACAAACAAGGAGAACCTGGATTCCGGGAAGGTTGTGATGGTGGTTGACCCCCAATATCCTCGAGCATCATGGCCTATTGGAAGGATAAGTGAAACCTACCCTGGAAAAGATGGAAACGTCCGCAGTGCTAAGGTCATTATTCAAGGTCGGGAATATGTAAGACCTGTTTCAAGATTAATCCGACTTCCCGAATTCACGAAAGACACCGATTAAACGTATTTGCTGCACAAATACGGGGGCGGCTGTTAGAAATTGCATGTGTGTAACCCGCCTGTCCACAAGAGGCACTGTCTAGGGAAGCAGGTAGAAGTTCCTCACAGGCTATAAATAGAGGCCTGTATGAGGACTTCCTCCTCTTTGTCCTCAAACACCCACACCAGGATTGGGTGTTTGCTAGCTGTTCGCCATGTGTCTTTTGATTTAACAATGTAAGTAGAATCCTCTTTGTAATTTCCATATTTGCACTTGAGTAACCTCAATGGTATTAAACACATTGGTTGTTCAATGTATTAATGAATATAATTTAATTACAATTTGATATAATTACGGCAGACATATTTGTTAACTTTAATTTGCAAGTAATATAAGTATTGTTTTAATATGCAAATGCTGTAATCAGTTTGTTTCACCTGTTCTACTAGAACCATTGGCAACAGCTACCATCCCACCAACATACCCTGATAAAATAAAACAAAGAAGTATAAACTTCTGTCTCCTGGTGGTTTGTGGCTCCAGTTTGAACATTCATCTCCAACACCTACCAAAAGTATTATCTGGACACATAACTCTAACATCCGAGAATTAATGTGAATCTCACAAATATTCAGCTCTTAACTTGTCCATCGTGAATGGAACATCATTTCTGAAAAGTAGTTTTCAGGATTAGGCTGGGAGGCATTTGTTGGCTACAAAGATGAAACCTCTACCTCAGTTTATGCTTATGTGGTTTTCCTTTGATTTTTCATCATTGTTTGTGGACGCGAAGACGTCCTAAAACTTAAAAGTGCAATTTCTTAGATATTTAAACAGCAGGAAATTCAAAATGCAACAAATCAGCAAACTCCTTAGGCCAAGTCTTCATCAGTGTTATCTTGGAGAAAGGTGACACAACAACTTTGTTTCAACTGCACTGTTGGAGGAAACTAATCAGGGAATCTACAACATCTGTACAGGATGTGCAGAATGTGCCGTAAGCATGCAGAAGAGGAGGGCAAAAGAGAGGAGAGGAACTGAGTGGGGCGGAGGAAGAGGGGAGGACGGTTGTAATCAAGGGATGAGCGCTGGTGTAAGTGCAGACGGATGCAGGTTGTGCCCGTGGTCCTTGATGAAGTGCTTTTCTCCTGCTGAGCCACCAAACTATTTATTTACAACAAACTGACAGCCTATGGGCATGGAAGAGAACTTCTACCACTACTGCTCTGTCTTCCACTCTCCCATCCTCAGAGATTAAAACATGGGTCGCACGTTACACACAAAGCTAAGAACCAGCATGTGTTGTCTTCAAATATTCAACTGACTAACTAACCTGACTGAATACCAATCTATTGTGTGTCTCACTTCATGTGTTGGACTGGGCGGCTTCTGCCGGAACAACCTGAGCATGAGATCCTCGCACAGATCAAAGGTCAAACATGCAGTTTGGTTTAATCACATCAGAGCCAAACTGACAGGATGCGAATGTGACATCATCCATAATAGACGAGCATCAGGATGAGGTCTCCACTGCTGCACATGTATACACACAACACAAAATAAAGGTGTAAACCCTTTACACAAATGTTAACTACCCCAGAAATAAAAGCTGTGTATGTCACCTTCGAGACTAATGCTATTCCTATCAGTTTTTATAACAGTTTCTACATATACAGTTACATAAGTACAACCTGTGGCAAGTTGCAGTGAAAGGTAAAAGTTGATAAGTAACTTTTTGATAAAAAACAAGTGACCAGATTTGGCAAGCTGCCAATCAGAAAACTGGTTCCTGTGACATGTTGACCTTTGTTACAAATATTTTTTTGCACCAAGAAGGGCCCCTTGTTTAACATCCTATCGCCAAAATGTCGCTTTCTAAAAAATACCTTAGTATCAGTGGTTAGAGAGGGTTCAAGTATACAAAATAATAATGTACTGTAGCAACCACAAGTTTGCGAACTAATACAAAAAACCTGATTCATTAATGACCTTTTATCAATTATCTCACATATGTTTGATTAATCATTTACAGCTTCTGATAGATTACCTTCTCTTGAGATTATGACACCCAGACTTTATTAACTATTAATCTATTATGTTAAGAGCCAGCGCTATTAACAGGAGCGCAGACCATAATGAAATATGCTGTCATCTTTCAGAGGGTATTTATTAGAAAACCCACTTTCTCTGGCTTTGTGGTGAAAAGAACAATATGAGAGGTTCAATTCTCTCATTAATGCATTAAAATGTCAAAGCTATATGTTAAAATGTCAAACCTATTAATGGTTCTGCCAGTCTGCAGAGGTAAATGTCAGGAAGAAAACAAATGCAGCTTGCAATGAACAAAACACAAGGCGGAGTGCTTTAAATGCTGGGTAAAGGTAACAATCTTATCTGAGAGATTCATCCAAATAAATGTAAATACCAATGTTGTGATGAAGGTGTAATCTGCGACTGCATCTTTCTTGGCCTCTGAAGGGGCCCCACTGAGAGGCTTCAATCGCGCTGTAGGGGGTCAGTGACATAACTCCCCCACCTTGCCACCCCCAAAGTCACCTTTCGCTGATTGGGTAGGAGGTGGAGTGGAGAGGAGAGGGGGGAATTGAGTTTGGGGATGAGGACTACGGTATGTACCCCATACAGTGTGTGTTCCAACAACATTGATTTGTCTCAAAAGATGGCTGAGAGAAAAACAGTCAAAATGTTCTATACACATCACTGCTTTAAACTTTAACAAGGCTTGAAATGTGATAAATATAACAACTTTTGTGAAGCAGTTATGCTTTTAAAGTAGTTGTGGCCTGCCTGTGTGGCACATAATAGCCTACAGTGAAAGCAACTAGTGTGCTTAGCTTAGCTTAGCGCAACGATAGGAAACAGCAGGGCTGGCTCTTTCTAATCATTAGACAGAGCCAGCCATTACTCTAATAGAAACAAGTAATCTCTTTAGCTGAACATTGTATGCTAACTTAGTCATTGTAAGTTTTTTAAATAGATTAGGAGTATAAAACAACACTTCAAAAACATCTACGACAAAACACTCTCCGTACCCCATTTGAATAGCCTAAATCTTATACAAATAGGAGGCCTATGTGCAATCTGTTTTGTGACAATTGATACAAGAGGACGATTCTTCACAGGAAAAGTTAGTAACCGTAACACATTCACAGTTATGGACTTGGCTCCACAGCTGAAGCTATCAATTTGATGTCACTTAATTTTAGCCGTGAAATATACATTAATAATACACTGTGTAGGCCATATATTTAACTCAGCAATGCAGCAAAGGGTGACTTCATAGATACAGTGATTGCATCTTTGACTCAATCTTTGCACGTGAACTTTAAAGACACGTAAAAAAACGGGATGTATCATTTTAAAACAGTTGTTTAATAAATAATTGCCTTTATATTAGCAGTTTATGATGACTGTTGAAAGGTATTATTTTATTTACTGCAACATTTATGCAAAGTCAAATATATAAAACACAGTTGCATTTAAACAGTCAGAGTAGCCCCCAAGAGATGAGGAGAGGCAGGCAGTAAAGAGGAGAATGTATCTCACTGTCCATGTTAGTTTGAATTGTGGTGATTGTTGAGACAAAGAGAGAGAGAGATAGAAATAAAAAGAGAGACCGAGAGAAGCAGTTTCTGTCGCTCCTCCTGATAGACCCTGCCAGGCTATTCATTACTCCCTGTACGCCAGCCGGTGTCAGTTATATTACTGCAAAGCCGTCCCTGACTGACGGCCGAGAGTGGGGGGTGAAAAATGGCTGCAAAATACTGCTCAATGCCCTGGGAGAAAACAAGGGAGGGGCTGTGATGGATGGGTGTGTTTGACCCGGGCGGGGTGGAAGGAAGAGAAGGGTCTCCTCCAGATGAGACAGGAAGTCGGCCGAGCTTTTGCCCCTCTGCCCAGAGCAGCCCAGCCTTGTCAAGATGAGAGGCATCTCGCTAAGCTGCCTCCGTCAGTGCTTCTATCACTTTTGTCAAAACAGACGCTCTCCATATTCAACAGATAAAACTGGAGCTTACGTGATAGGAATACAGAAGCACAGCCGTCCACTGAGTTTGTGACAGGCCTGATGTCAAACCCAGGCCAACCTCCCATAGCAGTCTCAAAAACAACATCATGATATATTAGACAGCTTTGGGATGATTTTATGCCCCATGTGGCCTTGCACAGTGAAAAACAAACAATCGGAACAGTTGGTTTTAGGTTCTCAGCTACATACTCAGAAGCCTCCATGTCAAGCTGTCGATATCTGGGTTTCGTACATCTACATCACCTTTATTTTGCAATCAAGATCTGTGCGTTTTCTGTTCATTTCTATGCAGGTGCTATGTCAACATGTTTAATTGTGTTCATTGGAAGGAGATGCAATTTGTATTATATTGAGCTCTTTTAAAATATAATTTAATCACTAAGAAATGTGTTTATTGTAATGCATTTGATACAATTCTAAAAACGATTGGGATATGCTTCTCCTTACTTAAAAGGACATGTGATGCGGTTTCATGATCTTACCATATGTCAGAATGCTATTAAATACATTTAATACATTGTATAAACAAGAGCATAACTAATGTATGGTCCCTGTTTATTGTTTCTGTGGCTATGGGCCACAATTTGCATTCAACTTTGTATCTTTTATTTTACAATCACGTTTGGACTCCCGATGTAATTGCCTTGGAACCAGTTCTTTTTTTTAAAAACAGGCTAAAGGTCTTAATTTGACCTTTTCTTTATTCAGTTTGACACATGCTGGAGCCCCCCTGCTGCACTGTGTGGTTAATGACATGTTTGCCTCCAGGGAACACTGCCGTTTGTCATATTGCAAATATGCAACAGTGGTTTAAGAGTAAGAGAATAATGTTTTGGTAACACAAGGTGTTCAAAGGGTGTCAGTTAATTTTCTTACTAATATTTTTAATTGCAGCATTCATTTAAACAGACGAATACTGTTCAGTTAATTCAGGTGGCTGTACCCAATAAGTACAAAAGTCTGTCAAAGAAAAAAAAGACAAACATTTTTGGGATTCTGGAATAACTTTTTTTCAAATTAATCATTTTTACTTGATGATCTTGAATTGATAAAACAGCAACAAAACAAAAACAATAGGAGGGAAATGGGTAAATATGTTTTTTAATTAAAAAAGCATGTTAGGCATTATAACTTTAATGCTGATGACTATCTGGTTGGTTCGCTTTGCTTTTGTTGCAAAGTATGTTAAATGTCATACTTGATTTGGTGAAAATCAGGGTTAAGACGTACTTTCTGTCCAGATCAAAATGTTCCCAAAGAATTACATCCTGATTCTGTATACATCTCAGACCCATACAACATCAACATCAATCCGGGAAATTCAAACATTAAAGCATCCATAAAATAATGGAGAATTGTTGCCATTGTTGCTGCGACAGGACTTAACCACGAGCCAGGATCCTGTTTGACGCGTGACGTACAGTCTGACGTCACGTGGTTGACGTTTGCGGAAGCAAGTCGTTGCTTTAGCGGCTGGTAACTCAAAATCAAAACAGAGGGGATGTTTTCGTATTAAACCTCGAGAAATCGCAAAAGATATTACAGATTTCGCTTTTACTCTGTCCGGTCGACATACCGGTTATCTCTGTTTGCCTGACAGACGACTGAGAAGTATCTAAACATCGACTGAGATGGAGGTAAGTGTTCAGTGTCGAGGGGTTAGCTTTAGCCAGTCTGAAACAATTTAGTAATAACTGTATAGCATCTTCAAATAAGCTTAACATATAATGCTCTGCTGTATATAGAGTTGTGCTTTGGACATTGGAACAGGGCTGTAAAGCAATAACATGTTAAGGGACCCGGTTGTCCTGTTTACTAGCGAACTTCACTTCAAACCTTCTTATTTAAATGTACTCAATATCGACTAAAACGTTACTTGTAAGGACATTAACATACTATACAGTATTACATATATTATATTCTGAAACAACCGGTATATTAAACCTGATGCCTCACCGTTTTTCATAACTTTCCTCTACCATCAAGTTCATTGTGTCACTGTTGATACAGGGACATATGAACCATTTTAAGCCCACATTGAAATACTTTGACTTATTGTACATGCCTATGGTACATGCTGAATAAAACATGAGCTCCCAATGAAACGTATGAGCTGGTAAAACATGCTCTGTCAATTTTACATTTTTCAGACCAACAGAGCGACATTATATTTTTGATTTTCAAAGGAAATACTGGAGGCTACTAGTACTGACTGGGAGACTGGTCTTTTGTCAAGCATGGGGAAAAAAAGGAATAGCAGAGTTTTGAAATGTTATTGTTACAATCTGCACATATTTAGGTTTGCCTTTTTTTCCTTTCACTGAAACAGGAGCCTAGTGGTACCGGAGGAGATTCTCCAGCTCCATCACCAGCAGGTGCATCCAAGTCCAAGGTACTGCACATTTAAATTCAGACTATTGATAAAAGGGATGTTAACATATCTAATATTTGTTGAGATTTGTGTACAGTTAATTAATTGTTTCATATGTATTGGTATAGATTATTCCTTCTTTCTAAATATTGTACTTGCAGCTGGACACACTGCCCAAAGATGACCTTATCAAGTTTGCAAAGAAGCAGATGGCTCTCATGCAGAAGATGAAGGGCAGATGTGGAGGTAGCTATACATGCTCTAAAAGTTTGATTCTGTGGACCAACAGTGTTCATCTTTGTGATAACATTTCCCCTTTCAGCTTTGGAAAAAGAAGTGGAATCCCTCAAACAGCAATCCAAAAACAAGAATGGCAGTTCAGATGACTCCACTCTGATACAGGTCTGTTTGTAGGGCAGAAATCATGTGTCTGCTTTAAAATAAGGATTTGTTAACATGTCCAGTTCATTTTCAGACTTGCTCATGCAAATCCTGTGTGTATGTGTAACAGGAGTTGACTGAGAGGATGGATGCCTTACTGCTGGAGAAGGCTGAAACTCAGCAAAGTCTTTCATTTTCTCGCAAAGATCTAGAGAAGACTAAGCTGCAAGCCAAGGTGACTACAGCACAAATACTTAATGATATGAATTACATGTTTAATGAGCCAGTTTTACTGAATTCTATGCTGTTTCTCTGAAAACTGGGACATTTCAGCATATTTGCATACATTGTAAAGACAAGGCAAGGCAAGTTTATTTATATAGCCCCTTTCAACACAAGGCAATTCTAAGTGCTTTACAAAAAATGAAAGACATTAAGAAAATGGCATTTGAAATCAGTCATTAAAAAGCAAAGATAATAAAATAAACATTAAAAGAAAAAATACATGGATAAAAGTTACAGTGCAGTTTAAAGGGGACCTATCATGCAAAATGCACTTTTGTACGTCTTTTATACATGAGTCCCCGGTGTGTCAGGGAACTCACCAAGTGTCAGAAAACACAACCCTCTCTCTTTTCCTCCATACCCAAATCTCTAAAAACGGGGCTGTAACGGATCTGATACAGACTGACACAGATTTGAAATTGTTCTGACGTCAGAAACAGGGAGCTCCGCCTATATGGGCAATTCTCCACCTATCAGGGGAATGAGAGGTTGGGCCACGGCCGGCCATTGCTGCTCGAAAGCGCTGGAGACGCTGTAGTACATATGCCAGGCCTGTAAGTGGCGCTGTAGTCTGCCACAAAAGCAGCGAAGAAGACTTCCCACGCATGGTTGCCATGGTTGCCCTTCTGTCCCCTTCTGTTTATTCTCCGCTGTGGCTCTTTAAAGTCCAATCATTGATGCATGTATGCTTATAAGGAACATATATTGTCATAAACCCCCATATAACTTATTTTGTGCAGGATGATGTAGCAGTGCTGCAAGGAGAGCTTGAGCGTGTGATAGAAGATCACCAAAGAAAGATCACAAACCTGATAAGTACAATTGAGGAGTCCGACAACAAACACCAAGAAGAGATGTCTTATTTCCAGAGATTACTTAAAGAGCGAGAAAAAAGTGACAGGGAGAGGGAGAGTGAAAGAGAGAGGGAGCGCCAGGCTGAAAGTGCCAGCGCAAAAGAGAGCACTGAAGAGGTCAGCCGTTGCTTAGAAGCACAACTGGAAGCGCTTCGATCTGAACTGGAAGCAATCCAAGAGCAAAGATCCAAGGAGATCGCTGAGCTGCAGGAGAACCACCAAAAGGAGTTCACCAAGGCCCAGCAGGAGGTGGAGAACCTGAAGGAGGAGCTTTCTCACAAGGGTCTGCAGCACGAGGAGGAGATGAGGGCGCTGGAGGAGGACTGTGAGATCGAGAGGGACCGCCTCCTGCTGCTCCACGAGGAGCTGACCGAGCAGCTCGCTCTCAAAGGTACAACAGAACTCTATTTGACAAAAGAGGTCGGCGTCACTGTTTCCTAGAGAGATGGTGATAGTGTGTATGCACACTTTGAATAGATTTTTTAAACCTAAGGGTAACTCAGTTTTGCAGCATAGAGACTTTTTATGTGCAAGCAGAATTGGGGCTGCTACGATCGGGTTATTTTATTATGGAATCTTCTATACTTCTAATACTTTAATATATGTTTGTGTAGTTTTCACCACATTTCACATTTTAAGTATTTTAATAATAATAATACATTTAATTTCAAAGTGCTTTTTCAGGTGCTCAAAGACGCTTTACAGTGGTGATAAAACGAGATAAAATAGAATAAAAAAATATTGAAACAGCAACACAACATAATTCACAAATTAAAAGCCAATCTGAAGAGGTGTGTTTTGGTGTACACATTTTAATTGTGTGTGCTCCAGTCTAATGAACAAATTAATAAATGAACAATGAGTGCTTATATTATAACTGTATTGTCAAATATTGTATCTGTGTGTCTATCTCTGTAAATCATTGTTTCATTGGACATTCAAATGGCTTTTCCAGCTAACATGAGCCATATCTTTCCAGACAGCTTCCTGCAGGATGTGCAGGAGGAGGACGAAGAAGCACCCCGCAGTTTAGGGATCGCTAAAATGCTTGAGCTGTCGACCTGCAGTCAGGGTGAGTCCACCCAGAGTGAGGGAGAGGAGACAGAAACCGGGAGAGTGAGAGCACCCATGGAAGACCTGCAAGCCCAGAACACCATGTTACAGGACGAGCTCACCCTGCTCAGTAATGTGAAGGGTGAGCTCGAGGCAGAGCTGGAGAAAACCAAGGAGGAGTTTCAGACGGAGAAAGAAGAGATGGAGTTTAAAATCAATGAATTGCAGATGAACAAGGACATTCTTCCCAGTGATTTAGCCATAACCCTGAACCCTGAGCAGCAGGATGCAGAGTTACAGCAACACAGTGAAGCCCTCCAAGATGGAAGTGAAGAGTCGGCAATAGCTCCTGAAGACCAACACCTCTTGAATCCAGAGGAGCTGAGGGCCAAATGGGAAGCTTTGACCACCGAGAGAGACTCTGCCGTGACTGAGCGTCAACACGTGAGAGAAGTGCTGCAAGGTGTGGAGAGAGAACTGGGCGAGAAGACACAGGAGTTTGTTCTTCAGCACCAAGCCATGAAAGAGCAGGGGGCCAATACTGTACAGGAACTCCAAGACAAGATGGAGCAACTCAGCCAGGAGAGGGAGGAACTACATGTGAAGGTGAATCAGATCTCAGAGGAGAAAGACACTCTGATGAAGAACCTACAAGACCTGCAGCTGAAGCTTGAAGACTCCGCAGGTGAAGACCAGAAACTCCAGTCGTCTGTGGAGGAACACACTGCTTTAGTGTCTGAGCTGAAGCAGTGTGTGGAGGAAGTGAGCAGGCAGAACGAGGAGATCCTCTCCCAACTGCACATGAAGGAAAACATGACCCAAGACCTGAAAGAGATGGTGAACACACTGACTGAAGAGCGGGACAGAATAGAATCCCAGCTTCAGCACAGAGAAGAGGAAATGGAGAAGCTGAGCGACAAGAGAGAGACAGAAATCCAGAGGCTGCTGGAGGAAAAGGAGAAGGAGGCGCTTGTGTGCAGAGGGGACAGAGAGCAGGAGTTGAAACTTCTTGAAAAAGAGAAGGAGGATGAAGTGCAACATCTAAAAGAGGAGAGGGAAAGGATGCAGGAGACAGCTTCTGCTTTGGAGCTGACAATCAAAGACCGCTCCACAGAGAAGGCTGACTTCCAACAGAAATTGGAAGAGGCCTCTACTGGCCTTTCCAAAGCCCAGGAAGCAGGGGGGCTTTTGGCCTCCAAGCTGGCAGACCTGGAGGCTCAGCTGGAGCAAGAAACATCTGAAAAGAACCTCCTAGAAGCAAAGTTAAATACACTGACGGAAGACACCGAACAGGCCCGAGCCACCATCACAGCTCTGGAGGAAACTCACTCTGAAGCGCTCAGAAACTCCACAGAGGAAGTTGAGGGGCTCCGATCACGTGTGGGTGAGCTGGAAAAGGAGAGGGAACTGTTGAGGAGCAGCGTGCAGCAGTCCGAAGGGGCCGTAGGGTCAGAGGAGGTGGAGAAGGAGCTCCATGCTCGTATCGCAGACCTGGAACAGGAGAGGGACATGTTGAGAAACAACCTGGAGGAGGTGGTGAAGGACACTGAAGGTCTACAGAAAGACCTGGAGGACATGAAATCAGTCAATGAGAAGATGAATGAGGAGAACCAGAGACTGCAGACTCACATGTCTCTGGTGGATCAGGAGGAAGAGGAGAAGGAGGAAGGGGAAGTGGAGAGTGAGATGGAGGGTTTGGAAAAGCAGAGAACAGAGCTCAAAGACCAGCTGACGGAGAAGGACTCCATCATAGCTCAGCTGAGAGGCGAGATCGCAGCGCTGCAGGTGAGGGGAGACCCTGATGCTTTTGGTTGGTGTTAGTGCACAGGAAATGTAGATGCTGCTGTCCTGATCATGTCAAGCTAAATGTTCTGAATCATTAGTTGTGTTTGATCATGCAGATAAAGCTTAAATAAGGTCACACATGGTCATTAGGACACATTCATCCAGGCAGACCTTTTCTGATAGCCCTAATTGAAAAATGCTCAAATCAAGAAATGTCCCAAATGGAATATAGTTAATTTAGTTAAAAAAACAAGTTAACAACAACTAACAAGTAATTAAACCAGGGGTGTCAAACTCAATTTCAACTCGGGCCACATTAACATCATGGTTGCACTCAAAGGGCCAGTTTTATATATAAGACTATATAAGAATAAATATATAAATATTTAATATATATAAAATAATGTATTTTATAACATTATTGCCTCTGCATTGGATTATTATCGGATAGGGTAATAACTTCATAATTAACTACGTCTGAAAGCAGAAGTCTAGGGCAAACAATTGCAAGTCTCTTCAGTACGCATGTCACAAAATGATTTAAAAAGAAAAGCCAAATTCTGGAAAAACAAAACAAAAAAAGTGACATTTTAGGGAAAAAAAGTCAAATTCCGAGAAAAAAGTCTAATTTGAGATGCATTGTGGGACATGTAGTTTATGGGCAATATGCTTCTGTAAAGTGGCATGTAACCGTATAATAAACATATTATATTCTTTGCAAGCTCTTGTGGGGCCGCATTAAATGAAGTCGCGGGCCGGATTTGGCCCCCGGGCCTTGAGTTTGACACCCCTGAATTAAACATTTGTAAAATAACTAGCATTTGCAGATTTTGCCATAATTCCTACATCTTATATACCTAGATGAACTAAAAGATACATTAAATGTTTTTTTCAACTTTAGAAATATTGCAGTTCTTATTTCCTGTTACTCTGACCCAGGTATCTAACTCTGGAGAAACAAACAGATGCACATTTTTAGGGGGGAATGTTTGCTTTATGAACATTTTGATAAAAAAACAACGATTACTGACTTTGGATTGGAATGTTTTGTGCTTTTCACTCCCTTTCTCTCTCAGGATTCTGCCGTCCAGTCGGCTTCCTCTGAGGAGAATGCAGCCAGTGAGACCACAAAGAAAATAGGTAAGGCGACATTGTTATTATTTATACTATATATTTAACTACTAAATATATGGTCCTTAGTTTGCTTTACCTTTGGAGCAAGTTTGAAATGACAGATGATCATAACTCAGGTCTTATAACTACTGCCCCCTCAGCTCTCCTGGTGAAAGAGCACAAGGAGAAGGACGAGAAGATGAACAAAATCAAAGCAGTTGCCATTAAAGCAAAGAAGGAGCTGGAAATCAGTAAGAAAGAGGTAAAGAGAAGCATGCATTTTCGATACTGTTAATGTTGGATTGCTATCCTTTATTAAACATGTACTTGACATTTGAACATTAGAATGATAATAAATAGGAGTTTACAGTCTTTCCTGATTGTTTAACCAGAGTTTGTAGTGTAAGGAAGCAATATACCAAGGTCAGGAAACTAGCTCAACATTGATACCGTTTATTTTGTTCCCTCTGTGCTCTGATTAGTGATTGTACACATTCCCCCCCAGGTTGCCTCCCTCAAGGAGAAAGTAGAGTCACTGAAAGCAGAGAAGGCGAAAGTGAGCAGCTCTATGAAGGATATCATCCATGGGGCTGAAGGCTACAAGGTATGCGCAACAGAAGAACTACGGGAATATCCTGCTTCAGTAATTGTATCAGTGTCTAAATATTTCCTAATCTTTGACAACAAAAGGCATTATTTAGCCTGGAGCCACTTTCCTTTGCCTCACTGGTGGATGCAAATGAAGTTTCGTGTCCAGCGGTATCAAATGCCACCATGTTTAGTCTACTGAAGGGAGTAGAACAATCTTCACTTTTCCAAAATCCTGTATGTACGCTAAACATTTCATTATTAAAAGGCTGCTGGAAGAATTTTGGCGGCCTACCCAGGACGTTAGCATCGCCCTGGTTCCTTCAACATAAAGCCATTTTCTTCCATTGGAGTTTTGATTATAGCGTACTAAAGTCTGTGGCAAAAGCGTTTATGTTTATGATATGATGACACATTACATCTTTACAAATAAACACCACTTTAAAGATTGTTTATGTGTAAATGCAATCGCTAACGTTCGGATATCAAGGAACTACCACCATCAGGGAACTGCATGATAATGTTCAGTAGTCTAATTTATCATGCGTTTTAATGTCGTAGGACAAATAATGGCAATCTATCAAGGTTATTAGCCTTTTTTTGGTATCTCACCAAAAACGTATTGACTTTGGGATAAGACAACCTGAAGTGCAAAATATTCAAACTAATCTTTGTTTTAGGACTAATTCCTGCTGCACTCTTCTTCATGCCTTTCTAAAATGCTGCTTATTAGCAAGTGGAAGTCTGCTCACTATGAAACAGACCTCTGCGCATGATGTCACTCCCCAAGGTCCCCATAAGCTGTCCCAGAATGCACTGTGCTTTACGACTGTGTCTCCATTAGAGGAGAAACCAGTCTGTTGTGTCTAATGAGAGTGTGTAAATACAGCTGATGTTTGAGATGCATAGTGTTTACCTTCGGTGAACTCTTCAACCGGCTTCCAGTAATAAATGAATTTGTGTGTAGAATCTGCAGATAGACTACGACAGGCAGACAGAGCAACTGGATAAAGAGAGGGAGAAGGTGGAGGAGGAGGAGAGACAGATTGCTGAGCTGACCAAACGATTCAGCAGTGCTGTCACACAGGTAACACAAACACACACTCAATCACACACTCCCACACATAACAAACACAAAGACTGCCCTCACCCTCCAGTAAATCCCAGCAGCACCGCTTTCTCCGGCAATACATCTCCAATACTTCTAGCATAACTCAGCCACCATCTGATTTACAGCGAGTCATTTTAGCTAGCGACACTTTACGCTGCGATGCTTGACGGCGCAGCTCCTGCAAATAGCCCATCAGATGTGACTGGGTGAGCTGGGGAGAGATTTTGTTTATATATATATATATATACTCCTCTCCCCAAGCTCATAACTGTCTCTTTCCAATGAGGGAACAACAAGCAGGTAAATGGAGCGGAGTATAGCTTCCATCTGCTGCGTGTGAGAGCTACACCATTTCTGAGACTTTTCATATTCTTGTGGGTCTCTGGGGGGGGGGGGGGCAGGAAGACTGAAAGCTAGTCGGGGATCTAAGAGTACGTCTGGACATCTCTGTTTACCAATCATATTTCAGTGTTTTGCTGACAGATGATGAGAGGTAGCTGCTGCTGCTGCTCGTTCAGTGTTCCTTGCAGAGGAAGCCCTCAGGGTCCGCCGCTGTCAGATTTGCATGAATGACTCTGGAAATGTGTGCATGCAGCTTTGGCACATTTACCTATGTTTTGCATTTGCAGGTGAAAACCTTGGATCTGAAATAAGTCTCTTTTGTAGTGGGATTTTTAAAGATTATAGAATAAAAGCTAAACCTAGCTTAATTTACCACAGTAAAATCCTACTGATTATGTGCAATATTCAAATAAAAAGTCCAAACAGAAGTTATTTTGATTGAACATGCTAATGGCACCCTTTACCTAAACCAGAGGAAAGGCAGATATGTATTCACTTAAGGATATAAGAGTCAAAGCTGTGTCTCTCTGTATATGTCACCCCTTGTTTCTTTTTACCATTGATAATGAAGTCACATTTGATCTATTGGTAAAGGCAAGTGGACATATAATGCACATGTTCAGGTTCATATTTGTATTTTGTGTCTCTACTCGGACATGTCTCCATGCTTTCCTGTTCAAAAAGGTATTTATTTTTCTCATACTGCCTGTGCTGCAGCACCTCTTTTCACCCTCTGAGCGCAGTCAACCGCTTAGAGATGTCCCGTCCCTTACCCTATTACATACAATGTGTTGGAGCGCTAGCCAATACAATACAATACAACTTTATTTATAAAGCACTTTAAACCTCCAGACCAAAGTGCTGTACAGGCAAATAGATAAAACAAGGCATACAAAAAAGTAACACAGCTCACACACCATACAAGTACACACAAAAAACAATTTAAATGCAAAAAAGCAACACTCTGAAAGATGTTGAAATGCCAAATGTTAAAACGCTAAGGAGAAGAGGTGGGTTTTCAGAAGCGATTTAAAAGCAGGCAGTGTGGAGGCCTGTCTGATCTCCAGGGGCAGAGCGTTCCACAGTGTGGGAGCCGCTACAGAGAAGCAACGGTCCCCTCTGAGCTCTGACCTGGTTTTAGGCACATTCAGGAGCAGTTGGTCCGCTGACCTGAGAGGGCGGTTCGGCGTGTAATGCTGTAGCAGCTCAGCAAGGTATGGTGGGGTCATGCCATTTAGGGATTTAAAAGTAAATAAAAGAATTTTAAAATGGATCCTAAAATAAATTGGCAGCCAGTGGAGAGAAGCTAAAACAGGGGAAATGTGGTCATATGTGCCAGTTAAGAGCCTTGCTGCAGCATTTTGCACCCGCTGCAGTCGTGCGAGGGAGGACCCACTCACCCCCATGTAGAGAGAGTTACAGTAATCCAGCCGGGTGGTGACAAAGGCATGGATTACTGTCTCAAACTGCTGTCTGGAGAGAAAAGGTTTTACTTTGGCTAGCTGCCTCAGGTGATAAAAGCTCGTTTTTACCACCGACTTAATCTGACTCTCAAGTTTGAGTTCACGGTCCATTTTAATACCAAGGTTCAATAGAAGCACAAGTATTACATAGTGATGTCATAATGTTACTGAAGTAAACAAAGGAGTCCAATGGAGGCGTTTCAGGCAGGGGGGGAGTTTCTTGGCAGACTGTTTACATGCACACAAACCTATATAACACTACAGGAAAGGGAAAACTCCAAAAAGCATAATTAGTTGCTATCTTGAAGGGTTAGTAGTCTAAATTGTGAATGCTTTTACAGATTGAAACACTGAGCTGTGAGAAGGAGGACCTGCTGGCCAGCCTGGAGACCACGAGGAGCACAGTGAGGCAGCAGGAAGCACAAAACCAGGAGCTGCAGAGACAGTCAGCCGCTCTGGAGAGAGACCTGCTGGCAGAGAGATTGATGAAAGAACAGAAGATCAAGGTAGAAATATGAGAGAAGGATACTCTGTACTCATGTACTTATCAGAGGTCATGCCAGCCTCTGCTCCCAATTTTGTCTGTAAACGGATCTTATAAAGCAACACTCAGTGAGGGAAACCTTAGACTAAACTATGACTGTTTTTTTTAACTCCACCTGTTCCAATTTTATGCAAACAACGTGAACAAATTTAGAGAAATCACAAAAAAGTGTTAATGCTTTGCTGCTTGGGCAAAGTTGGTGAATTGATAAAAGCAAATATGAATTGGACAAAGCAATGAACAGTTTCAGCAAATACATGACGTATAAATGGCATCTGATTGATGTAAAAAGAATAGTTCTGCAATGGAATAATAGTTTTCTGACTGGTTGACGTGTATCTCTTATCGTGATGAACTAACCCCGGACAATCACATGGATTGAAACCAGCGTCCATTCACAATTTTCTTATCGGATTTTTCCTTGAAATTCTGTTCAAATATAATTTCATATTGTAACTATGAAATGTACTTTATATACATACTGAAAACCCCTCTGTGTCCTCATGTCTGTGTGTTTTCCTGCTTTTCCAGGATTTGTCATCTGCCACAAAGGAGTTAGAAGAGCTGACAGCTCAGCTCCGAAAGCAGCAGCAACAATCTCAGCAGACTGCCCAGGAGCTGGAGCAGCTACGCAAGGTACACGCACGCACACACACACACACACACACACACACACACACACACACACACACACACACACACACACACACACACACACACACGTTTCAGACTGTAGTGTCTCTGAGGGCCTGTCCACTCAAGCGGCTGGACTGGTGATGGCCAGCCTGCAGCTACAGTAGCACCTCTCAGAGAGAAAGAGCAGTTTTAGCCCACAGCACAGGAACTGATGTTTCTTTTCCATTAGTGGAGACCCTCTAAGTACAGCAGGGTACATGCAAGCTGCCAGGAGCTCTGACTTCATGTCCAAAAAACACAGACTTCTTGAGGTCCATACAGATAATCGTCTTTGAGAGTATAGAAAAAACGAATAATGATATATTGGATTTTATTGATTTTAGAGTAGTGATGAAGAAATGTGTAATGTCTTCAAGTTCCGCCTTATTATTAAACTGTAAACTTCCCTGTACAAAGTACTACAAACATATATTCATCTTTAAAATATGAAATATAAGGGTGTGAGGGAATTGTCATTGTTATTCAATGATTCTACATTTTTGTGAGACCTACTTCAGTCCACTAAAGAATACAAATGAAATGTTTAAGAATATATTTTTTAAATATAACAACGGCTTAAAAATGATATTCTCTTTCAATTACATTTTGGATAAAGATAGCCAGTTGTTGAAAGTCAACCTCAACTCTAAACCCTTTCCCGTAAACCTTTGCAACATGTTCACTGTACTGATTGTATGTTGGCTCCGCCTGCAGGAGGCGCAGCAGAGCTCTCTGCTGGACATGGAGATGGCCGACTACGAGCGACTGGTGAAAGAACTCAACGCCAAACTCGTAGATGGAGAGGAGTGTGCCGTGGAGTTAAAGGCCCAGATAAACACACTGAACCAGAAGGAGGACACACTCAAACAGGAAATCCGTATGTGTGATACAATGTCAGCTGGGGTTGGCTGCAGCCCCTTCACACCCCTTTAAATATAGGCAGGTCTAGCTGAAGGATGGATATATAATTATGTAGAAAATGCATAAGAATAAGAACAGCGTGATTCCACAAAATTAGTATTTGAAGATTGTTCAGACCTGTACAACCTCAAAGGCTTTATGTGTCATATTCACATAGCTACAGTGTAGTTGATGGCGATGAAAAACTTGAATCTCAGACTCATTCAACATATCATGTATCAAAAGAAAAATACATCAAATAGTTCAACACAATGGTGCAAGTAAGTGTCAGGAATAAGAACACTATATTAATATAAGGTAAAGAAATAAACAGAATGAAAAATGAAATACTTGTAGGATAAATACTGTATACTGCTATAATAAATAATTGGAAACCTGTTTGTTATTTGACAATTATACAATAAATATGTATTGTACTGTAACAAATGAGACAACCCACATCAGAGCCATTGTATCAGGTATGGCTGAAACTGACCTGCTCAAATAGGATGTTTAATAAAAGGGAGTGTCTTTGTTTAAATGCAAGCCATAAAACCGCAACATCCCGGGTTTACATCCTGACTTGTGGTTAGACACACCTCACCCCTCTCTCTCATCATTTTCTATACTACCCTCTTTCAAACCAGGGGGATTCACTTCAGGGAAATGATTTTTAATAAAAGACTGAACTCTAGGTTATTTATTTTTGACAAAGTGATATATGCTACAGGCCTGATAAGTAAGTGAACAGTTTTAGTTCTCCATTAACTGAGGGTTAACATGTATTCTTCCTGCAAAGCCCTAATGATTTACTGCCTACCATATTACTGCAGGGTAGGGCTGCTCGATTATGGCAAAAATCATCATCTCGATTATTTGGGTCAATAATTGATATCACGTTTATTAAAAACGATTATCCACTTTGAAAACATCAATTTATTGAAAAAAAAATGTGAACAGTATGTTTTCAACAGTTGATTACCCTGAACTTTGAGTATAATTCAACTGAAAAACCAATCTAATAAAAAAATAATCAATGCAAAATAAAAAAATTATAATAAAAAAAAAAAAAAAATCATTTTATTTCGATTATGTTGTTTTCATAATCGTTGCAAGCCAAAATCGTAATTGAGATTAAAATACGATTAATTGAGCAGCCCTACTGCAGGGCCGTCTGTATTCTGCCTGTCTTTTCTGTCACACTCCGTTTCCTGTTGGTTGACACTGTCAAGCTGTGAAATAAAACACTGAAATACTGAAAAAACTGTGTTTATTTCAGCTAAACCATTTGTATGTGTCTGCTCACATGTGCCTGTGTAATTGTGTCTCCAGAGACTTTGAAGTCCCAGCTGGACCAGGGGGAGGAGAAGACCTCCAAGATGAAACAGCTGCTGGTGAAGACCAAGAAGGAGTTGGCCGATGCCAAAATGCAGGTCTGTTTTTGTGTGTGTGTGTCCCGCTGTGTTAGTGCAACACTGCTGCCTGATGAATGTAAATGGTGTCATGCAACCATGTGTGGGCATTATTGAGGGGTAGGCCTTGAAGATATAGGGTGTAGTTAATCATTTGTGCATATTGCCGAGTTTGGTAATACGAGTGTATGAATTTCAATTTGTTTATGTGTGTGTGTGTGTGTGTGTGTTCAGGAAAGCTCCCTCATGATGCTGCAGGCCTCTCTGAAGGGAGATCTGGAGGCTAACCAACAGCAGCTAGAAAGCTCCAAGGTAACACAAGCACCAATCAGCACAACTTCTGTCAGCTATCCCTTTTGATCAAATATATAGTTCTACGAATGAATAAGTCACATGCTAAAGTGTGTGGGTGTTTGTGCATTGAGATTGAGGCATGTGAGCTGATGGCCGAGCGCCATCAACTGCAGGAGCAGCTGAGGTCTGCGCTGGAACAGCAGCAGAGAAGCAGCAGCTCCCTGCAGCAACGCATCAACAGCCTGCAGCAGGAGAGGGACATTGCTAAGGTACACACACACACACACACACACACACACACACACACACACAATGTCCATCCTTAATGTATGCAAAGTTCCTGGAGAGCGATGTAATATAGAGCTATGACTCATTACTATTTTCTTTAATAATCTCTCAGTTATTTCTGATGAATCGTTTTAGTCGTAGGCTCAAAGTGACACCTTTGTTATTGCTTGTGTGCTATGACCATCAGTTAAAGAACGCCTGTATAAGAAGCTGGTCGCTGTAATGTTTTTGTACTTTTGCTTAGTGCATGAATAAAACAGTCAATTATGAAACTTTGTTTGTTGTCGATTATCAAAGGACTGATCCATTCATTAGTTACTTGTTTTAGCAACAAGCGTGATGTGACTGGACCTTTTTGACTAAAAAGCAAGAAGTTTAAGATCATTCTTTGAAACATCCTAACATGAACTCGCTGTTAAAGTGCAAATGTTTAACCAACCAAAAACCAGCGGGCAAACTGATCATATTGTTTGTCTGTCACATATTTCCATGGATTTTGTATCGGTACCTAACAGTCTTCCATCTTTTTAGAGACATTTTTATATCATATGCATCTGCTCAAGCATGAGGTAGATACAATATTTTCATATCAAAATGTAGAATTGAATGAACATTTCTGAAATAGTTTCCTCATGGTGTTATCCCAGAGAGAGACATTCTGTAGTACAGTGAGTGCACCATTGCACTGAAATAAAGTAGTTATGTAAAGGGATATGATTCATCATCCTATTATATGAGACACTTTTCGAACATAATTGGTGAACTAATTAAAATAGCTACAGGTCTTTAAACTTTTGGCCAAAGTCAAGTTACAGTTGTTTTTTATAAACCAGTGAAAATGATATCCTAAAAATAAAGGTCCCTAGGTAAAATTAAGTAAAATAAAGACCATCAAAATGATGTAATCCTCCAGTATTTCTCTTCAATTGTCAAACAGAAGGGCAACTACAAATTGGTTCATCTGTCACAGTATTTCAAATGTATGCTGTGTTATTCACTTTAAATATCTTGTTCATCTTGGTGCTGATTCCAGGCTGAGCTGATGTCAACGACAAATGAGTTTGAGGGTTACAAGGTGCGAGTCCACAATGTGCTCAAACAGCAGAAGAGTAAAACCACGGCCCAGAGTGAAGGAGACTCTGACAGGTAAGGACAAAACCTGTGTGACCAATTTCCATGACAAAGGAAGATGCAGGGAGGCACTCAGAAATATGGGTGGTGATTTGCATGCTGTCAATCAAAACTATTCCATAGAGAGACGCACACAGGAAATTACCTGAATGCTAATGCGTTAATAGCTACACCATCAAAAATATTAAAACTATACAAAGAATATCTACATGTTATCCACACAATTATATTATTAAAGTAACTAAGTGAGTATAATATTTTTCTGTTACAGGCAATAAATGACCTTATTAGACCAAGCATCATGTAGCAGAATGTGTCCGTTAACACACACAAAGAGTGATATGAATATACTGAATATGTGGTTATGTGTCTGGCAGGACGCAGTTGTCCTCTGAGGTGGAACAGCTGAGGTCCAGGCTGGCAGAGACTCAGCAGAGCCTTCAGAGCAGCACGGCAGAGCTGCAGCAGCTCCAGAGTGAGCACGACGCTCTGCTGGAGAGACACAACAGGATCTTCCAGGAGACCGTCAGCAAGGAGGCCGAGCTCCGCGAGAGGTCAGCTGGATTGGTCAAATTTGATTTGTCTCTAGTTGTTAATTTACCCTTGCTTGTCTTGATTTTGCCAAAGTACCATCTTGATTGATTGTAACTTCTCTCACACTCCCTATAAGCATTCTGACAGCAAGAGTTTGTGCTTTTTTTCAAAATATTTGTATTTCTTTTTTTGCAGACATGGCACTTTAAGCACATTAAACAAAGTACGGAACAATTTGTCAGTTAAAGGAAAAGAAAAAATACCCATCCAGACTTAGAAAATAGCACCTGCCTCTCAGGGCTACTGTACATTTTGTACTGAATGAAAAGTCTCTAAATCATACTTTTAATCACCTCTTTCTCTGTCTCCCCCTCCAGGCTGCTGCCGTTGCAGGCGGAGAACATGGCTCTGAGGACAGACTTGACCCAGGCTCAGGCTGACCTGTCCTCACAGGTGGAGGCCCAGAGGCAGACCTACAGGGAGCAGCTGAGGAAGCTGCAGGACGACCACCGAGCCACCGTGGAGACCCTGCAGGGCCAGCTGACCCGCATCGAGGAGCAGCTCTACAACCTGCAGAGCCAGAACAGTAAGTATGACGGCAAGTTCAAAACATGATCAGTTTAAAATAATCAGGCAATAACTACCTGATTCTATTTAAAAAGTGGCAGTGGACTAACATGAATTGAATCGTATAAAGATTGTCTAGGTTTTCTGTCTTGTTTTCTCTGCTACTCTATAAGAGAAATTATAAAAGAGTGAATACAGGAAGGGGCATGTTGGTGTGTTTATCAGTTGAGGGGCCCTGGATGCTCATTCATCACCTCCCACACAGCTGCCCCCTGGAGTCAAACAGCAAAAACACACGGTGATGACTCGGAAAGGAAAGCGTGTGTGTGTGTGTTTCTTCTTCTGTCACTCAGCCTGGCCAGGTGTTGGCGAGGCTCCTCAGCTCCGTCCCCGCCTCTCAGTGTGGCACACGGCTCACTGTGGCATCTGGAGAGACTCATCATTAGCGGCTCACACATGCAGGCCAGGATTAACTCGATATACGAGGCCAATCTTAGCATTTACTGAAAGTCATATTTCAGCCTTTTTACAGCTGTATTTAATGGTAGTTAAAAAGCAGAAGGGTGTTCCAACATCAGTGTGTGTCCCTGGCCGTAGTGGACAGGTGGGTCGTAAAACTGCCGGCCCCTGGACAATTTTTACTAGCCTCATATTTTATTTTATGAATCAACTGTGACAAAACTGTGAAATTGATCGATGTTCAATATAATGTCTTGTCCCATTTGCTTTCTAATCTAAACAGTACATAAACACACAAATTAATTACAGAAACAGGCTTTTTTTACAATTTAGAATTGGGTAAAAGCAACTGCTTTTTTTTAAAGAGTGGTCCAGGAATTTTATTCCAGTAGGAATTGGTGCCCCCAACCCCCATTCCATATCTTTCTTTAACCAGATGCAACTTCATTCTCTTGAATCTGTCCTCCAGAGTGTTGTGTCAAGGGTCGGGAAAGTACAGTAAAACAAAAAGCAACATTATTATAGACTCAAGATTTGTATTACTGTTTCTGCTCTTGGCACTGTGAGCTCTCAAGTTTACTGTTCCACCTCAGCTTTGTACTGGCCTCGAGCCCGGGAAACCATCAACCTGATTGTACGTTTCTCTGAATCCAGACCACACATCAAAATCTGGTCTAAACTCAGATGCATTTGATCTGATAAATGCACCAGCGTCTTGCTCTTCTCACTCAGCCGCACGTGCAGAGGCAGCCACCTGGAGGTGGGAAGGAGAAGAGATTGGTTTAGTGTCTGTCTGCTCTTTTGGTTCAGTGTCAGGTGCATTAATCATAATCTTCTCTTTTGTCCGCCCACTCTTTCAAAGCACCCTCTCGCCTTCTATTCACACTTGTTGTCATTGTTCATGCCAGCTGAACTGGTTAACAGCAGAGTGTGTCTGGTGCCCCCTCATGTCACAAAGAAGTAGGACACTGATTTACAATTTTGAGTAACTGCAAATGAATAGGGATTCTGCTCAGTGTGGGGATGGACCGATCATATTGCTTTAAACATCCCAAAAAGATATACACTAGCCTTTACTCTAAATATGTCTTGGTATATCTAAAGCCCTTATTTATTTACAGTTAATACTGCCACTACCTTGAACACTTGTATAATGCATATAGGATCAATTGTGTATATTATGTTAGGAGTAGGTTGTACATTTCTGTTGTTTAAGCACATTTTTGCTGTTTAGTATGCTTCTATTCATTTGAAAAACAATAAATAACAAAATGTGGTGTTCTACCAACCCTTGAACTCTTTCAGATTCAGTAGTTGTGCAGTCCAGCCGTAAGTCCCTGATGTCGGACTCCCGCAGAAACACAGATCCCAACCAGGCGGGGCTGGGACTGATGACCCTCAGCGACCTGCAGTCTATGGCCAGGGAGGAGGGCGAGGGAATGGAGACCACCGAGACCGAGAACTCTTCTCCTGCCCGTACGCCCCTGCCCTCTCTGGAGCAGCTTCTCACCTCCCCCAACCCCAAACAAGGTGTGTTTGAAACAGGAAGTGCTCCTTTTAACACTTATCAGATGATAAAAGCAAAGTGTTTATTACAATTTGAACTACGTTTACTATAATTGAGTATTTATATTCCCTGCGACTTTCTAATTCTTCTCCAGTCAAATCCAGAAGCAAATATTGTACTTTTTATGCCTACAAGTATTTTATAACTTGAGTTACTTTGGAGATTCAGAAACAATAACACACAATATAAGCAATGCTTTTTCAAACAGTGAGCTTTAACGAGTGGGTTTTTTGGTCTTCCCTTTAGAGCCATTCGTGTGGACCGTGGAGCCGACCAAAGAAGAGCTCAGTCAGAAGCTGAGCACGGCCACGCGGAGTATGGAGCATATGAACGGCCTCCTGCATGAAACGGAGGCCACCAATGCTGTTCTCATGGAGCAGATCACCGTACGTATACTCACACAAGAAGACACGATTGTCAGTTTGATTTTAAGCTAATTCAAATTGTTTGTTAGTTATATAATTAGATTTAAAATAAGTAGTTATTCTTAGTAGGGCTGTCACTATCAGATTTTCTCTTCTCTATTCTCCTGGCCAAAATAATTCACAATAATGATATAACTGGGATATCTATTTGGATTTAAAAAAATAATAAGAAGAAATAATAAGGCTTGTCAAATTCAGCTTTCGGCAAATAAATGACACTCACAATAGGAGCGTAAGGAGGAGGAGAACGAGTCTGTAACCATAGCGTGGGCAGGGAAGGGGAGAAAAAGAAGACAAACAAATGGTTTATGAGACGCTGGATTTGCATTATTTTGATATCAATTTCATTTTTATCAATACCAGTATATCGCAACACCGCTCATCGTAAATGATTCCAAATAGAAAAAAACTTTAAATTATCTCAAATTTAACATCCTTCTTTAAATGATCCTCAATATCCAAATAACACATTTGATCTCAGATATGATTTAATTGACAAAAGACAATCAAACAGAAACTGACATTTGTTTGGCAGCTATGTTAAATCACATACGTGGCATTAGGTGTCCAACAAAGTTTTGCTTTGCTTAAATTGACCGGTAGGCCCCAACAGTGACATCAAACAGCCTAGCATTGGTTATGGTCCCCTCATTGTCCAGAAGGAAGTAGAACTTGTGTCCTTTGACCCTGAGCGGGATGAATGAGGGGGACTCCTGCCTGTGAGCATAGCAGGCTACCTGGGACAGTGGGACTGTTATTGTTTGGCCTTGGCCTGGTCCCAGAGGGGACTGTGTGCAGACGGTCACCATCTTCCCCCCTTGGTGCAACACCACTTTGCTGACGGAGCGCCTGCAGAACAGCGCCCCGAGCCCGACAATCCATGCTCCTATTGCCACGCAGCCCACCGTGAAGCCGTACCTCCAGGTTTTGGAGCCCAGGTTCATCTCGAAGCTCCACATCCCGGCCAGTCCCGTGGTGCTGGGCTGCTTGACTTTCCCCTTACCCCCTGTGTCTCTGAGCCCGGTGAAAGCGAAGTAGCCCATGTACGTCCAGAAAAGTAACTGGGCGCCGCAGAAGGTCGAGAGGAGCCGGAAGAAGCGGGTCCTGTCGTGCTGGAACAGGGTGACATCTCTTGAGGGCTGGGCGGAGGAAGAGAGGCGGACAACCGGCTGTGTGTGAGCGGAGGCACCGCGGAGGCTTGTGGGGACGATAATCCTCCACAAACCTGCTGCACATGTAACCCGGTTAACTATGGTGGCCTTGCTCGATGTAGTCTGTGTGGATATCGACGCATTTTGAAAGACTTTTTGCTGAATATTAACGAGACGAAACTGTTTGGAGTAACACTGCAGTGCCCCGCTAAGCAGCCGCTCTAATCCCATTTTTCACGACGTTAAACAAATGTATTCCTCCAACACCTGTTAAAACTAAAGTATCTTATAATATCAATTTAGTAATCGTTGTTGTAACGTTTAACGCTTATCTCCCAACACTCTTGACAGCCGCAGCTCAGAGGGCGCCGCCATATTTGTTATGCGTGACGTCGTTTTTTTAAACCAACTTTATTGAGACAAATACACAACCGGTTTACAAAAGTTGAAGTGTACAATTTGAGTCTACAACGTTTATTATACATCCATGGTCTACATGCGGCAGATGGAAGACATTTTTATCAATAAATATCTAATAAAAAAACATAAATATCTTATTTGAGCATACAGTGGTTGCCTATTGAAAGAAAATAGTATTATTTATTAACAATGCTGATGTGTTCTACCTATTAGTTGTTGAAGAGTGAAGTGCGTCGTCTTGAGCGAAACCACGAGAGAGAGAAGAGTGTGGCCAACCTGGAGTATCTGAAGAACGTTCTGCTGCAGTTCATCTTCCTGCAGTCTGGCAGCGAGAGGCAGGCGCTGCTCCCTGTCATCCACACTATGCTGCAGCTCAGTCCAGAGGAGAAAAGCAAACTGGCTGCCATTGCACAAGGTATGTACCAAGAGACCAGGTGAACACCAACTGAAATTCTAAATAATACATCTCTTAATCATGATTTTACTATCAATTATTTCTCCCTAAAATCTGACCGGTCGTTCTTTGCTGTCCTTTGTGCAGGTGAGGAAGAGGGGTCTGGGTCTCGAGGCTCAGGATGGAGCTCCTATCTACACAGCTGGTCTGGGATCAGATAGAATTGATGATCAACCAACTCAAAAAAGTAAACAATAGGAGCATATTAAGATTGTTATTGCGCCTTTTTCTGTGAAAATGTGTGTTAAGATGTGATGCTGTTTATTCAAGTCACAAAGTGGTTGGTTAGGGCATTCTACAAAATATGAGTGTACGATAGAAGGGACCAAGAAATATATCAGAAAAAGGATGAGGAACTGAGTGTAAAAGATTCAACCATACTTTTTACATAAATATTGATTTTAATTTGCCGTTTGGTAGTTACATTAATCTCTTAATCTCTTGCAAATCAAGTGAACTGAGAACTATTTCCGTCTTCCTTACTCTAACTATTGAAAAATATATTTATACGATATTTACTGGACTTAAAGGTTCTTTGAAGTGGAGCTCATAGTGCATTGAGACATCATTAGCACTTTGAAAAACATTGTATACCCCTAGACAATGTGCACATATTATGGGAGAATAATTAATTGAAGGGAAAACTGAGTGGGGTATGGCATGATACAACTTGAACATCACTTTTAGACTTATATTTGGCATGCTCTGTGTAGCAGTGCACTTAATGGACTATGCTTGTTCTTTTGGTTCATATCAAACACGCTTCACATTTCTTTTAAAGAAAGTTTAAGAGCATTTTACTACCTGAGACAGCAGCCATGTTTTTCATTTTTGAAGTATGTAAATTCACATGAAACATGCTCTTTTTTAATTAATTGTGGCCTGGATGGTAGAAAAAAGACATCAAGAAAGCTTACATTCTTTAAAAAAAAAAACAAGCAGTAAGTGTTTTTGTTGAATGTATGGGTTAAAACATGCTAAACCATAAATGTTTATCATAATTTCACTTAAAGTACGAAGGTGTGCATGTGTACAGTTTGACCGCATGTCATCTTTTTTTTTTCACTGTTTTCGCATTTGTTAACTAATGCCTCATTCTGAGATTTGGACCGGTTCTTATTTTCATTCCTTGAGTTTTGATTCATCATATCCTGTAGTGATGTTTGGGATTTTTGTTCTGGTTACTGTGTAATTTGTCGTTACTGCTTGTTGTGGCTGATGTTATTATTTAATGCCAAATTATGATTTCAATGGTGTCTATTTTGGGAATACTTTTGGTTTTGTCGGATGTTGCACTGTTGTTTAATCACTGAACAGGAAAGATTTGTTGCAACTTCATCTGCTCAACTGTCTTGTTGAAGGACGGGACATTAGGCACGTCCTCCCTGGGTGCTGCTCTTTACAGTGTCTGACCATGACCTCTGACCTCCCTGTGAAGGTGGGAAAAGAGACAATTCTGCATAGAAAGCACATCCACCCCCTCTTACTTTACATCCATTCCACTTTGCAAACAAAATGAAGTTAATTTCCCGGGTTTTTTTTCATTCCAGTGGCAGCTTTGTTTGTGATAGCATCAGCATAAGTGAATGTATTTTTATCAAAGGCTTTTATATTTATGATGGTTAATGTCAACAGAAGCTATGAGAAATTACCGTAACTATAACATTTCATCTGTAAGCAGTAACAGTATGTTAACTACTTCACAATTTATTTCAGAGACAGCTCTTGTTTATTGTTCCTGTTATTTCTGACTGTAAACTAAAATAAAGTTAATGGAGAAGAACATATTTCCGATTACTTTTATTTTAAAGCATTTTGCAACTTTGAATCTGCTGGTCAGCTGCCAGATTTGTATTTGTTTGTTGGTTTGTTTTTCAAAAATCACAGTCACACCTTTATTTCAGAATTATACTGTTGCCAAGCACCTTAAGCGTTCATTTTACAGATATTTAACCAGATAGTGAATCAGGATGAAAACATCAACATAAAAGAACACCAAACTGCTTATATTGTTGACATCCTGATTTCAGATTTGGAAAACCTTGATTTTATGGCTGGACAGGGAGATTTTCCCCTTCTCTTCGCCTAGGAAGTCTTCTTCCTTATTGAAGGAGGCAAGGGGGAGTAGGGGCTTTCCTTTTAAGGAAATAAATGTGGTTTCTAGTGTCATGACGCAGTGAGGGGAGGAATCAACAATTAAAAGCTACTGTACGCCACTGGGAGTAAAGGTAAACATGATATTATCTGCTCCTATACCCTACAGTGGAGCAGCACTAATAACCTCAAAGCTTTAATCCTATTTATTATAATGTTTCATTTATATCCTCTTACTTTGCAGATACTTGCAGAGTAGTGGTATAATAGCCTATACATGCTCTTTTCACTACACCCACTCGCCATGTTTTATAGTTTCCGGTGGTCAGAAAATGAAAAGTCAGACTTTCCATACATTCTGACCCGATGTATCATTTGTAAATAAAGAACACTACGTGGTAGGCTACGGCAGCAACCTGCACCGATAACATATAATATGTATACGTTTCATACGTTGTTACGAATACTACACCCATCGGTGATTTGGCAGGGCGAGTGTTGTCGTTTTCTGTCTGAAAACTGAATTAGTATTTCTCCAGCTGTGGAAGCTCGCTCGCAGACTGAATGACAAGCTGACACAGAAAAACAGTCAACAAGTGCGGTGTCCTTCAAAATAAAAGCTCGGATGTTTGCAATTGATGAGTGTGTGTTTGTCTTCTTGGGTTACAGGACAGATTACAAGTCCATAGAGTGTGAACCTGCTGCTCCCTGAATATCTATTATTTCCCCCCGCCATTTTAGCCCTTAGCCATTTATCACATCCTAAAAACATTATCAGGGACTTGCCTATGTCCTACTGAGACAAGTCTATTTGTAGAAGCTTTCATATAGTTCAAAAGAGAGTAGCAACATTGGCTTTTGTAGAAACCTCAGAATCAGAAACATGTTTATTGCCAAGTAGGTTTGTGCATATGAGGAATTTGCCTTGGCGTATGTAGTGCATACATAAACACTGTCAAAGAAGATACATTGTAAGAAAAGGATCATACATTAAAAACAATTAAACAAAAACGATTTTAACGTAAAAAATAGAGCAATCAGATTAAGCTGATTTTGTGAACATGTGCTCATGTCACAGATAGCTGAACAGATATTAAACCAAAACCAGCATTATTACATGTCATTATCAAATGTGAATCATTTTTAATTTATTCAAAACATTATTTTCATATTTTATATTCGTCATTCTTATTTATTCTTTCACACACACATACGGGTATTGGGCCGAGGGCGACACCGTACTTCCGGTATCCGCCGTTTTACGCGAGGTGCAAGCAGGCAGCCGTACACCGTCTAGGTGTTGCTAAGCTTCCTGTACTGAATATCATAGTCTATTGCCTTAATCAATATCTAGTCAACTCTAAAATACCACATATATGCAATGGAATGATAATATTATTGTGACAAGTGGGGTATTCACCTGGTGTTTCCAGAAATTAGACGTAGATGCAGCCAAAATCGACGAAGGCCACTTTCGAGGGTCGTAATTCCATACATTGTAAGGGCAATCCGACAACCCACACAGCTCTAGTTTATGCTGGTAACGACCTAGAGCACACCCCTCAAGTCCAGAGATGTAATCCGAAGACATGCAGCGATTTCTTCGGTCGTTAATTCAGAAAAAAAACCTAGTGCGCTCTGCATGGCTACGTTAGCTAGCTGTTTATATTTGCACTTCCAGGATATTTGCACCTCCAGGAACATGGCGTATTTATATATATATGGCGCGTGTTGCATTGTGGGTAACTCGTGACGTCACTGTATGTGAAAGAAATTCTTTCACACACATTTGTTTTATTGTAAACATGCTGTATGGAGTAGTTTGTAATCACTGATTTAAAACACGTCTTAATGAAACTTATAGTATAATACTTATAATGTGTCATGTGTTGGTATTTTATTTTAATTTAGTTCGTTGTTTATTTTTTCAAAAAATATAAAGCTGGACTCAGTTGAAAGACATTTTCATGCATTATAAGAATGGTTTTACTTTGAAAGTCAGAACCGGAAGTGCAGTATTCAGTTGAGTGATTTAACGGTTTGTGAACAGAGGCGAGGCCCGTCTTCGCCATTCTGCTCTCTGAGAGGAAACCAATACTACATCCCAGACTTCAAACATCTGTACATCTGCAGGCGGAAAACCCCAGCCTGGACCGGGAGAGAGCGGAGTCATGCTCGGCATCACTGAAATGACGAACGGGTAAGTGAGAAGTTTTACAAGTGTTTCCCTAAAAGAGACTTTTGCCCGAAAACTTGGGAAGTTGACAGTTTCTCGATGGATGAAAAAAGACGCAGCCCGGGTTTGTTCCATTCTCTCATGGGTCAGGGAAAACTGTTGGATAAAACATTTTAGAAAAACTGTCTTTTATCCCGGAAAGTTGTTGTTACATTAGCTACACACTAACTCTTTGGAGCTAGCTAATGTAGCTTAGTTACTTATAATGTTGTAAAGCTACAATCTCAGCCTCAGTTAAAGTGCTCGCTAGCGCCCTCTACCGTCTTCATGATGAAAGCTTTTAGTTGGGAAAAACTGTATTTTAAGTGATCAAAATGTTCTATAAATGATATATCCGTGGTGTGTATCAGATCTATACAGAAGTGAAAAGTATCTAACGGTCTCGTGGACCTATTAGCCATTTAAAATGACAGATGTGATATTGAGGTTGGATTGAAGAGCATCTTTTTGTTGAGAAAGTCACCTGTATCCCATTGGGCTGTTTTGATATTTTCATCATGCTATGAAACATATTTCCAAAAATACAGCAATCATGTTCTACAAGTAGGATGCCACAGAAGCAACAGGGATTACATTTCTATATTACTGTGATGATTTAACAAATCACATAGTTATTGTAAAACAATTGTTATCTTGATGATCAGAATGAATTCCCTTCCTTACCTTACATTACTGTAAGTAAATTACTTTTACATTGTCCGTTTGTACTGGTGTTTTTATTTCAGATTGCTAACAAATGCACATGTATTTCAATATTATATCTCGCTATTGTATTACAATTATCAGATGTCTGTGTTAGACTTAAGAAACAAATCTCCTTATTTTTTGAGTTTCTTTTTCAATTTCCATGCTTCTGCCCACTAAAATAAATCCTAGCTTTAGCAGGTTTTCCATTAGCCACACGTCGAGCTTAAAACAAATAATCACAGTGACAGTTTGGGAGAATCTCCAATTGCATATTATATAAGCAAAAGTTGTAATAATGAAATACCTGAACCGCTCTCACACTTTAGACAGGAGTGATACACTCGCAACAATGCAGCCAAAATACAAATGGAAAGGAAGAAGGAGGAAGATCCTCTATTTTCTACAAATCATTCTACTCCCTGCTCAGGAATGTCCACAGAACCTCACTGGACACTAGTTATTGCTTTCTGAACCCCTCCTGACCATCCTTTCCCGGGGGACTGCTTTAAAGAGCCGTATTATTTTCCACCAGTGTGAATGCTACTGTGTGCACCGCTGAGTTAATTATGGCCCGGGATGAATCTGGCTTTTATAAAGCTCTCTGGACACTAAAAGCTGTCAGAGGGCAAGTCTTTGAAAGGCCTGAGGATTGCTGCTGCTGCTGCTGCATTCCCAACGTATTACATTTTCATCTGATTCTACACTGTGTTGATACAACCAGAGCTTAGAAGAATGTCCCGGGCTCCTCCAGTGTGGACTTGTCCTTGTTTGGAAGAGCGGTGCACTTGTGTGATTTAGGATTTGGACTGTGTGTGTGTACGAACTTGATGCATGTGGTGTGTGAAGAAGTGTTTATTGCAACCTACACTGTAGCTCATTTCTACTACACGGAATAACTGACTCTGCTCTGGACGCACATTTAAGGCCTACCACTAACCTCTTTATATTGAAATGGATGCGTGCGTGCGTGCGTGTGTGTAAAGGGAACTTCAAATTGTTATGTCATGCTATTTCTATTCCTACTTCTAAACCTTTCTGCTATACTCCCGGATAAATCACTGGAAACAATGAGTTGCTTGTGTTAAGGAGGGTGTCTGCACAAGTCATCCTTCTAGTTAACAGTGACAAGTTATAAAAACATGTTAGTAGTATACCAGAATCTTTGGGAAAACACAGAATCTTTTTTGTATACTGACACTAGGAACATTCAAAAATGTCATGTTGGACTTTAAGAATCTGCAATTGATTTTTTTAAACCTTTTTTGTGATATTTTATAAATCAAACAGTTAGTCTAAATCAGTAAATCAAAAGATGAATTGGCGGATGAGTCAACATATGTATTTGCAGTCTGACTATATTGCTATTAAAATGTAGTTACTAGTTTTTTTTTTGCTTAATATCCTTATTCTGTAATCTGCAGTGTGTTCCTACTAATACATTGAAGTGTAAACGTGTGGCATTTAGTTTAGGGGTTTTGAACGTTTTCTTTATTCCTATTTACCTATTTTCTTTAGTTTGACAGCCAACACCAACAAAGTTCCTCTAACTCGATTACTTTATTATGTTGTTGTCATGTTAACAGCCCAAAATAGTTGCGAAACAGTCAGTGAAGACAGAGCTTGGTTTCATATTTCAAGGCACACCCATGATTATAATGGATCATCCTCACTCCCAGTGGGTATACTAGGCCAGTGGCAGTCAGTGTGTGTGGTATCGTGGTTTAACCTCTCACCATTGAAGCTGGAGAGATAACATGGCAGGTCTATGAGAACTACCGGATCCTTCTTTCATCTCCCTGAATTTCCCCCCTCCTCACACCCCACCACCACCCTGCAACATGACACACACACAGGGCTACAAGTGTGTATGCTGGCTTTACGTCCACCCATCTCCCACACACACACATACTGGCACACAGACACAAGTAGGGACACACATTCACACCCGCACACACACTTGCACACACACCCCACAGCAAACAGGAAGAGATGTGGTCTTGCAGACTAAGATAACGGCATTAAGAGTGTTTGCAGTGACAGCAAAGCGACTTGAGCAACAACGACAAATATCCTCACTACGGTTGGTCACAAAGCGCTGGTAAGAAGATTTTATGTTAACGTTTAAACTATTTGTAATTGAAGCAGCAAATTAGGCTCCATTGCTTTCTTCAGGCTATGTTTTGGTATTACACTGTTTAAGGAGCTGCATGCTCACCTCGGTCTGTGAACCTTTTGAATATTGCATTGTGTATTTTGACTTTGAGAAGATTCCTAATAACACAAACACAACAGTGATTTGTGCTCGATATGTTGCTCTTTTCTTTCGTATACTTCTATAGGAATATCCGTAACATTTGCACGTTTCTATACTCTTTAACAGACAGACCTTGTCATTGTGATACAAACAACCGTTGTCAGCACTGCATGAAAACAAAGTTGAAATGTAGATATGATCTTACTGGTTGATGCTTGGTCGATCTAATGCTTTACGCATTCCCCTTCTTTAGTATTAATTCATCAATACAGCACACATTTACAACATGAAATAAACAAAAATGTATAGAAGATAAGATTGATATATGTTGAAAACAAACCATTTTGACTAATGCAATGCACTGAGAGACTGAACTGTTGCTGAGAGGTTGAAGACTTTTAAAATGAGAACCACTATAATACATTATAAATGAATGTGCCAAAGCATTTGTAATTTGTTTGCAAGATTGAGAATTGCTTTTACGATCTTCACACGTGGCTAGATTATCTGGGTTAAACAAGTCGTTCTGAGAATTTCCATTCAGATCTGAGAATTGTACCAACATGCCTGAAAGCTGATAGATTAGCTGTTGTACCGGTGGTGTCCACACGGTGGCAGTGCACTCATGTGGCAGAGGGGTTGGTTCAGGGGCATCTTCTAGAAAATGTCTGCTCTGTTTTAACAGAGGCCCCGTCTCAGGTCGGTGAAATGAAATCCTTGCTTCCCTCACTTGCGTCGTTTCCCTGTGACTAGTCCCTCCCACCAGGGAAGCATGGAGGGACGCAAGGAAACCACGAGAAGCAGGGAAATGAGTTTTAAGAGCAATGGGACGACCTTTCCTCCGGAGCGTCACGTGAAGCGACGTCCGTTTGTGATGACGCTGCACAGCTGATCGTCTGACAGCAGCTCTGTCCCCGTTGTTTTCACGAACACCCCCGCCTCTGTTAGTACACATTTACTGACACAAATCATCTATTGTAGATCCAAATACATTAAATAAAATAAGAACTCATTTTCAAAAAAGATAAACGCCATTCTTAAAATGTATAAACGAACAATAGTTTGATTAATATTGATTAGAGTGCACAATAGAAATACAAATAATTGAGAGAAGAAAAAGAGATATGTTATCGATCAAAACCCAGTTAGATTAACATTCATTGAAACAAAAGACGGTATAAACTGAGGAGTGAGTCCCGTGAGTTTCATGTGTTTTCTTCACTCCGCTGGAAAACTGCTCTCATGTCAAGAAGCATCAGATCAGTGCATGCACTGCATCGTCCAATCAGTGAGCGATACACAGTAAGAGGGCGGGGCGAGTGTCTGAGGATTTCATCGGAGGATGGATCGGTGGTTCCTCCATGATCGCTCCTCGATCCTCGGTCCTCCGGCAGAAATAAGAGCCATGGGACGGTACTCAAGATGGCGCAGACAAATCAACTTCCGGTGAGACCGAGGAACGAGGAAATGAAAATAGTCGACCTGAGACAGGGCCTGAGTGTGTGATGAGTCAGTGGCCGTTTCTCAATCGCGAGAAAACTGGCTTCCAAGCCAATATTTCAAGGATACTAAGTCATCGAGTGCCGCCAAAGGACTGTTCCAATCTCCAGCATACTTGGAATTCCACCGAGGCCGCGTCCTTGGTTTGGGGGTAATTTCGAGGCTGCACATGAGTAGACTTCGCGTCCTTCAAATCCCCACAATGCTTTGAGCACGGACGAATTTCCCCAAATCTGTGGCGGAAAATGTAAGGCGGGGCCTCTCATATGACGCACACCTGCACACTTGCTAGCCTGTTCCACTCTTCGTTTTCCGAATGCCAGGAAGGATTCTTGCCTAGCTTCTGAAGGAAGTGACTCGGAAGACATGTGCTACCAAGCAAGCATCCTCGCGATTGAGAAACACCCAGTGTGAGAGTTTGCAACAAAATAAATGATTACTAAGAAAACGCCATCCAGGGGCACTGTTAGCTTTGAGGTCTCAGAGGGTTCATACTGTAGTGCCACACTGCGACCATTACTTTAATTAATTATAGCTTTACAAATGCTTTATTAATACCCACAGCTACATTTAATTAGCTCCGACACACACACATATGCCTGAGATACCTTTGTGCACAAACTGCACTTATACACGTTAATGGGGAGGTGTCCTATAAAGGGGGTTATCATCATTAGGCAGCCTAAAACACTTACATAAACACTGTGTGTGTTCCAGTGCACATAGCATACTGCGTGTCACTTTTACTAACCATAAGACATACCAGCGTAGAATTATGTGGTTATGAAAATTACCTTTTTCTAATTGTAATTGTAAGGGAAATCCACATTCCAACTGTAGTGAACAGTTAGTGAGGTGATCTCAGATAGAGCCTAAAGCAATGATTCATCATGAATGTTCTTGCATACTCAGACATGTCGGTCCCGCTACGGTGAGGCTGATTCTGAATCGCAACGATCACATTCTACGCTGCCACTTTCTGTGTTTTCATGTGGAATGCTGAACAGGTCAAGGCAAGCGCATGGAGGTGAACTGTTCATAGGGCATGTACCTGTCTGTATGATAGGGAGAGACATGTATCAGCCTTTAGTACCCCCACAGCCATTTAACACCATCACACTTTCACTCCTTTGCCATCTATAATGACAGGTACTGACTAAATGATGACGTGCATTTCAGATTGACTTGTCTCATCACACTGCACGTTTTCTCCACAGAGCTGCAGTGAGGGCTCTGTTTGCATCGGTTTCTCTGTAGCTGCTTGTTGATTCTGCTAGTTTGGTTCTTCTGACCAATCCCGTCGCTGCTTTTGATGACATCACAGCTTCTCGCTTGTAATTAACATGCCTCAGAGGCAGCGTTCAGCTCCATCTGAAAATATGCATCTGCAGTGTTTTGTGTCTGTTTGGGAGGATCTCTTGTTCCCACATAACATTTTGATGAATTATTCATAGATTGACATTTTCCCCTTTTTTCAATCGTTTGTTGTTTCTGTGGGGATGAAGGAGCTCGAGTCAAATTGAAGAGCGGTGTATGATTGAAAATATGACTCCATAATAAGGGCATTGTTCAGCAGAGTGCAGCTCGACCCATATGTTCCCAGCCTTCTAAACAAGCTGCTGCTCTGACTGCAATGCTGACTCCTATTCGTAAATATAAATAATGCTACTTTTGATTATATTATATTATTAGGTATTAAGTAAACCAAATAGGCACACAATATTAAATAGATGAAATTAGACTCTAGACAAACATTTTTTATTTCCTGTGAATTTAACTGCCTAAAATGTACTATTATCTTTTCTGTTATGATTGAACATAAAGATTTGTATTTATCTATAGGAAATGACCAAGCATTAGGCATCCCTAAAAACATGTAATAATTATAAGGAAAACACTGGTGTAATTGGTGTTAAGTATTGGTTTAAGCCTCACACTTCCAGTTTAGCAAGGGCTCAATAAGATACGATAGGATGGAACTGTATTTATCCCCGTGGGGAAATTCAGGCGTTTAATATCAGCAACGGGGTCAGAGTGAAAAACAGGAAAAGGAAACAGGAAAATAGAATACAAATAAAGATAATAATACAAACATTAAAAATAAAGTGATATAGTAACTGTTGAAACAAGATATCACAGTCAAATGTTGATCATTTGAATGGACATATATACATATTTGGATTGTTAAATAATTCTTTTTTGTTATAGTATATCTCTATTTCACATAACTAGCAATTACAGCTTTCCATTAGTGTGGGAAATGGCCTTTATTCTGCTTGCATTGTCTCTTGTGAGCCAGGGAGAGTGGGAGGTCAATGGAGTCGTGGGGGTAAAGGCCAGAGAGGGCAACGCTTTTCTCCGTATATGACTCTTTCTCCTTTTCTCCGAGGCATTCCCCCTCTACCTGCTGCAGGAGGAGGAGCTACACTTATCTGATAGGTGTGCAGGCTGTGAAACCACGCCTCTGAATATGTCCTTCACCAAGGGTGTGTGAGCCCTGGAGGTGTGTTTGAGAGAGGGAACGAGCACAGCACAAGACTTTATCTTTCTATTTGACACACACACTTTCTCTGGAGTATTACAGTGCTTTCAGTACACGAGGAGTAGGAAGGAAGGAAGGGAGGCGAAGGGGAGATGAACTCTTTGAGGCTTAAAGAGTTGTCAAACTCAGACTTGTACAGACGGAGACAGGAGAGACCAGACAGCTATGGAAGTCTGGCAGGGGAGAGCCTCAGGTGAGTCTGGGAAGCTTTTCATCTTCTGTCAAATGATTGATAAGAACCTGTTTGACAAATGTTCATTCAACGGCACCATTTATTGTATCGCCCCTCCACCTGCTTGTGAGTCCTTCCTAACTTTTACTCCACAGTGTACTCCTCATACCTAAAGGTGTTCTGTGGTGACTAGTATCGCAACAAATCAGCTCTGATAAGTCGTTTTTAAATGGCTCCATATCTATGTTAAAAAATGAACAACAAACATACGGGGCTTGTAAAAGTTGCCATTTTGTATGTGTGTCACAGTGACCAGCATCCCCATTGGCTCTCTAGGAATCAGTGGATATTTTGTTTTGGATTCTTTTTCAAAATACTGTGAACAAATGCTTCTGATGCGCTTTCAAATCTGTCACTTTCTCCACAGCTCATTGCAATGTTACTTTGCTGTGTCACACTTGTTGACCAGTAGTTTGTGGCGGTGTCGGGTCAGCTGACACATCTCTCTGCTTATTTTTGCTAGCATATCTTTTGACTTTAATAGAATTTTCCATTTAAGTCTTGTGAAGTATTTTTGGTGAGCCATATCTTGTTCTAAGAATGTTGACTTTAAACATTTGGGTTGGTTGTGTTATTTTAGCTGGAGCTGATCGACACCGTCTTGCACCATGTGATGAGGGTTTGGTTGTGTTGCTACCGAAACATGTTCCTTACCAAAGGACTTCTGAAGAAAACTCCTGCTCTGTGTGTCGTGTATTGACAAAGATAGATATGGAGAGATGTGAAGTATTTGATCAGTAAATACTGCAGCTGATGGCTGAATTCCTCGAAGTTGTGTGACCAGAAGCGATGAACAATGTACATGTCTTTTGCAACGCTCCTTTCACAACACAAGAACATCAGTTTTGGATGGCCTTTTTAATGTCTTTCACAATTACCTCTCCGGCTCTCTCATTGTCAGTCTGTGTGTGTGTGTTCTTGTAATCCTGAAGTGATTAAAGGAATGTGAGGAATGTGGACAGAAAGAAGGCGCTCTCTCTAGATGTGTCTTCGGTCAAATACTCAAGAGCTTCATGTCTTGCTTTGTAACCTGATTCCTTCTGACATGCAAAAGATAGATAGATAGATTGGTTCTGAATTTCTCTTATGCAAAGTTGATCCTAATTTTCCCTTTGAATCATTTATTGAGGCATCACTTTTTGAGAGGAAATACTATCTAAGGCGGTATATGGTCACTGAGTTTAGCAAGGAAAGCCTCAGCCTCAGAAATGTCGGAAACTCCTCTGAGTTTTCTGGAATTTCTGCTCGTTTGCTTCAAACCAAGCATTCTGTTTATTTCTAAAGGAGGTTACATCAATAAATGACAGGACTACGATCAACCACAATTGTAGCAGAAACAATGAGAGGGGAAAACAAGAGAGTCGGAATCAAAGAAACCGGTCAGTGACAGTGAGGAAGAAAATATACTTTTATAACTTTTGACCAAAAAAAACTAAGAATCCCATTCTGTGTGGATTTGAACAAATATGTAGTTATGATAATGACAGCCAAAACCATATTGGCACACAACCAAGTCCACAAAGCATCTTATTTCCATACAAGCACCGTTGTCAATAAATGGCAAGACTGTATCGAAATGTGAAAGCAGAGTAATCATGTCCAACATGTCTTTCAAATGGGCCAAAATAACTTAGTTAATGAGCAACATTGTATCTTAAATCAGACTGTAATTGAGCAAGATAGCTCCTTTAATACTAATTGCTTCTGAGACATTAATAATAATAATACATTTCATTTCTAAGCATTTTTTCAGATGCTCAAAGACACTTTATAGTGGTATTAAAAAGGAAATCAAATCAAATGGAATTAAAATATTAAAGCAACACAACATTATTCACACATTAAAAGCCGGGCTGAAGAGGTGTTTTGGTCAGTGTTTCCAAAGTGGGGAGGTCAGTACAGTCTCTGATGTTTTGTGGGAGTGAGTTCCAGAGTTACATTAGTGCTGAAAGATAGCTTTGATAGCTCTGTGTGTTCCTGGCTGTCCTGCACAGTGAAGTGTTTTCTGACCCTTGTGCGGGTCGCATGGGCGTGGGGAATAAAGGAAATGTTAGTCATGAATTCTGTTTGCACACTTAGTAAATGTATGTGTGTCACTGAGTCTTACGTGTGTGGGTGCATGTTTGTATGTGTGTACTCTAGTGTGTGTACTTTCATGCCTTACCAAAGGAAAAATGATTTTGCCCAAGCAGCCCTCATATGAGTGTCGCCATGGTTTCTGTTGACACAGTGTGTGAGCAGGGTGTGTTCGATTTGTTCCTTTGGCCTGAATCCGGTCGTCTCGCTCCGGATGAGAGTCACGGTTGTTGCATGGGTCTGGAAACAGATGTATTAAGCCAACCTCATTTCAAACAGACATGTTCTGTATTGCACATTTATTTTATCCGCAGGATTTTGTGTTTTTCCCACAACAATACACGCAACATTTTGGATTGACTCAGTTATTTGAAATGTCACTGAGTTATGGGCTGATATGACCCAACCTCTTACGATACATTTTTGTTTTTTGTGGCCTACTTATAAAGAAATGTGGTATCATGTATATGTTATATCTTTATCTGTCCTAAAAGGGTTCAATCAATATGAAGAAATACATCATTTTTGGCTCAAGAAACCATGAGGGATTAAATGACAAGTGTATCTGACTAATCCAAATTGACCACCAACTAAAGACAAATACGTCCAGGATCAACTAGTGAATGGAGTTAAACCCTCGGCACATATGCTCTGTTATTGTGCCAAGCAGTGATATTTTCCATAAGCCTTGCATTGGAAACAAACCCTTGTCTTATCATCCCTGGGGGTCCATGATGTGTACCATCATTAAGAACACTGCATTAAATATAATTCTTTTAGTTTTTAGTTACTTGGTTTCATTTAATCGTTTATTTGAACAGGGACAGTGCACATTAATGAACACTTTAGACAAATAAAGTGTAAATATGCCGGATTTGAGCTTTGAGCTAATTTCCATCCGTAGTCCCTGACATACAACATATAAGAACATGACATTTGTAAACATAGCAAAAAATACATGATATGCAAAAAGAGCAAGAGCAGCACACACAAGCATTTACCACATGGCAGTACAATATGGCAGCAACGACATATTAAGTGCAAGAGAGGATACAAGAGCTACATAAAGTGCAAGAGGAGATACCCCTGTGTTAAAGTGCATTTAGCGGTGATTGCACGTCTGTTTGTTTCTCAACCATTCTTTGAGTTGACCTTTGAACCTATTGAGGGTGGGACAATCCTGTATCTCAGTTGGGAGGCTATTCCACAATGAGCTGCCTTTAATGGAGAGGACATTTTGTCCAAAAGGGTCCGTCTGCGGTGGACCTCACAGTCTCCTCTGGTTTCTCACCTAGTGCAGCGTCCAGTGTGTTTGTGTGGATGAATTCCCCTAAGGGAGGGGGGGGGGGCCAGTCCATGTAAACATATATAAATAAAGCACATACTTTTAAAAGACTTAAAATGGTCAAAACTCAAGAAATTGTGTTTTTCAAGGATGGGACAGTGGTGGTATGAATGTGGCTTTCTGTCAAACACCTTGATAGCTCTCTTGTAGCTGTTCTATAGGTTTCAGGTTTGTGGCACAAGCAAACGACCAGTTTGTCAAACAGTATTCAATGTGGGATAGAATCATACAGTGGAGGTATGACTTTGCAGCATTGACAGTTAAGAAGGGTCTAACTTGTTTAAAATGTTGCAAGGTTTGGCTTACCTGCGTGTGTGTGTTGTCTGTCAGCAGTGTTACAGGAAAACAACTGGCCTGATTTGTATTAAACTTGGTGGAGGCGTGTAGCATGGGCCAAGGAAGAACCCATTTTGGAGCAGATTCACGGGATGGATACACAAATTGTTTCACTTTAGCTAATGTGGTGTCGTAATAAAGGGAACAAGTGGTTCCTTACTGGGAGGTTTGGGTGAACACCCCACCAGGGACTTGAACTCGGGAACAGCTATCAGCATGTTGTTTAAACACTGATTCCCAAATGGTGAATGCACCATTGTCCTTGGCATTGACGTTTATTTAAAGTTTTAGTTTTTAAGACTCCAACATTCTATGTCTTTCTGTTTAGCCTACTTATTCCCATTTATTATATTAGTTTTTCAAGAATACTTTTGTTTGGTTTTGTTATTGGGCCAAATATGTCTGACTTTAGGAGCCAAGCACACATATAGTGATGTAAATAACTGCATTTGATTAAATGCACAAATCCCCCCTTACATTTTCTATGTCATTTTCCAAGTGACCTCCTCAGTGACCTTTTATGACCCCATAAGGAAGTCTCAAAATCCTATCCTGCAGGGGGGGGGGCGGGCGCACACCAGAGACACCTTGTCTGCTGCTGACAGTTGCTGTAGCCATTTTTAAGATCAGATTGACACTCATATCATTACTCTTAGCTTGCGGAAAATTGTTGTCTAATCACTTGTTAATAGCTGTTGTTTAAAGTATTAAAAACAGTGTGGAGCTCTATTTGTTCTTAAATGTATGTATTTAAAACCTAATAATGTTTAACTGAAGTTCATTAGAACAGTTTAAATGTGAATATTTGGTATTATGGACACCAGTGGGCTGAGTTCCCAAGCTCTGGTTTTTGGGTGGAACCATGGCAAGGTCTGTAATCTGTTGGAAAGATTACATGTGTTTCCTGTTGAGCCCCCACCCTCTGTCCATTGTACCCCAGTCACTCAACAGTGGTTCCAAGTGGAGGAGATCCTCAACCGAGCCCAGGCTGAGAGCACAAGACTTCTCTGCAGTCATTGTTCTGTTTTGGAAAAGGCTCCTGAAGCTGAAGATGTTGCCTGGTGACATGGCACATTATCACTTTTATCACATTATAACATGTTCTTGATCGAGACTAAATACTTAAAATAGTGTTAAAAAGGGAGGTGTTTTTCTAGTGGCACGACCCTTTCACACTATTGACACACACAGGGATCACCAACTACATTTGTCCAAGGGCCAAAATGTATCCAATAGACACTATGGCGGGCCAGCGATTTTTATATAGCCCAACATTTTGAAGTTGTTGACCGGGACACACACACACACCCCGCATAAAGCTTAGCAGACTTCTAGGCAGGGTTACTTTGTAAATGTAATCAGTTACTGAATACAGAATACATGCTCTGAAAGTAATCAGAATACAGTTACAGTTACGTGTCTTAAAAAACGTATTCAGATTACTTTTAGAATACTGTCTTTTTCCATAACAGATGGGTATGTTTTGGTGAACAGGAGACACTTATTTTACTGTTTTCATGGCTTATCAAGAACTCAAACACAACATTGGTGTCATTCTGGACAGCTCTCTCATCTGCACCCCACATAAAAAACATCACCCGGACTGCATTCTTTGTACTGCCTTAAACCTTTCCTTGGAATATGTTATGAATTGTAAGGTGTCCTTGGGTGCTTTGAAAGGCGCCCCTAAATAGAATGAATTATCATTATTATGTATTATCTGAAACGATGTAATAACTTTTAAAACTTTTTTCCAGTCACTTGCCCCATGCCTTCAGCAGCAGCAGGCCATTCACTTTGATTTGATCCCGTTATAAATGTCATCATTTCGACAATAAAGAAATGCTACATAAACGTTATCTTGCACTTTTTATCTAACCATCTCCGTTTCTAACTTTCAATATATTTTAAAAGAGATCCCTCTCTCATCTGCGTGCGGGGGCGGGGCCTCACAGACACGCTGCATCTCTCTCTCGCTCACAGACATGCTGCAGCGCTGTGCAGTGTGCACACCAGTGGCAGCGCTAGGGGGTGGCTACTTGGGCTCAAGCCCCGGATGTTTTCTGAAAAGCCCCGGATGTTTCACTTAAAAAAAAAAATTCAAAAGATTTTTTTTTTTTTGAAAATGTCTCGGGATTAATGTGCAGTACCGGAGTCCACCAGAGAGGCAGCCGCTGCGGGACATTAGCCTGCGTACTGCGTAGCCTTCCCTGCCCTGAAGAAGAAGTGATCCTTCCTAGTGCCCGAAGAGTTTTAAGCTAATAGCCTATAAAGTTATGGATATTAGAAAGTTATTTTCATCGAAGCAGGCGCCACAAGCTGCAGCAGCAGCAGTATCAGCAGATGACAACAATGTCATCACCAGCAGTGTCCCGCAGCTCCTGCCTCTCTGTTGGACTCTGTCGCAGCGGGGCTACTGCTGTGGTGCGGAGCGCACAAAACACAACTGTTCACAACGAAGGATCACTTCTTCTTCAAGGCAGGGAAGGTTTCGCAGTACGCAGTCTACTGTCCCGCAGCTGCTGCCTCTCTGTTGGACTCCGGTACTGCACAAAGTGGTTACTGCTCCGCCAACGCCACAGTCACCCCCGTCGTGCGGGCCGGATGAGAATGTCTGGCGGGCCGGATGTGGCCCGCGGGCCGCCAGTTGGTGGTCACTGCACTATACTAATTATTACACAACAATACACCACTGTTTGTGTTTAGAGTCGCCTAGAAAGAATACACACACTTAGAAAATATGGGACCAATCGCCCCCAAATGAAAAACAATAATACAAAATAAAAATGTGAATGGATGCTTTGGATGTTATATCTAGTTTTATAGCTCTTTTAGAGAACATAGAGTTGGCCCCTACTACTGTATGTATACAAACTCTCACACACACATGCACAGAAAACAGCAGCTGCAAGCACCTATTTTGGAGTTGAGGCTCCACTAGGTGTCTATTTGTAGAATTATGGAGTAATGCAGAAGACTGTAAAATAATAGAGGCACCCGGGGGTTGGACACACACTGACACAAACACACAGGCACATTGTTTTGACTTTTTAAAGACCGATGTGTTCATTGCACATCCCGTAGCTTTGCAGGATTAAACCAGCAGCTGCTTTCCATTGGAGCATGTCAAACATGTATGTCTCTCTGCAGTGTATTTCCAGATCTGGCTTTGTGTTGTTTTGATGGTTTCGGGAAGTGGTCAATAATTTGAGATGCCAGCAGAGTTTAACCACATAAAGAGCTACCATTTACCCAGAGGAGACCCAGATCTGTGGGTTTAAGGGAATGTCTTTTGACCAACATGGGATTTCAGAGGACGATTAACATATTTTATAATTGTAGATCTATACCGCTTTACATAGTTGTTCCAAACGGATATTCAAGTTGCTCCATTTGGAGAAGACACATACCATATTTACATTATGCTTTACATTAAGCAGCCAATAAACAAACACAACATGGTTTACAAGTAGGTGGGTTACAATACATTTGGAACGAACACAACCAACAAAGGAAACTCAAATCAGTTCAGGTACCAAACATTGCAGCATTGATTAGTCACTGTATAAACATGTAATTAAACAAATGTCATTGCATTATACCTAATCATCTCTGATAAGACAATATCTCCAGTGTGTTTTGCAATGACTCAAGTAAAAAGAAATATTGTAACTGTTCTGCTTCTATCTTAATGATTGACTTTATCTTCTCTGCCTTTTGTGTGACATTCCCAATCTGCGCAATACTTGGAGTTGGAGCCACGTTGTTATATTTACCAGAAAGCTGAGAGTTCCTGCTGTTTAACACCAAACACACACACACACACACACACACACACACACACACACACACACACACACAGATATGAGCCATAGACGAGTTCAATTTCAAACCTTTATTTATCCAGGTGTATCCCATTGAGATCATTGATACCAGGGATGCAAAAAATTAAATACAAATAATGTGTGTGTGTGTGTGTGTGTGTGGTGTGTGTGTGTGTGTGTGTGTGTGTGTGTGTGTGTGTGTGTGTGTGTGTGTGTGTGTGTGTGTGGTGTGTGTGTGTGTGTGTGTGTGTGTGTGTGGTGTGTGTGTGTGTGTGTGTGTGTGTGTGTGTGTGTGTGTGTGTGTGTGTGTGTGGTGTGTGTGTGTGTGTGTGTGTGTGGTGTGATGTGTGTGTGTGTGTGTGTGTGTGGTGTGTGTGTGTGTGTGTGTGTGTGTGTGTGTGTGTGTGTGTGTGTGTGTGTGTGTGTGTGTGGGTGTGTGTGTGTGTGTGGTGTGTGTGTGTGTGTGTGTGTGTGTGTGTGTGTGTGTGTGTGTGTGTGTGTGTGTGTGTGTGTGTGTGTGTGTGTGTGTGTGTGTGTGTGTGTGTGTGTGTGTGTGGTGACCTCGTCCATGACAGGCGTCAGGGTGGGCTCTTCAGTTTCAGGAGCCTGCCCCAGAATAGACAGTGAGGGGAAACTGAGTGTGTGAGTATGTGAGAGAAAAGAGTTGATGTGGGAATGAGAGAAAGAGGGTGTGTGTGTGAGGGAGAGAGAGAGAGAGAAAGAGGGAGAGTCCTCCCAGCGCAGTCTGATTAGTGTTTGGGTCTCCTTCTTGCTATGTGGATTACAGCTCCCAACGCTTACTGGACTGCTATCTCCATTACTGGAAACTTTGACTAACCAACCAGAGAGGATCTTCTATCGCCCGCAGTGACTGTGATACAGGTGTTAGGCATTTTCTGCAGTGAATTTGGACTGTTGTAGACGAGTATGGAGATAAACGGTCGTGTCCTGCCTCCGTCGATACCTGAGGATGGAGAAGCCCCAGACTCAGTTGCTCACAGGGAGATAAACGGTTTCCACAAGATGCTTCCAGGGGACGACGGTGGAGAGGCGGAGGTCCCGGTGTCAAAGTCCCAGAGACGAAAAAGCGATGTCAAAGTCTATAAGGAGTTTTGTGATTTTTATGCTCGCTTGTAAGTAAACCGTTTACAAGACAGGGATCAAAGCAATGCAGTTTGTTGTCGACCGAAATATAGGTTTTTACCAAATGATAACACTTGCAATTTGGTCCTTAAAACATAACTAGTGACATCCTACTTGTGTGTTGTGAAAACATTTTCCTCAGCGCCCAGTAAAACAGGCAGTGGAGAAGAGTTGGTTTGGCTTTAACGTAGTTGTTTTATTTTTCAAGGACACACCTCCACTCTCGAATGTCATTATGTGTACTAACTGTAGTAGTGAGTATGACAGAGCATAAGCTTGTGGTTTGATGCCCTGGCTTATGATGGCTATGATTGGTCCATTATTCATCTCATATTACCCTGACAGATATTTTTCATTTCGGTGACCGACCTAACAGTCAAAATGATTGCAGGAAAAATGTTATGAGGTAGTGAATGTGTGTGTTAAGGGATTCGGTCTGCTCGTACACTGATTGGTATCACTGTGTGAGATTACTGTAGGGTAACAGAATGTGAAGAATTGTGATATTCTAGTAGCAAGGCTCACCAGCCAGTTTGATATGAAACCTTGGGGGCCATGTTTGTGCAGGAATAGCTGTGAGCGCCACAGGAGGGGAACACAGGATGGGATATTTTTGTGCGTAGCTGTTATGCAAAGTAGAGTATGTCAACTGGCATTCCAATTATGTGTGCATGACGGGCATGACGGCTAAATATACATACTTTATTTTGGACTAATGTAGCCCATCTTAGGCGGTAGGACAACATGCACATGGGTCACCTACAGGTTTGTGAAGGGTCATTTGGAAGCCTGGAGATTTTATTTTGTTTAGACATACACAATCACATTTTGGAATGTTTCAGAGCTAAGGTGGGACGCGGATTAGATTGTACACTAAGAGTCTGGTAGTCAAAATACATTGAAGCCCCTATGTGTCCTATTTGAATTATTTTGTATCATTTGTATTTTTACTGAACAAGTGAGGGTTTGACTACGTTACATTCCAAAATGTCAAGATGACAAAAATGTAACTAGTAACGCATCAAAACACCAATCATATGCATCCTTTTACTAAAAAGGATTTGTCTTTGGCAGGAGTTCAGATCTTAAAACCTAATCCGTGTGTCAATATGATTTCATAAACAAACTGGAGATTTGGGCTTTACATTGAGTTAAAGAAAACACAAATGTACAATGACAATACATGCAGGAAGAATTGAGACAGGAAAGACATCGACTACACTTTAAATATTAGGACAGAGGTCAGCAATATATTGTTGCAAATAAAGATTGATTGTGTATGGACTATATCGCCTCATAGTGTTTGCAGATGTGTACAGATTCCTGAGAACAGAGGAGAAAGTTGCAGAGATGCAAAATAAGGGAACTGAAGACACATGGAGACCAGAGGAGGGAGGGTGGAGGCAACAGGAGGAATTCATCACAGGAGTGATAGTCTGCATCCTTTCCCGTAGCTGACAACCAGCCTCCATTTATAGTCAAAGAGCAGCATGCTAGTGGCTTCCATGGTGGAAGGAGAGTCATATGGAGAGGCCTGCTCACAACCTACTTTCATCTCTGGTAACAATATTGGTCTTTACCAAAACAGATGCTTTTGTTAAATCAATAAACTATTATTTAAAAACAAAATGCATCACACAAACCCTGAACAACTAAAAGTGGGTTCATTTTCACACATGTACAATTTGATCCACCACAAAAATACAAAGTCGTTTTGTGATTATTTTAAACTTGTTTAAAGTTGTGTTTAAGTAAACAACACAAATTCTACTTAAAGTCAATAAAACTACTTAACTGTCAAAAACTATTTTGTTCTGCAGAATAAACTCCCAATTGTACAATCGCTTTTAAAATAGTTGATCGTGAATGCAATCGACAGAAGTAAATAACTAACATAATGCTATCAACAAACTACAATACGGTCACATGACTTCACTTCACCACCGCTAAGCTAAATGCGGCTAATGTTCAGCCTGATGAAATTCATTATTATAGAGTCACTTGTTAGAAAACTACATTTTTTTTAGCTTCAAACATTCACGAGTGGGTTATTTACCGACATGTAATTTATTTTGTAGTATAAAAGACTCCAATTGAGGGATTCCAGAAGTGCTAAAATGCTAACTAGCAATAGGGAAACTGATCATTTGCCAATGAATGAAATATAGAAAAGCAACTTTGACTGCGTATGGGTTTATCTCCCCCTCAGGCAGGGTGCTGCAGGCAGATAGGCAGGTGGAAATGCCTCAGAGATGTGTCACTTCCTCCTAAAAAGCCTTTGGAAAGGGCAGGGCTGTCAGCGTGTGATATCAGGCCAGACAGGGTTTATGGACCAATATGTATTTGATAAGTGTGTGAGGAGTGGACCCAGATGGAAGATGTGCTTATCCCTGCATCTTGTAGCAGTTTTGAAATAAGTCCAACACAATAAGAGTGATGAGCAGTGTGTCTGGGAGTTTTTGAATTCTTGTTAATTCCCAGATTGATCTAACTAAGTTAATATGCACAGATGGCATCACTCCATCACAATCTTACAGAGTGTGTCTGTGTGTGTGGGTGTGTGTGTGTTGCCAAGATACACTTTGGTATTCTGACCTTTATAAACAAAGCAGAGGAGCCAGGATGGTCCCACCATTCTCTTCAACACTTCGACTGTCCACATGTTCACCTTGATTGACTTCATAAGCAGTGTGGTGTGTTTCACTGATGGCGTGACGCCCCCTTCTCTCAAACAATGTCAACATCTATACAAATCAGGTTTCAAAATGTGAACATACCATTCGGATTCATTCAGTTGACAAGATATCAGGTTTTCAGATGAGAAGCATGATTTATAGTTTAAAAGCTTAAGCAAGCACCAGTGAGTTTGTTTTTCCTGTTGTATAAGGCGAGACAATTTAGTATGTCAATAATATAAAGGACTATATACCATATAATCTACTCTTAGCCATAAAGCCAATACATACCTGAAACTTCCCAGTTTCATATTATTTTCTAGTACTGACTTATTCAACATCTGAAAGTGATAAACAAAAACGTTTTAGCAAAGCACTGCGCAGGTCGTTGGGTGTGGCCACATTTGTGCTGCAGGTTCTGGCATCAACTCTTCCAATGGAAAAGATCATTAGCCTGGGGCCTGTCTTATTTATATATTACATAGCCTTGTTTTGAGGAGAGGAGGTCAAACAGTACTGATTGTTTGACTAAAGGGCAGGATTGGCTTCACATGTCACACCAGGGTTGTTTTTGTAACAGTCATTGGACTATGCGAGACTAGTGGTTTTGGCAGTTTCTTCCATGATATTGAACCGTATCAGTGTGTGCACACGCCACTCACTGATACACTGCTGACACAGTGCAGATGTATACACTGTAACTTCAGCTTGACTCTCAAAAGGCAACAAGCAGGTTTCCCACCTACTCCCACACCCTGATAAGCAGAGCCAAAATAAACCTAGAACCAAGAGATACGTCAAAGTTTCCCTACTATCGTCTCCTTTCTGTTTGTGTTAAGAATATCTTCCAGATGTTTATGACAAGAGAAACATGGGATACATGTTACAATAGTTGTGTTAGATTTATCTTGGCTAATGCCATTGATATTCCTAACAATTGACTTACAGAAACAAATTGCCTTCTTTTTAAATCATACTGTATTTTAAACAGAGGAAATATATATTAAAAAAACCTGCATATTGTAAATGTCATTATGTGTTACATGGTATGGGCTCCAGCATTTTTTGTATTTATTTGTATCTATTTATTTAAGAAAGGACGATGCACATTAATTAACATGAGAGCTTCAGTCTATCATGTACATTTGCTAAGTTTAGCCATAGAGGCTCATACCACATATTATATTAACTATTTGTAAATGATTGTTTAAGTGTACACCGATCCTTATTATGCATTTGTTTTCCTTCTCAGCAACATGGCCAACGCTCTGGCCAATGCCATGTGTGAGCGTTGCAAGAGTGGCTTTGCCCCGGCGGAGAAGATAGTGAACAGCAACGGGGAGCTGTACCATGAGCAGTGCTTCGTGTGCGCCCAGTGCTTCCAGCAGTTCCCAGAGGGACTCTTCTACGAGGTAACACTTCGTCCTGACTATTCGTCTTATCACTTTCATCTTCCTATAAAAGACGCAGTATGCAGCAATCAACAGGTTTAAATACACGAAGAGAGATTGTTATGGGTATTCCAAGAAAAAAAAACAGTCAACATTAAAGCATTTGTGGGCAGATCAACATGTTAAGAAGATATTTAGGATTATAAACAGAGTGGCTCTAAACATATAAATGTAACCATGGTAACACGTTTGTCTTTTAAGCTTTATTTACATTTCCACTGGCCGTGTTGTCTGGCTTTCTCTTTCCAGACAGTTAGCTAACTGTTAAGTGCAAGGCTGTTGTTAAAGCACATTCCTTAGACGAATAATCTGAACACTTGATCCTGCCGAAGTAAAGACGGGTGAGCTCAACCTTAATGCAGCATTGAGCTTTTAGAAGCACATTCCAGTAAGCTGTTTGCATAGCAGCCTTGACACCAGGGCCAGATGTCTCTCCGTCAGAACCTGATGCTCCTCTGCTCTGTCAGTTCATCAATGAGAAGGAGGCTCTAATGCAACGATCAAGATGAAAGGCAATGCATTACCTCTCATCCCCTGTAAAGAACTCTACCTGTTCCCATAAATACACATCCTGACGCTGTAATGAGCCGTCTTCTTAATCCTGCTAATGTACAGGAAAGTGACTAAATACTGCTTTTTCACATTTTAAGTGGAAATTCAAGCTGTGTAAACATTCTTAAAATATATCTTTAATACGTCTTATTATATTAAAGGTGGGGTAGGTCATTTTGGAGAAACCAGCTCGAGTGCGCTAGAATTTGAAAATACACAATCTGCCACTTCCTTACAGAGCCCCTCCTCCAACTCACACGAACGCGCACATGACCAATGAGGGCACGAGATAAGTTTGTGCATAGATGGAAGGCTGACAGGCAGGTAGGCCATCCAGTTACTTTAGCCGGGCCGGCTCAGATGATTGGTCGTGCTTTTTACAGCGCTACGGCTTCCACAGATGACATTTTTTAATGGATTTTTTGTCAAAGCACTTAAGATATTCATTGCTATCAGGATGTTAAGAGCATTCCATGGAATATAACAAAAAGTGTATCTCGAGCCGGTTTCTCAAACTTACCTACCCCACCTTTAAGTCATGCTTTTGTCATGTAAATGTGAAGCTACAATGCGCTCATGGCAGTTTATCCAGTACATTATGGCCATGCTTGCAGAGAGTTGTATCACATGCAGACTTGTGTCTTTGGATATATGATTTAGATAATTATGCCCATTTTGCATTTTATGTTGCAAATCCTTACATAAGACTTAACCAATCATAAACATTTAAATCTTTACTGACCTTTTCCCCTTTGCTTTCTGCCTTTACCTAATTCTTTCAGCAGTGGAACCTTTTAACTGCGGGTTAATTTGAATGACCAAATATACGTATACAACCTAAAGGGTCTCCACTTTGATTCACAAACTAATTTAACATGCTCTTTTTACTGTGTGACAACTGAAATGTAGTTCATTAGAAAACTTCATACATTGAGTCATATTTTAAGACATTTCTGATTAAACAGTGTTCTCTGCAAAAATTATAAAATATATTTGTTAACCAAGCAAGGGGTTGAGGAAAATATGTTTTGGGGGATTCTCCTGTTTATTAATGTTTTTGCTATAATATTGTGTTAATTTACATCTGTGCACATTATCGGTGGACATGTAAATGAATTGTAGACATTTTGTTTGAATTCTCTTGACAGTTTGAAGGCAGGAAGTACTGTGAGCATGACTTCCAGATGCTGTTCGCTCCCTGCTGCCACCAGTGTGGTAAGTTCAGGAACTGCATCAACAGAGAATAAATACCATCCATCCTCTCTCTCTACCTGAGCCTCAAACATCACGGTCATATAGAGATGGAGCTTGGATTTGATGCCCTTTAAACCATTATCAATAAACAAGTTCTCCATAATCTTCCTTTCTTCTCCTAGGTGAGTTCATCATTGGCCGTGTGATCAAGGCCATGAACAACAGCTGGCATCCCGACTGCTTCTGCTGTGACATCTGCCAGGCTGTGCTCGCTGATGTGGGATTCGTTAAGAATGCTGGAAGGTCAGTTGCTGTTATTCCACTTGTGATTTTTATAATTATGACTTTATGTCTACTGCAAGGCAGGATGATGTTTTCTATGATGCTGGTTCTCTCATACTGATGTTTTTACAACTCCTAAACAACTATGTCAAGCAGTCTCACCACCTGTTCCTCCTTGTTTTATTGTCCTGCCTCCAAATATATGATGTAAGGGTCAGATGTGGTACAAACCAGTACTAGCCTTGTTGTTCTTGTTCTGTGAAGAAATGACTTTTATAATTCAACGAAAGCCAATATGAGAATTCAGCAGTTTGTGCTAGATACAAGTGGCTGTATTTCAATTTTACAGTGTTTTAGAAGAATATTCCTTATTTTTGTCGTCTTTGTTGAGCTTCTTTTGACTAAAATGCTGCTGCTTTAGAAGATCCAAAAGTAGGAATGATTACACTGACTTGTAGTAGAAGTTAGCAACCCCTGAAACATGTCATAACTGTCTAATCAAGTGTTTCTCTCTTGGTTCTATTTGGTTCTCTTTCTCATCTTGTCTGTAATTCTCTCTCCCATCAGGCACCTGTGTCGTCCATGTCACAACAGGGAGAAAGCTCGGGGCCTCGGCAAGTACATCTGTCAGAAGTGCCACGCCATTATTGAGGAGCAGCCCCTCCTGTTCAAGAATGACCCGTACCACCCTGATCACTTCAACTGCAACAACTGCGGGTAAACGCGCACATACACAAACTTGTCCAGCTGTGTAATTACACATTACACATAATACATGAAAAGGTCATTCCCGTGCTGTGATTTGACTGAAATTGTCTTCTTACATCTTGTGTTACCAAACCCTACTTTGTCTTTTTTCTCCAGATGTGTGTATTTGTCTTTGTCCAGGCTCTGTTTGTACATCCAAACCGCTTTTTTAAATGTATTTTTCCGTCAACGGCATCAATGACCTTAGAAGCTTAAGTGTGTTTCGATCGCTTGTGTTTACTTGCTATTTTGAATTGCCTAAGTGAAGGCAGAGCTTAAGTTTTGTTCTCCTCTTTCTCTTGCAGTAAGGAGCTGACGGCTGATGCCAGGGAGCTGAAGGGAGAGCTGTACTGTCTGCCATGCCACGACAAGATGGGGGTCCCCATCTGCGGGGCCTGCAGGAGACCCATTGAAGGCCGCGTGGTGAACGCCATGGGCAAGCAGTGGCATGTGGAGGTACGAGGCTTAGGGACCCTGGATTCAGAATAACATTCAAGAAAGTTAAAATTGTGAATGTGTTCATTTGTGTGGTTTTGCTTTTATATGTAAAACATGTTGAATAATGTTATATTACAAATAATTAGTATTCTGTTTTCTATATAAGTCTCTAAGGTTGAAATGCAATTCCGTTTGTAAATATTTGAGAATTTAAAAGTAGCCAATCATTCATTCTTGTTCTCTCTATTCTTTAAGAAATGTGTATTTCTCTAAGATGATTTCACTTAAATAGTTGCCATGTGTGTAACTCGTACTTTTCCCAGCTTTATCTCCACAGTCCAAACGTTGTCTGTCTCTGTGAAACATTCTCTGTGGCGTTGGTCATTCCTCCACCTATCTTCATATGTTCACCTATCTTTCATTTTCCTTCCTCCACATGCAGCATCATGTGTGCACTGTATGTGAGCGCCCGTTTCAGGGCCACCCGTTCTATGAGCGAGGTGGCCGCGCCTATTGTGAGAGACACTTTGACATGGTGAGCGGAACAGGGGTCGTCCTGCCGTTGATTACCTGCATCGTGTCTGGCTTCTCCCTGCCTGGCTAGAACCCCCCAACCTCCATACAAGGGTGACACTAATATATCAATTCCAACAACAGCTGTCTGTCCAACACTTCGGTCCAGAGCGAGATCTACGGTCCAGATTAGCAATATTTTTTGCCGTGATGCCAGATTATATTTTCAACCCAGTTACCTGAAATAAATTCCTAATTAAACATTTATATTGCCCACTATTTTGAAATAGCTTAAGGAATACAGTAATACCTGAGGTAATAATACAAAAAAATACTGCTTACCGTATTTTATTTACAGAAAATGTGAGATAAAAGACTTACATTTTAAGTCCAGGATGTCAATGTTTTTAGTCCTATAATATCAAATGGCTCTGTCAAAGGCTTTTTATACACCACAATAATATAATTGCATGGGAATATGTTCTTCATGTTGGGTATTGGAATGGTCAAATTTGAAAACATGGTTTAAAAAAAAAAGGCTTGTAAAATCGTCCCCTTTTTTTAATCTTTTGAAAAGTCAGATTGGGGCAATACTATTCAGTCAAGGGTGCCCTCATTCACAGACATACAGTATAAGTAGGCCATATTGAGTCATTCGTGAGGGCATTACAAGAAATAGCATATATTCCTTTATTTTTCATCGTAGCCTACCATCTATTCTTCATACCTCTGTGAGGAGGATTAGCACGCCCTCTAGTGCTCACTATCCTGCCACCGTCTCTCCTCTCTGTCTCCTGCCTGGACGCAGTGACAGGACATCTGGACTGCACTGATGCTGTTGTGGTCTGACCTGATAATGTCTAAACCAGACTGTGCTGCTGCCAGTAACACAGTCTGTGGGATGTGATAATGTACTGACTGACTGCTGTGCTAACCCTGTGTGCTTGGCCTTGGCTTTGTTTGCAGCATTTTGTGTGTGCTAAGTGTGAGAAACCCTTCCTGGGACACCGTCACTACGAACGCAAGGGCCTGGCCTACTGTGAGACGCACTATAACCAGGTAACATTCAGCAGGAATATGTTAAACTCACAGTCAGAAATTAAAACATGCTGTGCTAGGTTTTCCTGCCATGAAATGTCTCCTAAAACTACATTGTGATTTGTTTTAAAGTTAATGTTTTAATAAAACTGAACCATTGAACCAATGAGGAGATATATGTTCCTGTTTCTGAACTCTTCTTAATATTCAAATATGACTATGTAAATACACATATTTGAAGTAGTTACAGTTTGCACAGCTTGTTTGCCTTAAGATTGTAAAATAATTGCTTTTGACAACTCTCAGTCTGAATTATGCTCCATTAGAGGGTTCCACATGTAGTCAGTGTAACGACTCCATCTAGTGTAAGTCGATTTTTCCCCACCTAAACCATTCTACGTTTTTGAAATGCCTCCGTAGCGTGTGTTTGTTTGCATGTTTTTTGACCATGGCATGTTATATGAGCCATGATTAAATGAAAAAAAAATTGAGACTGCGCTGGATTTTGCTCACTCTCTGTTTCTCTCCCTTCATCTCACTCAGCTGTTTGGAGACGTGTGCTACCACTGCAATCGTGTTATTGAAGGAGATGGTGAGAACATTTGAAATATATAATGTTTAAGTGGGTAGACTGCTCATGAGATTAGTGTTTATCAGAGCACTTTTTGTGTAACGTATTTTGATCTCTATATTGACTCGAGTGCCGATTGCTTGACTTGTAGATTTCACTTGAAAATGTTTTGAATTCCAGACTGAATCCATTTAACTTTTAGTCACATGATTTTAACCTCGAGCAGTGTCTCATGTGAGTGTTTCTTCTATTTTTATCAGTGGTGTCTGCCCTCAACAAGGCTTGGTGTGTCAACTGTTTTGCCTGCTCTACCTGCAACACCAAGCTCACCCTCAAGTAAGTAATACACACGTATAAGATACACCATCACAGTATGTTTGGTACAGATGTAGTATTAGTTTAAGTCTCTGAAGACTCACAAGGCGAAGTCCACTCTTCTCTTGTACATTTTCTCTTTCTCAACTTTCCTGCATCTGTGACTATTTGCTGCAGTCTTAATCCCTTGTCTGGGGAACTGTTTGCTCCACATCTCCCCCTTCATCATGTCTCTTCTTTGTCCCCTTGTGTGTATCTCCTGCTTTACCTTTCCTTCCTTTACCTGCTCAAACTTTCTTCTCTCCTTTCCTTCTCGTCCTTCTTCTTCACTCCATTATTGCCTCTTCCTTCCCTCCTCTTTCTCCTTCACAACCCTTCCCATCTCTCCCCCCTCCCTGCTCCGTCAGGGATAAGTTTGTGGAGGTGGATCTGAAGCCGGTGTGTAAGCACTGCTACGAACGCCTGCCGGACGACATGAAACGCCGGCTGGCCAAGCGTGAACGCGACGTGAAAGACAAGAAGAAGAAATCACTGATACCCATGTGTTTGTGATCCGCTCTTTTTCCTTTCTCCTCACTTCCACTGTTCTTCCTTTGGTCAGTTTCCATCTTTATTTTCTGTTTCTGTTCTTATGTTGTTACTTTTTCATCATTTTTCAAGCATGCTCCATGCCAACATTTTATTACTCATATCCCTGTAATACGTGGTCTAGGAGGTCAAATCATGAAGGGAAACATTTAATAGGTGAATAAGAACAGATTGTTTGAGTGGACACAAATTAGTTGATACCTCTTAGCCTGAAACAGTGTTTAGGATTAGAGCTTGTTACTGCTGCTATGCAAACAGGTCAGTCACATGGTGAGGGAATTGCGTTGTTTCTTGGGACTCCGAGACTCCCGGTCTGTCTGGGCGTAGAGAGTAAAGCCGTAATCACTTCCGGCAGCTTTCTGGCCACAGCTGTGGAAGTGCTGAGGTCTCTCCAGGTTCAACACGTGCCCTGTCCTGCCAGAGATTAACTGCTTGGAGCAAATGTTTTCTGGGACAGCTGGGGTGAGAGCCTGCCAGAGTTAATGGAATAAAAAGGCATTAATTACAGAAAACAACTAAACATGATTATTTTCATTCAAGCAATTGAAGCAGTTATACAAAATAGTCCATGTGCTACTAGAAATCGATTTAAATGTGTGTCTTTATATCTGTATCCAGGTTTACACAAACATGATTTTTTAACATGTTCCCAAGTTTTCCTTGAAATTAGCTTCAAAATGGTGGCTTTAAAAGATGCACACAATAGGGGAAATTCAATTCAGAATGTTTTCACTGGGTTTATCAACAATTTGAATCTATAAAAGGCTATTTGTCAGGAACTATACAAAAAACATTCTATTCATAGCGTCCATCAAACTCCTATGTTTACATTCATAACATAGTGGCATCACTATGTAACACTTGTGCTTCTATTGGCTAGCGCGACAACACATTGTTCGTGATAGGCTAAGGGGTAGGGTATCTTTAACCAGTTGACCAATCACAACAGAGCAGGACAGCTAACCAATCAGAGCACACTGGGTTCTGGTTTCATCCAAACTGTAACAGCGTCTGTCCCTCTCTCTTCCATAGGAACAAGTTTGTGGAGTTCGACATGAAGCCCGTGTGTAAGAAGTGCTACGAGAAGTTCCCTCTGGAGCTGAAGAAGAGACTGAAGAAGCTCTCTGAAACTGTTGCTCGGAAGTAAACACACAGCAGAGCAGCTATAGGAAGGGACAAATAGATTAGAGATGCAATTCCGAATTGACAATCGTATGTTACATTTTGGTCGGTTATTTCAGCAGAACACACCGCTTCTTGTCCTTTCAATCGCAGAGGATAATTGATCTAGCCTGAAACTGACAGATGGCCAACAGGCAGATTGTTGGTCAGTCAGCCAGGTTATACTTTAACCTCTTTAGTGCCTTTAAACATAAATACTGCACTGTATATCTTTCACATGCTTGCCTTATTTCACTATATGTATTAATCCTGGTCCTGTATTTCAAAATGGAATATTAGCTTTAAGAAAACATAGAAACATGAGAGTAATAAAAAAAAGGCTGTTAAACTGTTTGCCACCTTGCTTCATAATGAAAATTACGTTTGACTTATTTTACTGATACTCTCGTATAAAAGCAGAGTTAACCCAAAGACAGTTCCGCAAAATACAGTTTTATTAAATGTGTATATATAGTGTCTCAATAATGTCCTGTTTTCCACCAACATGTATTATTTTATAGATTATTAATGTGTATTTTCTTTAATATTATGCTAAATGAGATTTTGTTTAGCTCTATAAAGTTAGAATTTTCGACATCATACTGTCTTGATGAACTGGCTTGCTGCAATGATGAACTCAGCCAGCAGTTCTTATGTGCAATGCATTAAATGTGTAAAACAATCTCTATGTGAACACTGAGTTGCTAGTTTTCACCCCTACAATCTAATATAAAATAATGCAGCAGCAACAAATGTATATCCCAAGTGTAAACAGTTGAGTTTTTTTTCATCAGCTTTAAAGTTACAGTAGAGATGATGAAGCAACACCTCTGAAATACTGTCAACAAATACTGAACATAATGAGATTCACAGTAACAGGACTTATTGCATGGCAACTGGTAACTGTGTGTCTGGCAGCATGTTCAGAAACCGGATGTAGGAGTATTATTAGATGTCTCTGCTGTTTTTAATCCAGAGAAAGTGATCCTCTTAGAGAGGTGTAGCGACTTCCTCAGGGCTCAGACCCTCTTAGGAGAGAGAAAGCCAACTGCCTAATGGAAAAGTAGTTTCACTAATCATCATAATTTCATCATAGAACGTTTATATTTGACATAATAGTTTGATAATAACACACATTCCACTATTTAACGGAAATACAAAGCCATTGTTGGTAATACTTTAACTATCTGTGTCACAAAATGTTTTAATGTCATGTAGAATTACAAGTGCCCTCTTAACGTCCGTTCCCATATCTTACTACCAGGGCAACTGAGATGACTCTACACAGACAAACAATGCTTTTATTCTGTATTTTATCATTACAATTCTTGTCAAGGAACAATATTTATTCATGTAATCACACCAAAGTGCATGTCCAAGACTATTTTTCATTTTATCTAAGGTCATTTTGTCAACGCATCTGAATAAACATGTATGTCAATGCTACCCGTGTGTATGTTTTTGATTTGCATTGTCCTACTTTTCTAGGAGTGTAACATGACATTACAATTTGTTGTTATATATGGTTTCCACGTGATATATTGAAGCATATAATAATAATAATAATCAGATGTTTTATGCTAAGATACCATTGCTCGGATAAGAATATAGGATAAAAAAGACATTGAGTAACTGTTGTGGTACAACTTTTCCCCCCATTTTAGCTGCATAAAGCACAGACAACACAGAAATAACACTGTAGACACATAGTACTTGATTAATCCACTCTCTACTTTAACTCACACTGATGAAGGCAATATGCATGTTTTGAAAAATAGCATGCAACCTGGATGTCTATATTCCCCATCCCCATATCAATAAAGAAACATAAATGGTTTGCAAAATATTATGTGCATTTCTATTGGTGTTTGATTGTTGTTATTTATAATAATTTCATAAATAGTGTTTCTTGCAGAATATTTCAATTACACTTTAATGCCAAAAGTACGAGGTCCAGAAGGTTCCCCCAGCCAGCCCACCACCTCTCCTTCAAAATAAATTGAGTCACTGAATTCTCGGTTTTCATTGGTTAGGAAGGGAACTCACGGCCCACGTGACCCGCTTGCAATTTGACGGTAATGAGTGCGCAATGTCGCTATGGGGAGTTAACGTTACGGAGTAACCGATATTAATGTCATTTTTTTATATTTTGTGAATTCACGGTAATACATGCCCATTAGTAAGCCATTTTGGAAGAATTCTCTGTTTGGAAGTCATGCGGCGGAGTAAGGTTGAGGTGGACCGGTACGTCTCCACAGTACAGAGTTCCTCTCCTTCACTCAAAGAGGTAAGTTGAGCCACCGGGGCTAATGTTAGCATGTTGCTGCCATCATGTCAGCCAGCATGTGTCAGCCAGCCGGTGTGAAGAACTAACCAGAGTCGACTTAACAGTACTTCTTGTTTTGATTTAGTTGCTGTTAAACCCGTTAGGTTGTATTATGTGTTCCGTGTAACCGCTGGTCCCCGGCTAGCAGTGCCAGCTAACCGGCAGTTAACGGCTCGTCGTGTCCTCCCCTTTGCACTGAATCGCGCGGCAGCAGCGCTAGCTAAGGTAGCCATGCTACTTAACTCAGCCGTCACTCCCATATACTTTGGCTACTTGTACAACAACATGGCTTCAACCGCCTTGTTAACAATAATATATGTCGGTTGATAGGTGCTTCATGTCAAACCTTTATTTAGAAATCGTCTGCCTTTTAGCAGACTATATTATTTGTGAACATAAGTTACTGTACTGGTACACTACCAACTTTACGTTTAGTTGCAATCAACATTATCTGAATCCTTTACGGTGGTGAAATTGACAGCACTAGGCCCACTTAGTTATCTAGTTTGAGCTATTTGACATTGTAGGAATAAGGGCACTGAGTCACACTAAACTGTACGAATGATATATAATACAGAGCAGAGTTTGTATTACTTATATTGAGGTGTTTGTTGTGAAGAACCCATAGATGTGACCAACACAATACACACCTATATTGTCCTAAACACACGCTCTATTTGGCAAGGAAGGTAAAATAAGAGGTGAAGACAATCCTATAACCATAACAATATGTTTGTATGAGTCATTTGTTTTACCATGTCATCATCCCTTTGCCTGCTTGCTAACATAACAAGCACAAATAATTAAGATGACCATTACTCACAACATTGCTCATGCTGAATGGTTCACTGTAATGAACCTTCAATGTTTCTTTTTCCACAGAAGCCCATCAAAGGGTTTTTGTTCGCCAAGTTGTACTTTGAAGCCAAGGAATATGAACTTGCAAAAAGGTAAGCACACAAGCTTCCCCATGGTTTTCTCTTGTGTTATAGCTTCTTAAGAAGTCTCTTTTTATATTATATCTTGCATATTCTTTGCTCTTTTTAGACATGTATCAGAGTACCTCAAAGTCCAGGAGAGAGATCCGAAAGCCCACAAATTCCTTGGACAGCTCTACGAGAGAGAGGGAGACATCAACAAAGCAGTAGGATGTTACAAGGTAGGAAGAAGATGTCACTGAAAAAACACCTTTATTCCTAAAGAAAAAGATGATCGAAGTCTGCTACAAACCTATTTATCATGAACTGTATTGTACAATTCAAGTACCATCTTTTTTAGTTGTTGTTACATCAGGATTGAGACATTTTACAGTTTAAGTTACAAGATAAGTTTATTTTACATTATTTTTGTTTTTGCTCCACGACACATTCGATTTAGAATAAAACAAAGTACCAGTGATAAGCTTTAGAATAATTAATAGTAAAATAAATTGTCGTGAAATATTAAATTGGTTCATAATGTCACATCAATTTAGGTGGGATTCATTAAAAAATAAGAATAAATGCAGTTAACCAGCAACAGTTAACACGGTTCCTGGTTAACTACGATCATTCCCGCCAGGATTTTAGGTAAGGTAATGGGCATTTCATTCCCCTTCCTATTACACATACATACAAATGATTGAATGTCAAGGCAGCCGTGGAGGCGTGGAGGGAAATCTGTGTCTTGCATTATCACAGATCCTTTGGCTGCCAGGATGTGACTCTTCCTTATTTCTAGTCATTCAGTTTCCTTTTATTTTTAACGTCAGACTCCCAATTAGGTGTGTCAGAATAAATGTGTACCTGTATCAGGTTAGCCAAAACACTTCTCACTTATGCCAGTCACGTCCCATTGAAAAGAGCTAAATAAATGCAATAACAGCTATGCACTAAAAACAATATCACTTAATTAATAAAGAATAATGTACACATGCATAATTAGTTCTTGCTGTTATGACTTTGAGTTTCAGTATACGGGCTAAAACATAATGAAGGCATACCTATGGTCATTGACATCCATCTAGCTCTAGTCTAAATAAATGTAGCCTGCACTCTGTTGTACATAGAAATAATCAGACATGTATTTATCACAGTGTGAGGAGGAGGTGTCAAGTTTCTGTTATCACAAAGTAAAAAGGAAACATCTGGCAGAGCATGCGATGGACATGAGAGGATTCCTTAAATAAACTGACCTCCACTACTGATAAATTGACATTGAATTCATTAGACGTACAATTTAAATAATTGTTTCCCACTTATTTCTAATGTTATAGATGTTGTTTTTGGAAGGGCATTGCCGTTTAATTAGATAACCTGACTGAATGCTTTTGTATAAACTGACACTAGTATGTCTGCACTTCTATGTGTGTTTGCAGCGGTCTGTGGACTTAAATCCAGGCCAGAGGGACCTGGTGCTGAAGGTGGCCGAGTTGCTGGTCAGTAAGCAGGAATGTGACAGCAGAGCAGAGTTTTGGGTGGAGAAAGCTGCCAAGCTCCTGCCAGGAAACCCTGCAGTCTTCAACCTGAAGGTGAATCTCCATTCTTCTGAGTCTCCAGTTATCCCTCCTTTAATCACTGCATCAGTAAACTGCCATCTGAGGCCACTCTTTTGACTAGTTTTGAACTCAAACACTCACTCTAACCCCTCCCACTTTATTTAAATTATATTTTCTAAATGTTCCTGAACAGGATTTTCCTTTGTCAGCATATATTTGCATATTGTTTAAAGTAAGAGAGGCTGCCACACTGACTGTCTTTGGTCTATCTATGCCGCTCTGTACAGGAGCGTTTATTGAGTCGTCAGGGCCAGCCGGGATGGAACCGGTTGTTCGACCTCCTTCAGGCAGAGCTGGCAGTGCGGCCGGCTGACGCTCACGTTAACGTGAAGCTGGTGCAGCTGTTCTGTCAGGACGGACGGCTGGATGAAGCCGTTAAGCATTGCCTGGCTGCTGAGAAAAAGGGCATGCTGAGCAACAGCCTGGACTGGTACACAGTGGTGGTGCGCACACTGCAGGTCAGCAAGAAATGGCAGTAGTAGAAGTTTACATTTTAAAAGCTTCTATGGTGTTCTGTATTTCATATCTTTAAGTCTAACTTCCTAATAACACAAAAAACAAATGTACGGCCTTTTTGCAGGAGTATCTAGCTCAGCCCAGCGTCACTAGCAATGACAAGATGTGTCGGCTGCTGCAGAGAGAGCTGCTGTTGGCCCACTGCGGCCTGCTGAGAATCACACTGTCTCAGAGCAGCATGCAGCCCAGCCTCGATGCACTCACAGGGTAGGTCAATTCCGCCCAACACACTTTCTATGTGTTACTTTCTTATGCTGTATGTATACATCCTAACTTATTGATCACAATCGTGTTTAAAGTCAAAATCTCTACACTTACAAAAGACGAATAGAAAAATCAGGCAATTTGGATGTTAAATAAACTTTAACGGCATTAACACGTTAATACGTTTGACTTGGTGGTTGTCTTGTGTCTTCGAGAGTGTGTATTAAGTAAAGTAAGTCAAATTTAGTTTAAGTCAAAAGGCAGGTTTTTGGTGAGCCTTTGGGTTCAAATAAGTTGTCTTTCACAAAAACCATACCGTTTTAATTACTATACCATGGTTGTTTACGTGACCACGTCACCTTTATTTGTTTCATTGTATTACCAGGGTGTCCGCGGGGTCTTAAAAAGTATTAAAAGTTGATAAATCAATTTAGCGAAAATTAAGGCTATTAAAAAGTATTAAACGGCATTTTCCAAGGTATTACATTTTGTAGCTTGTTTTCAATAAGTATATAAATTGTCCAAAGCGGTTGCATTCTAAAGTGTGCCTGAATGTAATCATTGCGTAGGTGTGTAGTGTGATTTTGTGTAGTTTATTTCTGGCATCCCGTTAGGTTTGACGTCATCTGAACAGGACATCGCACGCTCACTGCTTGATAGCGCAAAGGCCCGTTTACGCCGGTTGTTAAACAACATCGTTATGGGGAAATGCAAGTTTGCGTCCAAATGGTTGGAAGATAAGGAGGAAGGACAATCAATACTGTATATAGTCAATGTGAGGTAAAGTGTGTCGCCAATGTAACCGGTTAAAACTCAAAGTGGCGATGAGGTCTTAAAATGTATGGAAAGGGTCTTAAAAAAGGTCTTGGAAGGTATTACATTTGACTTCAGGATTCCTGCATATACCCTGATTACACTAAAGCCACTACATGGCTGCAAGAACGGCTGTATGTTAAAGTGTGTTTGTGTGTGTTTAGTTTTGACCAGGTTATGCAGACGCTGAGCAGCATCGCTGGCCAGCAAGCAGACGATCTTTGCGAGGTGTTTGTGGAGATGCGAGGTCACCTCTACCTGCATGCTGGCACCCTGCTGCTGAAGCTGGCTCAGGATCACCAACAGACCTGGAGGGCCATCATTGACCTGGTTGCACTCTGCTACCTGCTGGCACACCAGGTACGGACACAAAAAGGGCTAGCCTTATACCACAGTCATTAACATATGTTATATTTTTGTTCAGGCTGATTTCTTTTAAGATGTCCAAAACAAATTATAAAAAATTCTACACATGCTGTTTTTTTTTTTACTACGCTTTTATAGAAATGTAATAGTCTGTTTTAAAGATGATAATGTTGTATGTTTCCTTAGCTTTTTACTTTAAAAAACAAAAGCAACAGCTTGAAACAGTGTTCAAGTGTTGATAAAGTGGGAAATTGTTCCCTTTTTATATTAAGCGGGGGAAAAAGCCTAAATATGGATATTAAAAGCTAAACGCTCTAATTCCCTTTTGTAGATGAATTTGAGTGATTTTATTTCTGCAGCCAAGAGAAGAAACATTTGAATACAGTTGTTGTTTTTTGTCCTTCCACCAGGTCCCCAGACCAAAGCCTAAAGTCTCCAAAGGAGACCAGTCGGCCCCTCAGCTCCTGGAAATGCTGGCCAACGACCGACAGAGTCAGGCCGGACACATGTTGCTCAATCTGAGCACAGATTCATCCACTTTGATCAGAGAGGTCTGTTTGTGTGTTCGGATACACTTTAGCTATATTTTGTAGCCTGTGTATGCTTGAATGAAAAGTACATGACCGAGTCTGCATGTGCAAACTTGTGAAACTAAGATACGGTGCATGCTTCCCTCTAACAACTATGTAAGGTCCTGCATCAGACATATCACTGACATGCTGAACGTGTATGTTTATGAATGAATTGTACCTGATTTGATGATTTGTCTGCATAGGTGGTGGAGGCGTTTGGGAATCCTAAAGGTCTGGACTCTCTGTTTGAACTCCTGTTTGGACCACAAGCCTCCACCTCATCTTCCTTTATCGCCAACGATGACATTCGTTCCATCAACACCATGACTCCAGAGCTCTCTCAACTCGCCAAATGTGATGCTGGTACGAAACTATCATTATTATAATTATTATCCGCCTGAGCACTAAAGTAGCTACATGATCTCTTGAGGGGTTTTTAAGGTCCACATTTATTGTTAAATCTTGCAGATATTTTAGCATTTAGATGTTTTCATCGAGTCCGTATGTATCAGAAGTTGTATCATTGGCAAATAAAATTGGCATTGTAATTACAAGGACTGCACGATTATTAAAATGTACTAATTGCGATGATTTTGACAAGTATTGAAATTTCAATATAATTTACAGTATTCAAGGAAATGATTGACGCTGCATTATTATTCCCATTTTCCTTGAAAAACATAAAAATAATCATTGTGCGGTATTTTAGGTGGATCTGTACTGAATAAAGACACTAGATATTAGGATATCAATAAAAGGGCAATTAATTGCGCAGCCCTAGTAATAACACAATCTTTATCTTTAAAAACTAAAATGGTGTCCTTTGGGCAAATAACAATAAATAATTCGCAATCAATTCGAACCTTCCTAACCATTTATTTGCCATTTAGTTAAAGCTCACGTATAGAAAAGCTTTCTTAAAAGGCACTGTAATAACCTTGATGTCCTCCCCTCTGCAGGCTCCATCCTGCTGCATGCTGGAGACTTGCAACATCTGGGCTGGCTGGGGCTCCAGTGGACCCTCCTGGCCCAGAGGCCGGCCCTGCGGGACTGGCTCCAGCAGCTCTTTCCCAGGCTCACTCTGGACACCTCCAAACTGGACACCAACGCACCAGAATCCATCTGCCTGCTCGACCTGGAGGTAGGTGGACACATGTGGGACAGAGTTTCACAAGATGAAGCTTTGTAGGGGAAGGTTACAGATGTACAGTTTTCCCTCATCTCCCATACACTCCGCATCCCAAGAGTGTTACAAATGTTTGAAAAAGATTAAATGATGCAAGGTGTGGAAGGTGTGAAATAACAGGAACATGTATTTATACCATTCAATACAAGAAATGGTACATAGAATTTGTCAATCTCATTCATCCTCCTTTTAGCCATAAATGTCGCATTTTCCTACAACTTACATAGAACATTTTCAATAAGTCATTTTCAGATATCAGCAGCTGAGTCAAACAATGCATTTTCGGAAATGACAAAACGTAATAATCTATAATGTTGTGTACTTGTATGATTGATGCACTTTTGCCTGTTCTCGTGAACCTGCAATCTGTTTATTCATTTAAACTGCTGAACTTTCTTAGCTGTGCGAATTCTGTCACTTGTGAGTGGGTATGTGTAATGTTTTATACTGAGGACAAGTTAGAAAATGTTCTCTTTTCTTTCTTCCTCAATTTCTCTAACGTATTATAATGTTTTGTTATGTGACGTTTCCTTTGTGTTTTGTGAACTTACAAATAATTAATTGATTACAGTGTTTCCCACAGAATTTGATTCTATTTGTACCACCCCCGGCAAGAAAAGCCAAAGGCCACTTAACCTATTCGGGTGGTCCACGGCCCGCCACAAATAAATCAATGTATGGGAAACACTGGATTATATAAAGCAGGGGTCGGCAACCTTTTTGATATGAAGTGCCATTCTAAAAAAAAAAATGTTATCGGCATGCCGACGATCATGAATTATCAACGGGGGGGGAGCTCGATGCTCGTGGACTGTCAACAGGAGGGCGGGGGAGCCTCGCTGGGAAGCAGTGTGTGGACCTGTCAGCGCAACTTACATGATGACGAATTTAACAAGCGAATTTCAATAATTGGTTTAAACGGCATAAAAAGGACGATCTTCCGTTCTTCCGATATTAGGGTCATGCAGAGTGAGATGAGATCGCTGTCCCTTTAAGAGAGGGGTGTGGTATGTGTGTGGATGGTAGAGCGAGAGTGAGTGAGTGAGTGAGCGTGTGTATGTTTCTGGAAGTGAAACTAGGCAGCAGAAAAACAGGTCTGTGATGTATTTTGTGAGACAGAAGAACAACTAAATAAATGCAACGGCCTCCCAAGAAGAGCTCGTCTCTCTCCAGTCATTTAAGCTACAGTGGGTTATTGAACCTGAAGCTTGTTGCTTCTGCCCTGGGAGACGGCAGAGAGTCATCCCCCCTGTTTCCTCGACTACGGTCTGGGAGCCGACAGGAAAGTTCATCACACAGATGGCCAGTCCGCCCCTTTGTAGCATATTATTTCGATGAGAGATGAGCAGATCGCCACTGGGCTTTCAACTAAAGACACAGCCACGCAAAAACTGCGGCATTTGTACAGCTCCTTATGGGTACTGCAATTTGTGAAGTGCTTTCCTCTGTGGTGAAACTGCACCACGGAGGAAAGCGGCAGAAAGTCGCCTGGAGTTAAAGAGAGCGGGGCTGCGTTGCGTGCATGGCTTCCTTCTGCAGGTAACGGGTAGACGCGCTCTGGCGGCGGTCTCGTTCAGGATCCGAAAATACAATTTAAATATTTTTGCACACTTATTCCTAGTGTGCCACTGGTTACGGTGCCAATGGTGGCCGACCCCTGATTTAAAGTATAGCTTTATATGATAATGTATACATAAATGCAATGGTTAAATGGAGCCTACATTAAATGTGTGAACGACTGTACCGAGCAGTACTTTGCAGAGGTGTGGACTCGAGTCACATGACTTGGTCTCGAGTCAGACTCGAGTCACCAATTTGATGACTTGAGACTCGACTTGGACTTGAGCCTTCTGACTTGAGGTGACTTGATACTTTAATTGAGGGGTCTCCAACACGCCGATCGCGAGATGCCGCTAGGAGAGCAGACTCCCGTCGTCGGGGAAAGCAGAATCTTCAGCCGCTCCTACTCTTGCTGAGAATCCTTGCAGGCAGGGGCGGGTCTTTATTTAGCTGGGCCACCATGCGGCCAATCATATGCGAGGACACACTAGGATCATACCATTATGTGAAAGAAAGGTGGGGGGCAGACGCTCCAAAGGCAGCAGGTGTAGTGGTACAGGCCAGCTGCACAGAGCGACGGGGAGACGGATTTAAATGCAAGCGCGTCGGAAAAAGTCAAGAAATGAGCGAAAACCGAAAAAAGAAGCAGCATCTGCTGCATTTCAATGATATTGGAGAAAGCAAAGCTGAGTGCAGGATCTGTAAAATGAAAATAACCTTGTGAAACTGACCGTTGAGCAGCCCAGACCAAGCAAGGAGGCAGAGGCAGAACGTCCAAAAATATAACCCGACGTGGGCATTTATTAAAATATGAACACATTACACACAGCCTCAATCCTGCTGTTGCTGTTCACGTGAGCCCAGCCTGCAGCCACCAGGATCTCACACACACTGCCTCTCAACAGACAGGGAAACAGAGCCTAAATACACACACTCCAATCAGCACAACAAGACACAGGTGAGGGGGGAGGAGACAACACCGGACACCATCCATCCATCCATCTTCTCCCGCTTATCCGTGGTCGGGTCGCGGGGGTAGCAGTTCCAGCAGAGAGCCCCAAACTTTCTTTTCCCTGGCGACATCAACCAGCTCTGACTGGGGGATCCCAAGGCGCTCCCAGGCCAGCGAAGAGATATAATCCCTCCACCTGGTCCTAGGTCTACCCCTTGGTCTCTTCCCAGCTGGACGTGCCTGGAACACCTCCCTAGGGAGGCGCCCAGGTGGCATCCTAACTAGGTGCCCGAACCACCTCAACTGGCTCCTTTCGACGCGAAGGAGGAGCGGCTCAACTCCGAGTCCCTCCCTGATGACCGAACTTCTCACCTTATCCCTAAGGGAGACACCAGCCACCCTGCGGAGAAAACCCATCTCGGCCGCTTGTATCCGCGATCTCGTTCTTTCGGTCATGACCCATCCTTCATGACCATAGGTGAGGGGTAGGAACGAAAATGGCCCGGAAGACCGAGAGCTTTGCCTTCTGGCTCAGCTCCCTTTTCGTCACAACGGTGCGGTAAAGCGACTGCAGTACCGCTCCCGCTGCCTCCGATTCTCCGGCCCATCTCACGCTCCATTGTTCCCTCACTCGAGAACAAGACCCCGAGATACTTGAACTCCTTCACTTGGGGTAAGGACTCATTCCCTACCTGGAGTGGACAGTCCATCGGTTTCCTGCTGAGAACCATGGCCTCAGATTTGGAGGTGCTGATCCTCATCCCAGCCGCTTCACACTCGGTTGCGAACCGATCCAGTGAGTGCTGAAGGTCGCAGACCGATGAAGCCATTAGAACCACATCATCTGCAAAAAGCAGTGGTGCAATCCTTAGTCCACCGAACTGCAGACCCCCTCCCCCATGACTACGCCTCGAAATCCGATCCATGTATATTACAAACAGGATTGGTGACAAAGCGCAGCCCTGGCGGAGGCCAACCCTCACCGGAAATGGGTCCGACTTACTGCCGAGGACCCGGACACAGCTCTCGCTTTGGGAGTACAGAGATTGGATGGCCCTGAGTAGAGACCCCCTCACCCCATACTCCCGCAGCACCTCCCACAGTAACTCCCTGGGAACTCGGTCATACGCCTTCTCCAAGTCTACAAAACACATGTAGACCGGATAAGCGTACTCCCAGGCCCCCTCCAGGATCCTTGCGAGAGTAAAAAGCTGATCCGTCGTTCCACGACCAGGACCGGACACCAGGTGCACACAATCATCAGCCACAGACATCAACTGTACTGTGCAATCACGCTAATAAAGTGCAATATTACCCGGCCTGAAGCCGTCAGTGACGAAGTTACCTTCGTCACAAACCTTCAGAGCAGTTTTTTTTTTTGGTTACCACTCAGGATTTATTGTCAGAGGTGGGAGAAGTTCAGATCTTGTACTTGAGTAAAAGTACCTGAGTGTAAGAATACTCGGTTACAATAAAAAGTCCTGCATTCAAAATGTTACAAGTATAAGTAATAGCATCAAAATATACTTAAAGTACCACCTGCAGAGGGATCTAGATGCAGGTGTTCTTTATAGAGACCGCCTCGCTGCACATTATCCCTTGCATAAAGATAGATTGTGGGTCCCTTATAACATGTTGTACACAGTGGAAATAAACATTCTGGTTACCTCAACATCAGGGATCTTATACATTAAACTCCTTCTGAATCAAACCGTCACGGTAGCCTTACCTTACGGATCCCTCTTAAATTAGAAAAACACACGTTACTTTACCAGCAGAGAGAAAATGGATTATTAAATTATTAATGTGACTAATAAAGAGCAATTTGATTATTAAGTATTATTCTGTTGATCGATGTCATTACATTTGTTGAAAAGCACATAATGACTTGTTTAAGACTCGTTTTGTCAAAGTTTAGGACTTGACTTGAACTTGCCCATCCTGACTTGAGACTTGACTCGGACTTGAGCGCAAAGACTTGAGACTTGACTCGGACTTGAGCGCAAAGACTTGAGACTTGACTCGGACTTGAGCGCAAAGACTTGAGACTTGACTCGGACTTGAGCGCAAAGACTTGAGACTTGACTCGGACTTGAGCGCAAAGACTTGAGACTTGACTCGGACTTGAGCGCAAAGACTTGAGACTTGACTCGGACTTGCAAAACAATGACTTGGTACTCTGGTACTTTGTGATAAAATAGCACTTTAACTTGTCAGTTCTTGTGGTCAGTGTGCAATTGCACAAATATCTATCAAAATGTTAAATCCTCTTGTCTCTTGTCTGCTTTACTCCACCCAGGTGTTTTTATACGGTGTTGTGTTCTGTAGCCACTGTCAGCTCCAGGAAACTGCAAAGATCAACAGCGGAGGGAACCAGCAGCAACAACAGCAGCTGTACGAGCCTCGCTGCCTCCCCCTTCCTCTCCTCCGCCTCCTGACCACCGACAGACAGAGGGAGTGGTGGGACGCCATCTACAGCCTCATTCACAAACAAGCAGCGTGAGTAAAAGTGCAAATATGCAGTATGTTTACCAAAATATCAGCTTTTAAGTGGCATACAACAACCAGTTACAGGGTCTCATATCATCATTATTATGACCATTACATAGTGAGTATGCAAATAAGTTGTACTAGTGAAACATGGATAGAGTTTTAAGTTTATAAATGTAAGCATTAAACATGAATTGTCTTCGCTTAATGCCCTTAATCAAAGTTATTAATGGATCCACATATTTTGGCTTTCAACAGTTTGAACTTAAGAAAAACATTTAAAGCAAGAACAGTGTTCAAACCAGGATTCAATCAACGTTGAACCTCTTTGCGACAATTTCAATGATAAGGCTGAAACATGACATTTTCACTATAGCACTTGGCTACCTGCTTCACCTACTCTTTGTCCCCACTTCATCCCAAAGTCAAAGAAACGGGTTCAAACAGAGCAATTGTTTATTTGTGTGTTCATATTTGTATCTGTTTAGTATTCAGTGCTTTTGTTAAATGTCTCCTTGTAGTCCTGGCATGTCGGCTAAACTGCGGATGATTGTGCAGCACGGACTGAGCACTCTGAGGGCCGGAGAGAAAAATGGGCTCCAACCAGCGCTGGCCATCCACTGGGCCCAGTGTCTCAGCCAGACGGTAAATACACACCAGGGCTCGAGCTTAAGGACGTCCCGTCGTCCCGGGCCGAAAAAAATAGTATCGGGAAGGATAAAAAATAATTTTGGGACGAGAGTTAAAATAAAAATACCCTGCTAACTCTACTACAAAAGGCGATGAAAATGAAACCGACTGCATGTTTTGTGTAGCACATTAAACCTCCTTGTCAACATAAACACACACGCACATTTAGAAACCCGCGAAATACACACACGTAGCTACAGCTGTGCCTGCGAATTCCTGGCCCGCATATTCGCGGGTCTAGCAATGTACTGAGTGTGTGTATTTCGCGGGTTGAGTGATGTACAATGGCATCCCGTGGAGGAATTCTGAAATGTTTTACCGTTAATCACAAAAACGCACAGCAGAACCAGACCCTGGAGCGCCGGCCTCTTTATTTACTTACTCCTCTTCATCCCCTATGGGTAATAAGGCTGAGAAGATAACTCTCCATCGTATTTAGTCCTTAGCAATATGCTGCGCCTCTCCCCATGTAGGGATGGGTACCGAGCCCCGGTATTAAACGGGCCGGAATTATTAAAGACAGTGGTAAGGTTAAGCTTCGACATTATTGGACTTTTTATCGGTACTGGAGACATTTAAAAAATATGTCATATGTATTATTGCTACATACACATTATATCGCAGTTTTATTTTCATCAACTCCGTTTCTAATATGCAATAAGACTACAACATGCGTCTATGATGTATTTTCGAGCTTTCCAATCCAGACAAGATCTCTCTCTCCCGTCTGTGTGCGAGGGGGCGGGGGCCGTTTGTAAAGGTCTCCTGACTGTGTTACAGACTGTCATCCTGGTTAGTGCTTACTCTGGGTTCTGTCTTCAGGACAGTGTTGGATTGTTTTGTTAATTGGATGGGACTTGATTGGATTCAATATTAGAGTAATTTTCTCGTTGGTGTAAATATAATTGGCCTTTGTTTATGTGATTGAATGATTTACTCAAATAAAAAGGTTGATGAATTATCATCTAATGATTTATATGATGTTTTATTTATGTTAAAGGTCACTTTGAATGATTTTAACTAATGATAATGTAGAAAAACTAACATTTTAAATTCGGGACGGTCCTCATTAATTTCGGGACGGCTTAGATTGTATTTCGGGACAGTTCCGGGAGGATGGGGAAAAAAGTTAGTCGAGAGCCCTGCACACTAGGCGGGTTCACACCGCAGTACTTTTCCCACTTTAGTTCCGATATAGTTCCGAAATGTCGCGTTCACACCAAAAAGAGCCAGAACTAAAATTAGTTCATGAGAACCTTTTCACCCCACTGCTAGAGAGCAGGGACTTTCGTGGAAGAAAAAGGTTCCTATGTCTGATTGGCTGGGCGGATTGCAAACCACGCCCCTTAAAACTCCCAAAAAGTTTTGTGAAGCCGCCATTTTATTATCCTCGCATTAGCATTATTAGCATTAGCCCAGCGCACAAACACAGAGAGACTAACTTATGGCAACACAAAATAAAACATGGGAGCGGTGGAGATGAGGAGGTGTCGGCGTTTTGGCGATTTACTCGGAAGGCTTCAGTAGAAGCTGCTGGGACTCCCAGCAGCTTCTACTGAAGCCAGTCCCCAACTCCGGGGACTTGGGGTGACAGTATTCGGCGTGAAGTTGTTTGCGGCCTGCCAGTAAATCCAACGCAGAAGAAGAAGTGACGTCAGCGGCTTCATTTGCCTAATCCTTCCCCAGGAACTTATTCCGTTGTGAACGCGATCTGTACTTAGTTCATGAGAACTCTTTAGTTCTCATGAACTAAGTTCTCATGAACCTTTGTGGGAAAAGTACTGCGGTGTGAATGCGCCTATTGCTTCTAGAAATGTAGTGTGAACCAGCTAAAAATAAAGGATGTGTCTTCAATATTTGAGTTCAGAATCTTCGGTGGGGTTGCAGGAGACTTTCAATATCTGACATTTTTGCTTGACTCATTCTACAGTATACCAAACTCTACTTTCAAACTGTGGTTTGCGTGTTCTTTGTGTGTGTTTTTTACCATTGTGTTTACAGCACAACGCTTGTGGAATCTGATCTTGTCAAATAGGATTTAGGAAAATTCAATGTGTTTCAAATATTTGTATTGAGAAGAAGCATACAAGTGTAAGCAATAGTACAGACTTCTTTGGGGTGGAAATCATGCTTCCCTTTTTCAACATACAGACAAACAGAACAGCCAACAAGAATTAATAAAGAAAACACATAGCATGACAGGAATAACATACTTAATGACATACATAGTCATAGTGGGAAAGAACATACTAAATAGTATATATAATAAAAATAAATAAATACACTTAAAGGGTGCAAATGAGCCCAGACTACCCCCCACCCTTCCCTCCCCAAGCAGTGCCACCCAAGCCATTACAAAAACGATTGTTTGTGCAGTGCATCTCAGCTGACCGTCCCCCTTATAAATGAAACCATTGGTCCCCACATCCTTTCAAATTCCCCCAGTCTATCTTTTAGGATATATCGAATTATTTCCGAATGCAGAGTAGGAAAATTCATGTGTAATCCCCCAAAAAATACAGGTCTGATTTTGCAATACAAGTCTCATATCAGAATTCATGCAACTATAATGTCATTGACACTATCAGGGTTCTGCACTGGGGATAATCACTCACAAATTCCTTGGCTTCCTTCCACTGCACATACACTTATACCTAAACCATTACCACTGACTTCAGTGGCCTCAATGTTTGCATCCGTACGACAGCGTGTGACATATTTTATTATTTTGCTGCATGAACATTATTATGGTTAAATGTCTTTATTTGAAACATTACTGAGATAGTGTGCTTGAACACGCTACAGATCAGCAGTGGGGGCCAGTTGTGGACACAGACTGACGTGCAGCAGAGCACTTTGACAGAAAAACTGCACAGTCACACATGCCTCTCCACCTGCTCCTTTCTGTCACTGCCCCTACAACTGTTAATGTCATCCTGGTCCAAACTGCCACATGCGCTGATTCTCTGACTGTATGTCCAATTGTTTCATGGTGGAATTTGTTTAACAACCAAAGAACTGACTTGTGTCCTTAATGCATGAAGCGTTTGTCTATGCTGCTTTAGTGAATATTGCAGGCTCACCTTCTCTCCTTCTGTGTTTAATAACCCAGGGTGACGGAGTGAACTCGTACTACGACCAGAAGGAGTACATCGGCCGAAGTGTTCACTACTGGAAAGTTGTACATCCGCTGTTGGAAAAGATCAAAAACAGACGCAGCATACCAGAACCACTTGAGCCCCTCTTCAAGCACTTTTCCTCCAAAGATATTCAGGTTAACACAATATTATTTTATCATTTGAAATGTTGTCCTCTCAAATCCTGAGGCAGTGTTGTCTTGAGCCTAAAGTTATGGCTTTTGGTCCTGCCATTTCTTACTTCTCATGCCCTGTTTTATGATAGCCTTTTATCTTTAGCGCCTTTATGAGTCCCTGCTATTATATATGATATCATTTATAAGTTAATGTTTGTAAAGTACCAGGTTGGCTTACACATGTTTTCCTGTGCATGTCCATGTTCCTTGCAGATTTCTTCTGTGAAGGGATACGAAGAGGAAGCCAAGGTTGCATTTGCGGCTCTTCTGGACATTGAAGGCAAAACGGAGGAGGCCATTGCTACCTTGGAAACCATCAACAACATGTCATCCATCTGGCAGTTAGCACAGGTAATAATATGCTTCTATACATAACCAAGATACATTCCTCTTTCCCCGTCTGGGTGAAACAAGGGCTGTCTATGTTCAATCATTGTTTTTCCAGCAGTCCAAAAATGATTGTTGTTTTTATACAAATTAACCGGCTTTATCCCTATTCTAATTATTGGCAGTCTAGCCAATATGTGATATCAAATTGGTTCATAAATCATATGGACACTTCTAACTGCTATTTGTTTCCTCCAATGTGCTGTGTTTCTTTGGCAGATCTACCAGCGGCTTTCAGAAGAGGCCAGCAACGGGGTTGAAGAGACCCAGGACAGATGCATCACTTTCCTGAGGAAGTTTAGGACCTACCTGTCTAAGATCTACAACGCTAACGCAGATGACATTGAGAGGGTGAGTCTCATTTTTTTATTTTTGATGTGTTTAATGTGAACAACTCTTCAGCTGTGTAACCATTTCATACATGTCACAGCTGCCTGTCTCCATGGAGGAAGTTGTGGACCTCCTGAATGATGTGAACCAGCAGCTGGGTGAGAGTGCGGAGGGTATGGATGAAGAAGAGGAGGAGGAGGCAAGACGAAGAGGACCAGTCCATTCCAGCCCAGCTCACCCCCCAGAAACCTCGGCCACTATATCACACATTAAGTTTACCACTCCCTCACCGAACAAAAGCCTCATCTCTCCTTCAAAAAGACACCTGGTAAGTTCAGGTTATTGGTTGTCATTCAGAAGACAATCCAATAAAATACTTTATGTATTTTTATATATTAAATGTCTCCTTGTTTTAATCATGGAGACCATTCAAATTACAAGTGAGTTTCTTTTCATAATTTCTTCCCCCTTTTAATTCAGATTTCCCCCAAGACACAACCTCATTGGGTGGAGGACCAGAAAATTCTCCTCCAAATGCTGTGTCAGCAAGTTGAAGCCCTCAAGGTTAGGATAAGATATTACACTTAAGTTATTCCCCTTGGTATGGTTTGGCTGTTGTTGTACTACTGAATTTATCATAGCTTAATGTAAATGATGCCGCTGATAAGAAGTATGATAAAGTGTATTAAGAAAACGGGATAAGATTTGAATATCTTATGAAGGTCTCTAAAATACAAGGTTTTGAGTGAAGACCTACAGTTAAAGTTATTATTAAAAATTACAGGAACTACTTGATAGTTTTTAATGAATATAAAGTACTTGGTGTGTGATGCTTATATTCTTATTTTAGTGTGAGTTTATTTTTCTGTAAAGAAGTTCAATTGTGTTAGTTCTCATTAAGCCCCTTGTTTTGTAGAATGAGGTTCATGATCTGAGACACAACTCGTCAGGGAACGCAGACTCCCCTCATCACAAAATGTATGGTGAGAGTTATGGGGCCGAGGGCCTGCAGGAGCCCTTCACCCCAGTCCAGTCCTACCACGGGACCCCCCCTAACAGGTCAGCACACTGCAACAATAAAAGAATGTCAACAATCCATGTATTTGTTTTTTTAAAGTACTGTTCAGAAATAATGTACACAATTAACAAGATATTTTTGTATTTAAATCTTTTTTTTAAGTTTCCACCACAACCCCCTCAGTGTACTACAACCAGTCTCCAGCTTCTAACTCTCAGTATCTCCTGCGCCCAGCAGCAAATGTAACCCCCACTAAGGTAATTATCACGGTTTAACTCTAGTCCACAGTAATACAGTTGTTTAGAGTATAAGGATGACAATATTTGTTATTGTCTTTACAGAGCCCAATGTATGGTATGAACCGTATGCCACCTCAGCAGCATATGTATGCCTACCAGCAGCCTACTCATACTCCTCCACTCCAGACAGCCCCAGCCTGCATTTACCCTCCTCAAGAACCAGTCTTTGGTGCCCCTCTTCACTTCGAATCACCAGCCACAAGCCTTCTTTCCCCATATAGTGAAGAATATTATGGGCAGAGTGTACCCCAGCCAACTACTAACCCTCCCCTTCCTGAACCTGGCTACTTCACCAAGCCAACTGTAGTACCTGTGCAGCCACCGAAGAGCATTGACGGGAAGCCTATGGACTTTGGGAAGCTGTCCTTCAGCCAGCAGGCCCCCGCTGAAGTCCCCAGAGTGCCTAGTTTTGGAGCAGCAGGTGCAATTCCCCCGTCAGGGTCCCCATCTGGTTTTAAATTCAACTCCAACTTCAAATCAAATGATGGAGACTTCACTTTCCCAGGTTCCCAGGCCAAGCACAGTGAAAGCCTGCTTGGTCTTCTTACATCAGAAATTCCCACCAAAACGGACACTGCCCCAGATAACCTTCCAGGCCAGGAGCAGCCCCCCAACCAAACAAGCCTCTTCACCTTCGGCAACAAAACTGTTGCCGGCTTCTCCTTTACTGATCCTGCACAAAGCACAGCCACTGGGAGTCTTTTTGCAAAGACAGAGCAGCCATTCAAATTTGGTGACGTTACCAAGCCAGTGTTTGGGGTTGCCGTGCCGGCAGCAGAAGAGGAAAGAGCAGCAGAGAGTGACAATGACGGCACTCACGTTGAGGAGGATGAGGATGGTCCTCACTTTGAACCCATTGTACCCCTGCCTGATAAAGTGGATGTGAAGACGGGTGAGGAAGAGGAGGAGGAAATGTTTTGCAATAGAGCAAAGCTGTTTAGATTTGACACAGACACAAAAGAGTGGAAGGAGCGGGGCATCGGTAACGTTAAAATCCTAAAGCACAGCTCTAAAGGAAAGGTCCGCCTCCTTATGAGAAGGGAACAGGTCCTGAAGATCTGTGCAAACCACTACATCAATGCTGATATGCTACTCAAACCAAATGCCGGCTCAGACAAATCCTGGGTGTGGAATGCCATCGATTATGCAGACGAAGAGCCTAAGACCGAACAGCTGGCCATCCGCTTTAAAACCACAGAAGAGGCATCCCTTTTCAAAGCCAAGTTTGAGGAAGCCCAGCAAGTTGTGCTCAATTCGGCAGACAAAAATGATCAACAGGAGAAGAAAGAGGAAAGCGTAAATGTTTCGTCATCACTGGCAGCCCAATTTTCTATTAAAGACGGGGAATGGGAGTGCAATGTTTGCTGTGTTAGAAATAAACCCACTGATATGCGATGTGCCGCTTGTCAAAGTGCTAATCCCAATTCTTCATCCAAGCCAGACATTCAAGCTGCTGGTGAAACCAAAGCCAGTCCCTTTAGCTTCCAATTTGGGACTGATTCATCAAAATCCAGTAGTTCTGGCTCTACATTTACTGGGTTTGGTGCTTTTGGAGCGTCTGTCCCCTCCTCATTTACCTTTGGCACCAGCACCTCAAAACCTGCTGACACAGTAACTAATGCTTTTGGTGCTGGCTTTGGTGCTCAGTTTGGGGCTCAGTTTGGCAAGAAGCCCGGTCAGTGGGAATGCAATGTTTGCGAAGTAAGAAATGAGGCCTCTGCAGACAGTTGTGTTTCTTGTACGAGTCTTAAACCGAAAACGACTGCTACAGCACAAACGGCACCACCTGCAGATGCCCCCTCTGTATCTGCATTTGCCTCTGGGTTTGGCGCCAAGTTTAGCAAGAAGGTCGGTCAGTGGGACTGCAATGTTTGCGAAGTAAGAAATGAAGCCACTGCTGACAAATGTGTGGCCTGTATTACCCCAAACCCTGCTGCTAAATTAACAGAGGGGGCTCGAGTAGCCCCCAATCCGCCAGCAGTGTCAGGATTTGGGGCAGATGCGACAAAAAAGGATGAGCAGTGGGACTGTGATTCCTGCCTGGTCAGAAATGATGCATCGGCTGCTGAATGCATTGCCTGCAATGTTCCACGTGCCACTTCCTCTCTAAAAGCCATGTTTGACAAGAAGGTTGGGGAATGGGATTGTGACATTTGTCTGGTGAGAAACCATGCCTCTGCTAATAAATGTTTGGCATGTCAAACACCGAATCCCAATGCTAAAAGCACAAGCAGCGCCTCTGCCTCCACGTTTAGCTTTTCGTTTGGAACTAAGAGTTCATCAAGCCAGCCTGCTGGAACTGGATTTACAATGCCTTTTGAAACTGGCAGCACTTTTCAGTTTGGACAAAACAAAGAGAAAAGCTCAGCTGCCTCTTTTAAGTTTGAAGTTCCTCAGGCTGCACCTAGTAGCACTAGTGATTCAGGCTTTTCCTTCACAATGCCAGTTCCAGCCGGTGGGTTCAAGTTTGGCATTCAGGACTCTACAGCAGAAACTCCCTGCACTGATAATCAAACACCTCAATCAGGGTCAGCCTCCAGTTTTCTGAAAAGTATAGCTGAAAAGCACAAGGAACAAGAACATGTGTCTTCAACCTCAGTGGGCCAAACAGAGCAAGGTCAAAATCCATTAATTTCTGGAAATACCAATACGTCCAGTTTTGCAGACTTGGCCAGCTCCACTGAAGGGGACTTCCGCTTTGGCCAGGCAGACCCGGACTTTCACGGTTTCACCAGGGCTGGTGAGCAGCTGTTCTCCACCCCCACCAAGACAGGCGCAAATAATGAGCTAGATGACGAAGGCATGTATAAAACAGAAGAAAATGACGACATCCAGTTTGAACCAGTGGTCCAGATGCCTGATACGGTGGACGTGGTAACGGGGGAGGAAGATGAACAGGTTCTTTATTCTCAGCGTCTCAAACTGTTCAGATTTGACTCGGACTCCAGTCAGTGGAAGGAGCGTGGCGTAGGGGTCCTTAAATTCTTGAAAAACAGCACTAATGGCAGGCTAAGGGTGCTGATGAGAAGAGAACAAGTTCTCAAGGTGTGCGCCAACCACTGGATCAACACCACCATGAATCTGAAGCCCCTGGCAGGCTCAGACAAAGCATGGAGGTGGATGGCCAGTGACTTCTCCGAAGGAGATGCTAAACTTGAACAGTTGGCTGCTAAGTTTAAAACCCCAGAGCTTGCATTGGAGTTCAAGGAGAAGTTTGAAGAGTGTCAGAGACTTCTCTTGGACATTCCTTTACAAACCCCCCACAAGCTCGTCGACACAGGCAGAACAGCACGCCTCATTCAGAAAGCAGAGGAAATGAAATCCGGTTTGAAAGACCTGAAGTTCTTTTTGACAGACGGGAAAACAAAGATCAAAGACGAGGACAGACAGGGAGACGTCGCAACATCCAGCAATGTCTCAAACCTTGCAATTAAGCCTCACGGTGAAACCACCGGCCCCACCTTAGAGTGGGATAACTACGACTTAAGAGAGGAGGCTTTAGAGGATACTGCCGACTCATCAGTCTATGCCTCTCCTCTTGCCAGCAGCCCCCCGAGGAAAAACCTTTTCTGCTTTGGAGAGTCAACCAGTGGCTTCAGCTTCAGCTTCCAACCTGGCATCAGCCCCTCCAAGTCTCCTGCTAAGCTTAACCTGAGCAGAGCCTCAGTGGGTACTGATGACGAGCAGGACGTATCCCAGGACGAGGAGAGGGATGGCCAGTACTTTGAACCTGTGGTCCCCTTGCCTGATTTGGTGGACGTTTCCACAGGGGAAGAAAATGAACAGGTGGTCTTCAGTCACAGGGCCAAACTGTATCGCTATGATAAGACACTGGGTCAGTGGAAGGAGAGGGGCATTGGAGACCTTAGGGTCTTGCAGAGTTATGACACCAAACGAGTGAGGTTGATAATGAGGAGAGACCAGGTACTTAAGATCTGCGCCAACCACCGGATCACATCCGCCATGAAGCTTGAACCCATGAAGGGCGCGGAGAAGGCCTGGGTCTGGAGTGCCATGGACTTTTCTGAAGCCGTAGAGGGAAGTATTGAACAGCTAGCTGTGAGATTCAAGCTGCAGGACACTGCAGACACATTCAAACGGGTATTTGATGAGGCCAAGGTCGCCGAAGAAAAAGAGGAACTCATGACTCAAGTGACAGAGAGCGATTCCACGCCGCAAGACGGCGAACCTACAGCATCTGTCCAGAGTGCTACACCTTTGTGTGGAAAGGCAGCCATCGCTGTTCTGGAAGAGACCACAAAGGAACGTACCGAGCTCCCCCCCGAAAGTAAGCCAATCATAGCTGGGCCTCCAAGTCCAGCCAACGCTTCAAAGACAGTGGTGTCCCCCCCTAAGTTTGTCTTCGGCACTCAAAGCCTTCAGAAGATTTTTGGTTTTCCTAAATTTCCCTCTGAGGCTGAGGAATCTGCATCCGGTTCGAAAGCCAAAGATGGATGTTCTGCAAAGGCTTCACCAGCAGAACCAGCCTTCAAGATCCCAGAGAAAGGTAAAAATACTTCATATATTTGTCTGATTTTGTTTTTGAATGAGTATCACGACTGTTTTTGTTTATTTGCGTTATACTCCATGGTCTTGTTTCATCAGCATCTCATTTGCTCCACCATCTTTTCAGTTGACCCAGTCAAGACCTTTTTCAAAAATGTCTAAGATAGAGTTGCATTTGAATCAGTGATTTCCCATTTAATCTTCATGTCGTCACTATATAACACTGTTTCATTATGTTATTTCATTATTTCTATACATTTTGAGTATGTTGCAAACCCTTGAAATCAAACACAATTCATTCAACACACACTCAAACACATATACAGTAGATATCACATTTTTATTTTTAACACTTTTAGCCATGTTCTTTATTATACCAGCCTCACAATTAGTTTTTCTTCGCCCAACTACCCATCATCCTTCAGGGCTGGATTTTAGGCTTTTCAAAGATAACCCAATGGCTTTTTGGACCAGCACATCAACTACCCAATTTGAACCCCCAGGTACTCTAACTACTGCTGTGTGTGTTAACACTTCTCAGCTGTCATCTGGCTGGCCCTTATCACTAGACAGAAATAACTTGGATGCACGGAGTGAAAAGAAACCGCTAACGTGGTGCATGTCCAGTGTGTGGATGTGCAGTTTTTAACACGCAACAGTTCTTGCCATAATAAAAAGTGTCTCACACAGGAGAGTTTAAATGTGCTAATTTATGTGCCATTTTATTTATATATATATATACACACACACCACATTCACAGATGTAACTAAAGATGCTATGATGGTAAAGGTTAATGACAAGTAAGCGTTTCCTTAATCAAGCTACAGTTTAGTGTAGCAACAGGAGACTCATCAGTAAACCTGAACGTCTTCTGAAAGGTGAGCTGGGGAGATTCCTCTGAGTGTTTCCTCAGAGGGGAACGCACTATGCGAACATCACAGGTGCCATTTTTAGAGAAGGATGTGTAGCAACAGCATGAAATGCAATTCCCTGTCTAGTCTGGCTTCTGCCGGCAATGCGCACCTCAGCAAAGGCTAATGACAGTAAAAACTCAGGTGTTTTTGCTATTTAATGTTTCATGACCACGTGTCCTACAGTAAGTCGGTCAAATGAAAAAACACTGAGACTTGTCCCACACATTAGTAAATCAAATGCATGTCGTTCATTTTTGCATTTGTGCATGATTTATTTGTGGTGTGTGTGTGGAACTAACACCTGTGGCTATGAAAGGAATGAAGAAGCTCCTTTTAATATACACTTCGATCCCAGGCTGATTAACCTGTTCTGCTTCTTTTGTATCCGTCTGTCACAGGGCCCCCCCAGAAAGAAGGAGGTAGTGTTGGGTCGTACAAGGACTCGGAGGTGGAAGTTGTATATGTCAGGGAACCAACTGCCGAACAGGCAGCTTTAGCCCAGGAACTCCTGCTGCCTCTCACCTTCTTCTGCTACCAGAATGAACCAGGCTACACCAGCGACGACCAAACTGATGGTAAAGATATTTAGATGGTCGTCAATTCAGGAGATTAGTCGATTAATCATCGCACGTATATGATATATTATAAATATATATATATCTTCTTTCTTCTTTTTTTTTATCCCTCTGCACATTACACCCTCACCATGGAATGAAAGCTTTAATTTATTGTTTTCTAAGGTCAGAATGATTAGATATTAAAGGTCTTTAAATGTTGATACAAGGCTAGTCAAAGCACACCATTTCTTTTTTTCTTCGACTAATGCTTTTTTGTCCGACTAACGTTTAGTTGACAAATTGGCAGCCCTAAACTAATTTTATTATCGTTGTAACCTCATTTTGTGAATTTTTTTTAATAGTTTTCCGTCATTTCATTATCACCATGCACATCCTCTTAAAGGTCCCATGTCATGGCCATTTCTACTGATCATAATTCCATTGTGGAAAAAGGAGTCTTTTTTTATTATGGTCCTTGGTCTTGGAATGACCTTCAATCAAGCCTAAAACTGAGGGCACTTGTCTCAATAGCATGTTTTAAATTGAAGTTGTCTGAAGTCCTTACCACCAGCTGCTCTTGCAGTAATAAGTAGTGTGCCTTTCTTACTGTCCTAATGTGCACAATGTAGTGACTGCTTTTTCGTCTTTTGTTTTCTTAGTTATGTTCTCTGTATTTTATATGTTTGTGTTATGTGTAACGTTGCTGCCTTCTTGGCCAGGTCGGCATTGAAAATGAGATTTTTTTCTCAATGCTTTTATCTGGTTAAATAAAGGTTAAAATCAAATTGTTGAGGTATACTAAAATAGATTTATATTGTGCAATTTTCCAAAATCAGATTGGTTTCTCATACAGCATCTCTGTAAAGTATGTGTATTCACTCTGTCATAAACGGCTTGTTGGAGCTCCTGCCCCCCCTCCCGATGAGCCCAGTGGCCGTCTGCGAGACAGCGAGACACAGCCTGAAACCAGCCCGAACACACACACACAGCCTGGCTGGGAGTTTGTGTGTGTGCTCACACACCGACTCGCAGCCTCGCCGCGTAACGCCGTCTCAGGGAGGGGAAATCGGTGGAGCTGCAGCTGAGAAAAGATTGAGTGTCTGTGTGAGGAAGTCCGCAGATGTGTCCATTTGGACCAATCCGCACACTTAACCTAACGGCTCTGCGGACGTAACGTAACGTAAGGGCTCCACGATTGGTCCATTTGGACCAATGGATCCATTTGGGTATGGGCACGTTACTGTACCCAGGAAGAAAACAATGGAAAAAGAGAAATCTCCAACGAGGCGTTCTGGGGCAGCAGACAGGTCTTTTCTGTGTTAGAGTTTTACTCGCTACAGGGTGTACTTTGAGGGTTTGTGACTCTCCAGACCGTTTACATGCATAAAAGCTTCATAACCAGGGGTGCACATAACTTTTTTGCCCTGGTTCTCAAAGGAGCACCTGGAGATGTTGCTTGGTGCTCATCCTTAAAATGAAATAAATAAACCGGTCTTTATTTGCCAGACACACGGCACTGAACACACATGCAGAGGTGAACACAGAACACACATGCAGAGGTGAACACTGAACACACATGCAGAGGTGAACACAAGACAACATTAGCACGACCTGTAATACAAGCTGTCATCACTACCCTCCTGACTGTCCTCCTCACTGTCTTCCTCACTGTCAGACATGGTAGCTGATGATGTAGGCCTACTTCTTTCTCTCTGGTTGAGTCTGCGATTAGCTGCTTGCATCCACAAGTCAACGCTGGGTTTGGGTCAAAAGTCCAGTTTTAAAAGGATATGTTTGGTTACTGTCCTATAGTATACATTGGAATGATTTCAAACCTGTTTATCCCAATAATTATAAAGGAGTGCCTTGAAAATATGTGTTTACATAAATTGTGACCAAACCGTTTGAACTTAGACTAAAGTGAACTATCTAAACACTCAGAGTCCTTTACCTCACTGAGCTGTAGTTATCAGTCTCTCGGTCTGACTGGAGAGGACTCTCCCTCCACATTATTGTAGAAACATCTTCTTCTTATATCCGCAGCTAGCACCAGATTCTAATAACAACAGCGCCGGTACCGGTGCACCCTCCCTCTCTCCCTCGCACTTTGTCTGTGAGCTGCGGGCGCCAGATAAGCCAACATCCCCCATTTCCATCACTTACAGCGCCCATCGTACAGGGCGAATGAAACGTGTAACCGGGGTGAAAAGGGTGTTACATTTACTTAATTATGAATGTTGTTACATCAAGGCCGAACATTAGGATGAGCCCCAACGGTCAAAAATGTTTTTTTCCCTCCCAGAACTGCCAGCGCAGCGCCTCCACAGATCTGGCGCCCTAGGCGAAAATAAACGCCAGTGCGACGGGCCGGCCCTGAGTTCATATGCAACTCGCAAATATCTTTCTCTCTCTCTTCTCTCTCCTCTCTTCTCTCTTTTCTCTTCTCCCTTCTCTCTCCCTCTCTCTCAATGTTGGTACGCAAATGCGCCTTTTTTCAAATGACCCGGTGCTCTTTTTTTGGCCGAGGTGTGCACCTGCGCACCAGTTATGTGCAGCCCTGTTCATAACACACAAGAGGACGGGTAATAACCCGAAAAGCATGACATGGGACCTTTAAAGTGCAAATTGCTTGTTGCCTGCATGATTGACATGTATATCCCACATAACCATCCTGACATTTGAAATTAGGATCAATTAGGATGTTTTATTTAAACACATTTTCTTTTTAAGCAACAAAAGGTAATCTCTTTTGACACTTGCATTTGGAATCTGATGATATCTTTCACCAAATGTGTAAATGTCTGTTAAACTGGTCGTCATCGTTCTGATAATCTGAATACTTTTATTCAGGGAAGTAGACAAAAAAACTGTCTAAGATTATTTCTTACTGTATGGCCCAGGTATGTTAGAGTGAAGTGAGAACTGTGGGATCAACAACTCACATGATGGCAAATAAAAGTTATTTATGGAGAATATGCTTTGAATTTTCAGACGAGGACTTTGAGTCAGCAATTAAAGCCTTGAATGGAAAGCTCTACCTGGATCCTCCTGAGAGAAAGGCTGCAGCATGTGGTGATGGTATGGCACTATTTTTTCCAATTACTGGCCCCTCACTTTTGGCTTTTTTCAAGCATAATGTTGGTTCAATACATCCTCAACTGACATCTTTAGGGCTTTGTTTCATAAATAATGATGTTTCCAATACACTATTCACTACATGGCATGCTATACCTAGCCCTAAACCGGCATGTCCTATATGCAGAGTCAGACTGCCAGGTGGTGTGGGAGAAGAAGCCGACACCGGAGGAGGAGGAGAGGGCCAGGAGGTACCAGCTCCCCCCCAACTTCTTCTGCGGCCTGAGCACCACAGACAGTGACACGGACCTTGAGAAGCCTGAAGACTTCGATACAGAAGTCCGCAAGGCTCAACAAGACCTGGTAATGGACCTAACACTTAGAAAGACTGCCATATTTATACACTGAACAAAAATATAAATGCAACCCTTTTGTTTTTGCTCCCATTTTTCATGAGATGAACTCAAAGATCTAACACATTTTCTATATACACAAAATAACCATTTCTCTCAAATATTGTTCACAAATCTGAAAAAATCTGTGATAGTGAGCACTTCTCCTTTGCCGAGATAATCCATCCCACCTCACAGGTGTGGCATATCAAGATGCTGATTAGACAGCATGATTATTGCACAGGTGTGCCTTAGGCTGGCCACAATAAAAGGCCACTCTGAAACGTGCAGTTTTGCTTTATTGGGGGGGTCGGGGGGGGTCCGAAAACCAGTCAGTATCTGGTGTGACCACCATTTGCCTCACGCAGTGCAACACATCTCCTTCGCATAGAGTTGCTCAGGTTGATTGTGGCCTGTGGAATGTTGGTCCACTCCTCTTCAATGGCTGCGAAGTTGCTGGATATTGGCAGGAACTGGAACACGCTGTCGTATACGCCGACCCAGAGCATCCCAAACATGCTCAATAGGTGACATGTCCGGTGAGTATGCTGGCCATGCAAGAACTGGGATGTTTTCAGCCTCCAGGAATTGTGTACAGCTCCTTGCAACATGGGGCCGTGCATTATCATGCTGCAACATGAGGTGATGGTCGTGGATGAATGGCACAACAATGGGCCTCAGGATCTCGTCACGATATCTCTGTGCATTCACAATGCCATCAATAAAATGCACCTGTGTTCGTTGTCCATAACATACGCCTGCCCATACCATAACCCCACCACCACCATGGGCCACTCGATTCACAACATTGACATCAGAAAACCGCTCACCCACACGACGCCACACACGCTGTCTGCCATCTGCCCTGAACAGTGAAAACCGGGATTCATCCGTGAAGCGAACACCTCTCCAACGTGCCAGACGCCATCGAATGTGAGCATTTGCCCACTCAAGTCGGTTACGACGACGATCCGGAGTCAGGTCGAGACCCCGATGAGGACGACGAGCATGCAGATGAGCTTCCCTGAGACGGTTTCTGACAGTTTGTGCAGAGATTCTTTGGTTATGCAAACTGATTGTTGCAGCAGCTGTCCGAGTGGCTGGTCTCAGACGATCTTGGAGGTGAACATGCTGGATGTGGAGGTCCTGGGCTGGTGTGGTTACACGTGGTCTGCGGTTGTGAGGCCGGTTGGATGTACTGCCAAATTCTCTGAAACGCCTTTGGAGACGGCTTATGGTAGAGAAATGAACATTCAATTAACGGGAAACAGCTCTGGTGGACATTCCTGCTGTCAGCATGCCAATTGCACGCTCCCTCAAAACTTGCGACATCTGTGGCATTGTGCTGTGTGATAAAACTGAACATTTTAGAGTGGCCTTTTATTGTGGCCAGCCTAAGGCACACCTGTGCAATAATCATGCTGTCTAATCAGCATCTTGATATGCCACACCTGTGAGGTGGGATGGATTATCTCGGCAAAGGAGAAGTGCTCACTATCACAGTGCTCACTATCACAGATTTTTTTCAGATTTGTGAACAATATTTGAGAGAAATGGTTATTTTGTGTTTATAGAAAATGTTTTAGATCTTTGAGTTCATCTCATGAAAAATGGGAGCCAAAACAAAAGTGTTGCATTTATATTTTTGTTCAGTGTACAGAAACTGACCATGATCAAATTCGAAAATCGGACAGCCCTGGCGAATATTAATCGATTATTCGCCGCCGCCGATTGAACATGTTGAATCGGCGGGTTTTCGGCCGAAAAGGCGTCGGCCCGGCTGAAAAGACCCGATGGTGCGGGACACACCAATCTGAGTAGGGCGTGTCGACGCTCATCGTCGGCCTGACGCCCACCGACGCCGATAATCGGCCTGGTACATAATTGATGTACTGGCCACCAGGGGGCCACATATTAGGCGCATTCACACCGCAGTACTTTTCCCACAAAGGTTCATGAGAACTTAGTTCATGAGAACTCTTTAGTTCTCATGAACTAAGTACAGATCGCGTTCACACCGGAATAAATCCCTGGGGGTGGATTAGGCAAATGAAGCCGCTGACGTCACTTCTTCTTCTGCTTTGGGTTTACTGGCAGGCCGCAAACCACTTCACGGCGTATACTGCCGCCCAAAGTCCCCGGCCAGAAGTCCCCGGAGTTGGGGACTGGCTTCAGTAGAAGCTGCTGGGACTCCCAGCAGCTTCTACTGAAGCCTTCCGAGTAAATCGCCAGAACGCCGACACCTCCTCATCTCCACCGCTCCCATGTTTTATTTTGTGTTGCCATAAGTTAGTCTCTCTGCGTTTCTGCGCTGGGCTAATGCTAATAATGCTAATGCGAGGATAATGAAATGGCGGCTTCACAAAACTTTTTGGGAGTTTTACGGGGCGTGGTTTGCAATCCGCCCAGCCAATCAGAAATATAGCTCTTTTCTCACAAAAGAGCCGCTCAAAAGTCCCTGCTCTCTAGCAGGGACTTTCAAGGGGGTAAAAAGGTTCTCATGAACTAATTTTAGTACCGGCTCTTTTTGGTGTGAACGCGATAAAAGAGTTCTCATGAACTAAGTTCGCATGAACCTTTGTGGGAAAAGTACCGCGGTGTGAATGCGCCTATTCACTTGGAACTCACACACACAAATTCCATGTATTGTATGTAATTATTAACAAATATACTAAGTCTGACATCTTCATTGACATTTTACAATCTTTCAGGAACATCCTCTAATAGGCTCACTAAACAAATATCAGTTCACTGAAATGTTATTTAATTTGTACAAGTGGCATGTTTGTATTGAACTGGTTATTTAATAGTGGAATTAAACTATTGGAAAGCACGGAAAATGTGTGTGCATTAAGATTACATAAACATCAAGTCATGAACACTAACCCAGACATTAGTTGTCTAACTTGAACCTAAGACACTTGTAGCCTGTCTCTGCTGACGCACAATAAGGGGAATGTCAACACAGACACCTGTCAACTCTCTGCTGTTCCTCAGCGCCGCTCCCCCTCCCTCCCGCTGAAATTATAAATGAAAAGCGTATAGTAATCATAGATAACACGGCAGGGTCCGCGACAGTTTGTTTTCATCTGATTTCAAATAAACAAAGTCTTGGTTTTTAGAATATTAAACTTGTTTCGCCAAATTCAGATGATAAATACAACTTTTAAGCTTGTAAAGGCATAATTACAAGCGGTAACTTAACGTCACAGCAGGCATAACAGCCGGTGTTTCTTGAGTGTTTCCCCGGGAAACAAACACAATACACACAAACGCGTCACAGATTATTTTGCGGTATTTGGCTGCCGAACGAAATCATCTACGCAGCTCGCGACGTAACTAGGAGTCTATTGGACGGTATCAGTACTACAAGTACAAAATAATTTATCTTAATTCTTTATTAATTACGTTGTTTATAAATTAATGAGGGCCGCAAAAATCCCTGATTTAGAGAGTATTATTTAAATTTTTATTTGATTTGTTTCAGGGTGTCCTTTTAAACAAAGCTGAAAATGCCTCATGCAGCCCTGCTTTAGAGGAGCCAACCTCCAGCAGCCCTGCTGTAGAGGAGCCAACCTCCAGCAGCCCTGCTGTAGAGGAGCCAACCTCCAGCAGCCCTGCTGTAGAGGAGCCAACCTCCAGCAGCCCTGCTGTAGAGGAGCCAACCTCCAGCAGCCCTGCTGTGGAGGAGCCATCATCCAGCAGCCCTGCTGTGGAGGAGCCATCATCCAGCAGCCCTGCTGTGGAGGAGCCATCACCCAGCAGCCCTGCTGTAGAGGAGCCATCATCCAGCAGCCCTGCTGTGGAGGAGCCATCATCCAGCAGCCCTGCTGTGGAGGAGCCATCACCCAGCAGCCCTGCTGTAGAGGAGCCATCATCCAGCAGCCCTGCTGTAGAGGAGCCATCATCCAGCAGCCCTGCTGTGGAGGAGCCATCATCCAGCAGCCCCCCTGTAGAGGAGCCATCATCCAGCAGCCCTGCTGTGGAGGAGCCATCATCCAGCAGCCCCCCTGTAGAGGAGCCAACGTCCAGCAGCCCTGCTGTGGAGGAACCAACATCAGGCCCGACATTCAGCCGCACTGAAGCCACGGACAGCACTGAGGTTTCGAGCAGCACTGAGGTTTCAAGCAGCACTGAGGTTTCGAGCAGCACTGGGGTTTCGAGCATCACGTTCACACCGGGGGAGCAAACAGAGCCTCAGACTGAAGCTCACAGCAGCAGCTCTCCCATTGACCTGTCGACTAAGAAGAGCCCAGAGCCAGAGAGCAACCCCTGGGCTGCAGCATTCTCTGCTCCAACAGCTGCGTCAGGTACTGACCACTTCCTGCTCAACTGTGCTCCTGTTGTGTGTGTTCAGATGTTATTTCTAAGAAACAACCTTCTTACCAAAGTTTCAATATTTAACCATTCTGGATTACTTCGATTTACATTAGTCTGAACAATTACATTTTCTTCAGTGTGTTTGCTAGTTTTAGTTAAGTTTCAGTCTTTCATAAAGGTTTATTTTTAGTTTTAAAGTAGTAAGGGCTCGGTATAAAGAATCAAAGTAAATGTATTCACATTGATGAATAACCATGATGTTCAAATCTCTTAATTTTGGAACTTCTTGGGTCCCCTTTCGCTACCATGCTACATCAGACCTGGGACGAATATCTCGGTTAAAGGTCAACTATTATTCAAAATGCACTTTTTGATGTCTTTTATACCCCCGGTGTGAAAGGAGACTCACAAAGTGTCAAATAACCCCCACATCTCTAAAAACGGGGGTTTAACGGGGCTGATCCAGATTTGCTGTGGTCACGACGACATTACTAAAATGTGGGCTGTCCTTACGTTGAACTCCTGGTAACATTCCGCACCAACCTATCGGCCCCTATCAGAAACGTTGCTGTATCAGAAACAATGCGTGACGTGTTTGGGAAGTAATATGGTCTGTGTTTACATTAGCAAGTATCGCTATCACTGTGTAAAAAAGCAGGATATAAAAAAGTACTTTTCCTTGTGGTAGTAGAGAGAAAGAGTTTCAGTGGTTTAGAACATGATATGGCGTTTAATCACGGCAGCATTTAGCTGTATCTGCCGGTAGAAAGCTTTAGGCGCATTCACACCGCAGTACTTTTCCCACAAAGGTTCATGACTTAGTTCATGAGAACTCTTTAGTTCTCATGAACTAAGTACAGATCGCTTTCACACCGGAATAAGTCCCTTGGGGAGGATTAGGCAAATGAAGCCGCTGACGTCACTTGTTCTTCTTCTGTGTTGGGTTTACTGGCAGGCCGCAAACAACTTCACGGCGTATACTGCCACCCGAAGTCCCCGGAGTTGGGGACTGGCATCAGTAGAAGCTGCTGGGACTCCGAGCTTCTACTCCCTAATAATGACCTGACCTGCGTAGTCTCTCCCAGCATACATGCGGTTTGATTGGCTAGCGCTTGTACTGTCAGATTTGCATACCGGGATTTGATTGGCTGATGCCAAGCATCGAGCCTCAAAAGTTGAACATTGTTGAACATTGTTCAACTTTTGATGAAGATAGATGCTCGTGATGCTTGCAAAGCCATGCCATGCTCCCCACAATGCAGTTCGGCGAAGTTTAAAAATCTTCTACGTCGCCCCATTCAAATGAATGGGCGAAGCGTTGAAAGCATTTTTCGATACCTGTAGTGTAGACGGGCCGTAAGAGTGACTGCAGGCTGCTACGTGAGATGTCCAGTCACGTGTGTGTGTGTGTGTGTGTGTGTGTGTGTGTGTGTGTGTGTGTGTGTGTGTGTGTGTGTGTGTGTGTGTGTGTGTGTGTGTGTGTGTGTGTGTGTGTGTGTGTGTGTGTGTGTGTGTGTGTGTGTGTGTGTGTGTGTGTGTGTGTGTGTGTGTGGTGTGTGTGTGTGTGGTGTGTGTGGTGTGTGTGTGTGTTTTGTGTGTGTGTGTGTGTGTGTGTGTGTGTGCGGTGTTGTGATTTGTGTTGTGTTTTGTGTGTGTGTGTGTGTGTGTGTGTGGCTCTGCTCCACACCGGCATTTGTTTTCAAATGACCATGAACAGTAATTTACACACATCTGGCTAACTCCATAGGTAGCCTATATGCGGGTGTTCCCAAAATAAATTAGTTTAATCTTAATCTCGATGTAGTGCTAAATGCTGTCGGACGTGCACCGGAAACAAACGTCACTATCATAATATCTTCTGAAAACAAATGCCAAGTCCACACACACACTCACACACAGCACCCACACACCCTGGCGACCGGACATCTCCTTCATAATGCGCCTTCTCCTCGTTTTCCCAGCATTCACTCGATTATCCGTAAATCATAAAAACAAAACCCAAACGTTGATTTATCTGTTTTCCCGTTTTGGTTTAAAAACTGAATAACGTCGGTTTTTTGATTTTCAGTTTTTTCAAAAAACGACACCGGTTCTTTTTTAAACGTTGTTAATATGTTTGATGCATATTGTTCTAGTATTTGTTCAGGCTGTTACAATTAGCCTCTGTTGCTGCCTGCTGGTGGTGAGTAAATATTAAAATCAGTTAAAATTGACAACCGGTCCGCGATTTTTTTTTTATGTATCTGCCGGTCCTTGGCACAATAAAGGTTGGGAACCCCTGGTGTAGCTAACTCCTTTGTTTGGTGAAATAAATGTTTGAACTTTGTAGTAGTTCACTGTAGTTGCTGTCATAAGTCATTTGTAGACTAAGTGGCAAAAAGGTTTTTTTTTTTTACATTTGTACTTTGTAGAGAAATGTAGACACAAGTTGGAAGGGAGCACAATAAACCTGACGAGTTTGAATTTGAGTTGATTATGAGTTAATTTTCAATTGATAATTAGCTCACAATAAGTTCACTTTAGTTACTCACACAACTTGACACAAGCCATGGGTTAGTCCAGACCTGAACCTGAACCTCTGGACTTGAGTCCAGACCTGAACCTGAATGTGAGTCCAGGTACGCAGCACTAGTTTCAGCTCATGGCCAACATTCTGAACTGCTTATTTTTTGTTTCTTCTTTCTTTTACTATAACCCTGCCTCCTAGTCGAAGTGTATTGTCACAGCAGTAATCAGTGATATTTTTACTTTTTACACAGCTCACCTTGATTTACTGGTGTCTTTATCTGTTCTGTGATATCTTGAATAAATGAAGCTTTTATACTTTTAAGGTATTAAGAATTTGTAATTATTATTACATTGTAGTACTTTTAAGTTGAGGATCAGAATAGTTCTTTCAACACGATGAAAATCTTTATCATCAGATTGAATGCATTGCTGTATCATCAGATGACTTTACACAGTGTGTGTTGTTGTGTCCATCATGCTGCTGGCTGTACTCCTGAATATAATGCAGTATTTGATGATATATTTTTGCCGCCCTCCACAGACTCCTCCGGCTTTGGCTTCGTGACATTGGGAGGTTCCTCTTTTGCTGATTTGGCCCAAACCACAGACGGGTTTGCATTTGGAGGTCAAGGTGAGCTTCTACATTTTCTCAAGTCTTTTTGGCAACCGACTGTCTTAGCAACAACGTCTTATTTCACCACCATCTATTGCTTTTCATTTATGAAGACTCCAACTTCTCATGGGCAAACGCTGGAGCGACGGTATTCAGGGCGGGCATGAGCTCTGCGCCAAAAAACGACAACGGTGAGGAAGGCAGTGATGAAGAGGACGCTAATAATGGGGACATTCACTTTGAGCCAATCGTGTCACTACCAGAGGTACGTTAAACTGAGCTGTCATACTGTAGCTTTCCATTTTCCACATTAATTGAAGTGATGCGTTCAGGATAACTCCTCGTCTCTGCGCCTCTCAGGTGGAGACCAAATCTGGAGAGGAGGATGAGGAGATCCTGTTCAAGGAGCGCGCCAAGCTGTACCGATGGGACCGCGACCTCGGCCAGTGGAAGGAGCGCGGCGTCGGTGACCTGAAGATCCTCTATCACCCGAGCAAACGTTTCTACCGGATCCTGATGAGGAGAGAGCAGGTGCTGAGGGTGTGTGCCAACCACACCATCATACCAGCCATGGAACTCAAACCCATGAACGCCTCGGCCAACGCGCTGATCTGGACCGCCACCGACTACTCAGGTACTGAAGGAGGGTTGATGCAGAGTCTGCATTTGTCCTTAACCTGTTAAGCCCGAGAGGACCCTAATCCGGGTCCTGCGGGTAGTTTGTTCATGAAACTGTCTCAGGGCTTCTTAATATTTAAAAACCATACGAACCATTTTTACTGAAACTAAACGCAAGTCTCACAAGAAGCGTCTAAATGAGCCCTGAGCGGAAAAAAATGCTGACGCACTTAGCACAGAACTCAAGGTAAAAATACCCTTGTTACTTATCGTAACTGCACATACAAGCTATCAGATTAAAGCTGATAGGTATAAGTATCATCACTGAGCGATCAGAACTCGCGACAGGAGAAGCAAACTCAGACATCACAACACGTAGCTTTAGGGAGCATTCACGGGAGATCGTCTCACCTTAGCTGTTATTCTGATCAAAAGTTGTGTTCAATGGCATTAAAACGATAACAAATGCTGCTGAAGGTTAATCCATAGATTAATCCAATGTGTCTGTCACTTTGAAAAAATTATTGATAATTCATCATTCCATTTTTATGTAAAAAACGGAGATTTCATATTAGCTGCTAATGATAGCCACCAGAGTGTATCGCAGCTTCCGGGCCATTCTGGCTGCGCATCACTCATTCACCAATGGATAATGTTTAGATGGATTTTAGGAACTTCCCCTCAATTCTATTGGCTCTAACGGTTACAAATGAAGGTCAATCATCAAAATCGAAGGGGGCCAGAGATATGGAAAATGCACCCAAGTGTTTTTTTGTGCTAAATCTCTCTAAAAAGGTCAAATGTCACTTGTTTTGCATCAATCTTGATACAGGGTACTTATTATATGTTATAGTTTGGATTCCTAAAGCTTTTACTCTACTATCCAATCATTCAAGGGTGGTTTTCACTATAACCATTCTTTTTTTCTTTTTTTTATTGGACGGACACAATAATTTAAATGTTTTTACTGTGTTCAATCTGAATTTACTTTAAAAATTTTAAAAAATCTATATTGATTCTGACTTTTCTACATCCAACTCACAGGTTTATCATTGCTTTGAGATAAAAGATTATTAATTTACCCCTTTTAGAAGTGAAGATATGGTCATTTGTTCTGGGAATGTCATTTTCAAGCCTGAGACCTGGAAAACAGGCTCAGGGCTGAACAGGTTAAAGGGGACCTATCATGCAAAATGCACTTTTTGATGTCTTTTATACATAATAACTATGTATCCCCGGTGTGTCAGGGAACTCACAAAGTGTCAGAAAATAAAACCCTCTCTCTTTTCCTCCGTACCCAAATCTCTAAAAACGGGGGTACAACGGAGCTGATCCAGATTTGCATCCGGTATGACGTAATATCTGAAATGTGGACCCACGGCACTATCAGAAACGTTGCTATCAGAAACAATGCCCGACTGTTTTAGACGTAATATGGCCTTTGTTAACATTAGCAAGCATGCTAACCTGTACTGGAGAGAGCATGTGTAAAAAAGCAGGAAATACAAAAAGAGGAACTCACCTTGTTGAGGTTTGAGCTCCATACTGTTTCAGAAATAATCCTTGATTTGGTTTTGAACATGATGGCGTTTAATCACGGCAGCATTTAGCTGAATCTGCCGTGTAATTCTGAACAGGCATAAGCTCCCCCTCCTCTTTTTTTTTCCTTTTCTTCAAGCTAAGGACCCGAATCAGCCGTTCTCTTACAGGCCTAAAACAGAGGGATATGAGGGATGTCTAAAATGCATGATCTGTTTGGTATTTTGAGCAAAACACATCATAGACATGTTTTTTATATATCTGAGACTCACAATATATGCCTAAAAATAGCATAATAGGAGACCTTTAAGTCTAATGCTAATTAGCTACTGAAGAATATCTTGTAGTGATACACTTCCCATTTTATTGATATATTTTATAGGCAGGCACTAGTCAATCAGTTATCTGAGCTAACAAGTGTTTTGATGCCTTTTGGATTTCCTGCTCATATTCTTTTCTGATTTCACAGACGGCGACGGTATAGTGGAGCAGCTGGCGGCCAAGTTTAAGACCCCTGAAATAATGGAAGCCTTCAAGAAGACCTTCTGCGAGTGTCAGAGCCGCTCGGGCCAGACAGAAGGCGACGCCGCGTTCCACTCGACGCCACAGATGTCCAGAGTTCAGGAGCACTCCAGAGACACCAACCCCCGGGTGTTCCTCACGGTGACGGCCGACGGACAACCGCTGGGCACATTGACCATCGAGCTCTTCTCTCACATCGTCCCCAAGACGGCGGAGAACTTCAGGGCTCTCTGCACCGGAGAGAAAGGCTTCGGCCTCCGGGACTCCATCTTCCACAGAGTCATACCGGCATTCATGTGTCAGGTGAGGACCTATCAGGATAGATCAGCACACATATTTACACGTGACCAAAGCTGCACCTTTATTAAGTATGATGTGGAACCTGGTGGAAGAGTTGTTACCTAAGTAAAAGTAACAATACTACATTTCGTAAATACTATTTTAGAAGTAAGAGTGTGCATCTGGACCCGGTGACAACATTACCTATTGACGCAGCAACCACTGTAAGTTATATTCTTGTTTAATTAGACTTCTCGGTTTCATTTATTCGACTCTGTATAATTGTTACTGTAGCTTAAACGGCTAAATCGCTTTTGAGAGATTTAAAATCTCAGATCTGCTCAGGCGAAACCTGCTTTACAGCTCTCAGCACTCAAGCCTGCATTATTAACATAGGCAGGGCCAGTCTATTGTCGCCCATCAGCTGTAGATAGTTAACTAATTAACTTCAGCTGTGAGAACTGAGCAATCAGGCGTCCATTTCGGGTAGCTCTTTCCTGGAGCGTCAGCTTCAGCGGCAGACAGGCTAAGACTGACAAAGACATTAGAGTCCTACAGGAGTAAGACTGACAAAGACATTAGAGTCCTACGGGAGTCACGAGGGAGGCAAAGAGGAGGCAAATCCTACTTTGATTGAGCTAAGTATCGTTGGTGTTTTTAATTTTTAATTTTGTTGTTTAGCCCCTCATGCTATAATCATGTGTATTTTCTCCATTCCTGTTCATGTGTCTTCTCGCAATTATCACTGGCCCCGTGTATCTCGTAATCGATATAACCGGCCTGCTCTCGTCTATCCCACGTGCTCCACTGAGATCCAACATCTAGTTTCAGGTGGCCTGTGGAACTGCCAGTCAGCTGTTCCTAAGGCTGACTTCATCTCTGGCTACACCTCCCTGCAGTCTCTGGATTTCCTTGCTCTCACTGAGACCTGGATTACTCCATCCAACACATCCACCCCAGCAGCTCTCTCCACTGCATATTCCTTCTCCCATACACCCAGACCAACTGGCAGAGGAGGTGGCACTGGTCTCCTGCTCTCTCCCAAATGGAGCTTTTCCCTCTTCAAGCTACCTAACTTCACTCCTTCCACCTTTGAGTTCCATGCCGTCACAGTAACCCATCCTATACAGTTAACCATTGTTGTTCTCTACCGTCCACCAGGCGCCTTGGGGGACTTCTTGGAGGAATTAGATCATCTCCTCTCACACATCCCTGAAACTGGCCCTCCCGCTGTACTTCTCGGAGACTTCAACCTCCAGATGGGGAAGATAGACGAACTAACATCTCTGTTAACCGCCTTTGCTTTCTCACTCTCTCCGTCCCCACCGACTCATAAAGCTGGCAATGTCCTTGATCTCATATTCTCAAGGAACTGCGCTACTTCTAACCTCTCTGTAAACCCGCTCCACACATCCGATCACTTCTTCATTTCATTCTCTCTATCCCTTTCCAAACATAACAAACTAATCTCTTCCCATCCTACACTTGTCCGCCGTAACCTTCGCTCCCTCTCTCCCTCTACCTTTGCCTCGTCGGTGCTCTCAGCCCTCCCTTCCTCTGATTCGTTCCAACTACTGCCTCCAAACTCTGCTGCAGAAACTCTCCTCTCTACTCTCTCATCCACTCTGGACTCTCTCTGTCCTCTGACATCTCGGCAGGCTCGTCAGTCCCCTCCGGCTCCCTGGCTAAATGATGCACTGCGTGCTAATAGAACCGTCCTTAGGGCAGCAGAGCGGAAATGGTGGAAATCCAAACACCGTGACGACCTCCTAACCTATCAAGCTCTCCTCTCCTCTTTCTCTGCTTCGATCTCTCAGGCAAAAAGCACTTTCTTTCAAGATAAGATCCAATCTTCCTATTCCAATCCTAAAAAACTATTTTCCATCTTCTCCACCCTCTTGGACCCTCCACAAGCCCCTCCCCCCTCCTCACTTCTGTCAAGCGACTTTGTTACCCACTTTGAAAAAAAGGTTAATGATATTCGCTCTTCTTTTTCTGACTCACCTTTACTCATCGCTGGGTCACCAGACCTTCCTTCCACCAACACACTAACCTCCTTCTCTCCTCTCTCTCCAAGTGAGGTTCTTACCCTCATTACCTCTGCCCGCCCTACCACCTGTCCTCTGGACCCTATCCCTTCAAACCTCCTTCAGACTATCGCTCCTGATATTCTACCGTTTCTCACCCATTTCATCAACACTTCTCTAACTTCTGGTCACTTTCCAAACAGTCTCAAGGAGGCAAGAGTAAACCCTCTCCTAAAGAAACCCACTCTCAACCCGTCTGATGTTATAAACTACAGGCCTGTCTCTCTCCTCCCGTTCCTGTCTAAATCACTTGAACGCGCTGTCTTTAAACAACTCTCCTGTTATCTCAATCAGAACAACCTTCTGGATCCGTACCAGTCTGGTTTCAAGGCAGGTCACTCCACAGAAACTGCTCTCATTGCTGTCACGGAGGAACTGCACACTGCCAAAACTGCATCCCTCTCCTCTGTCATCATCCTGTTGGACCTGTCTGCTGCATTCGACACGGTGAATCATCAGATCCTCCTTCACACTCTCCAAAAACTTGGAGTTTCAGGCTCTGCACTTTCCCTCCTCACCTCATACCTGAAAGACCGTACCTACAGGGTGACTTGGAGAGGGTCTGAGTCCGACCCTTGTCAATTAACTACGGGGGTCCCTCAGGGCTCTGTTCTTGGTCCCCTCCTCTTCTCCTTGTACACAAACTCGCTCGGATCAGTCATTAGCCCGCATGGTTTTTCATACCACTGCTACGCTGATGACACCCAATTAATTCTGTCCTTTCCCCGCTCAGAGACCCAGGTCGTCGCACGCATCTCTGCTTGTCTAGCTGACATCTCTCAGTGGATGTCTGCTCACCACCTCAAGCTCAACCTTGACAAGACTGAGCTGCTCTTCCTCCCGGGAAAAGATTGTCCAACTCTTGACCTGACAATCAACATCGGCACCTCAGTTGTTTCCCCGACTCAGACTGCAAGGAATCTGGGTGTGACCCTAGATAACAATCTGTCCTTCACTGCAAACATCGCTGCTACAACCCGCTGCTGCAGATACACGCTTTACAACATCAGGAAGATACGTCCCCAGCTGACTCAGAAAGCGACTCAGGTTCTGGTCCAGGCTCTCGTCATCTCACGCCTAGACTACTGCAACTCCCTCCTGGCTGGTCTACCTGCATGTGCCATCCGACCTCTGCAGCTCATCCAGAATGCAGCGGCTCGTCTGGTTTTCAACCTTCCTAAATTCTCCCACACCACTCCGCTCCTCCGCTCCCTTCACTGGCTTCCGGTAACTGCTAGAATCCACTTCAAGACACTGGTACTTGCTTACCGTGCTGCGAATGGATCTGGCCCTTCCTACATCCAGGACATGGTTAAACCGTACACCCCAGCGCGTGCACTACGCTCTGCATCAGCCAAACGACTCGTTGCGCCCTCGCTGCGAGGGGGACCCAAGTTCCCATCGGCGAAAACACGTGGGTTTGCTATCCTGGCTCCAAGATGGTGGAATGAGCTCCCCAGCTTGCACATCTTCCGGCGCAAACTGAAAACTCATCTCTTTCGACTCCACTTCGAGCGTTAGAACGATTAACGAAGCACTTTTATACTAATAAAGGACTGGATTACCTAAAGCCAGTTGAGTAGCACTTGAAATGTTTGGCTCTATGAAACCTGATGTACTTATATGATTCTGTTTTCTTCAAGGTTGTGTCTTCCTGGTCGAATGTACTTATTGTAAGTCGCTTTGGATAAAAGCGTCAGCTAAATGTAATGTAATGTAATGTAAAAGAGTCCTCTATGCAAAATCTTACTTATGTAAAAACACAAGTATCTGCATCAAAAGGTAAAAGTAGTCCTAATGCGTAATGGCCCATTTGAGATTCGTATATATATTGGGTTACTTTTATGAATAACATTGTCTACTGCTGCTGGATATCTGAACCTATATGTATAAATATATGTCAATGTTTATTTAATAATTGATTTAGATTTTTGTTTTAGCCAATAATCTAAACCCATAAGTAAATAGTAGCAACAGCTGTAGAATTGGCTTCTAAATTGTAGAAGTGTAAAGAAGAATAAACTGAGAATACTCAGGTAAAGTACAAATATCTTTAAATGAGTACTTGGGTAAATGTACTTTGTTACTATCCACCACTGTATGAAACAAATGTGTCAGGGCTGACAACATTGAAGTGTGTGTGTGTGTGTGTGTGGTGTGTGTGTGTGTGTGTGTGTGTGTGTGTGTGTGTGTGTGTGTGTGTGTGTGTGTGTGTGTGCGTGTGTGTGTGTGTGTGTGTGTGTGTGTGTGTGTGTGTGTGTGTGTGTGTGTGTGTGTGTGTGTGTGTGTGTGTGTGTGTGTGTGTGTGTTGGCACCTTCACATTGTTAACTTTAGTGTAAACATTTGACATTACAGAGCGATGGTTATTTTGTACAAAATAAATAATAAAAACAGCTTTGATGCAGAATGTTTTCACAATGACCAAGTATATACATTGGATTGATTTGAATAATTGTAATGTACTTTAATTATGCAATGTGCAGATATATTATGTAGCAATATAAAAGTAGTAGATCGGGTCGCTATTGGCAGATTATTACAAAATGTGCAGATATTAAACTTCAGGGACTGGTAATCAGTGACTCATCTCGTTCATGGGACATTCTGGAAGTCGCACTGATTTGAGGCTGCAGAGATTAAAGTGACAATGAAGATAACATGTGGATGTTAATTCTCGCTTTCAGATGTGATGAGTTGGCCAATAAAAGAGGCCTCCCTTATGTACAAAGACTAACGAGTTCCCCAATGTTCTTTCAGGGAGGCGACATCACCAACAGTGATGGCACCGGAGGGAAGTCCATCTTTGGCAGCAAGTTTGAGGACGAGAACTTCGATGTTCGGCACACGGGCCCAGGCATTCTGTCCATGGCCAATCGAGGCCGAGACACCAACAACTCGCAGTTCTTCATCACCCTGAAGAAAGCCGAACACCTGGACTTCAAACACGTGTCTTTCGGGTGGGTGCGGGACGGCATGGACGTGGTGCAGCAGATGGGGGAGCTGGGCACAAAGGGAGGCCCGCCCACAAAGAGGCTGGTCATCACTGACTGTGGACAACTGTAGCTTTTGAAATGAGGACAATGAGAAGTCTTCTTTAGGCTATTGGTCTGATAAAACAAGACTTTGGATAATGATGTGTTCCCTCCTGCTTGAACTGAATCCTTAAACATTAGGCATATGAGAATTGAACACAGGACTTGTAGACCCTTCATCATAGAAACGTGGCTCTGGTAGCCTGGAATTGGAAATGTCATCCTTTTTAACACAATCACAACGGGAAACATGGTGTAGTATGTGGGAGGGGGCAGACATAGTATACTTTTCTCTGTTGCACTTGTATCTTTATCATCCTCTGTCAATACATTGAAATTATTTGTTTGTGTGTATAATAATTGTATATGGTTTACTATTTTAATGTTCTTTCTTTTGTTTTCTATTTTGTCTTGCACGTGCTCAACTTCAATGTGCCGTGCTGGTCCTCCTGGGTATTTGGTCCCTTTTTTAGAGGACAGAGACACCTGGTTTGGATTTTTCAAAGGAAAACCATTATAGTTTGAGATATATTCACAGAGTTGAAATGGTGCTTGTTGTACTAAAATATGCTGATAAAGAAAAAATAAAGTTGCTTTACAAGTATTGTTAGATTTTATTTAAAAATGTAAATGTTTGCCCTTGCACAATGAAAAGCAAATGTTTCTGTCAATATTCTTCTTTAAGATGCATCCAACCTGTCAAGTGTGGTGATACAATGCTGCATTGTGGGTCACATGACATCTATAGAAAAAACACATTATTAGACGCAGCTTGACAAAATGTGCGACCTGGACTTATACCGAAGACTTATGACTTCACTTCTACTTGTAGAAACGTACCTTCCCTAAGCACAAAGATAAAAGAAAATGTAAAACTGTTCCCGGAGAAAATTAATTTTCCTTCATTTTCTATTTACAAACAAAAGTAAAAAAACGATTTTGAGGTACTTGTACTTCACTTCAGTATTTCCATTGTATGCTGTCATTCTACTCTACTTAAATTCAGAGGTAGATATTGTTCTTTCGCTCCACTACATTATGTAGTACCTTTAGTTACTTGGCAGATATGGATTAGAACATATAATCAACCCTTAAATAAGACTTTTGTTACACCTGGATTAAATTCCCATGCTACCAAGTAGTAAATTAAATAATAAAAACGTGTTCCACCTTTACAAGCTTGATTAACACATGAATAGATCAATGATTATAATCAAATCATACAATATAAATTATTTTGTCATTTAGTTATATTTAATTATGTTTAGATGTCAAATATTTGTTACTTTTACTTGAGTAACATTTTGAAAAATGTTATTACTTATCTGTTATTTGTTTTTCTTTTATTGTTATTGTAGGTTTTATTGTGCCTACCTTTTTTATATAATATGTAAGTCTACTTTAACTAACTGCACTCTTGCAGTTGTAAAACCGTAAATGTCCTCGACAAATAAAGGAAATCTGATTCTGAATAGCGCAGGTCCCCTCTTCCTGCAGTGGTCCGGCTCTACAACCACCACGGCCCCTGGTAGACCCCACCTCTGTTGTAAAATACCACCAATGTGCAATAATGTAAAAACAAACAAATACAGCAACAACTATGTGCAATATATGCTGCTAATATATTCAGTGTTTCCCCTGCCATTGTCTTGGAGGGGCGCTGCACCCCGCCAACGGAGCCCTGCTGAAATTGAAATTGAAGGTGTTTCAAAAAAAAATTATAATTTTTTTTTTAATATTTGGAACCAAATTGCAACTGATCTATATCTACTGTCACTTTTCACATTGCACATGTGCTCTTTTATTAAATAAACTAAACGCTTTCATTTTAAGTTGTGAGTTTAGTGTGTTTGATATAACACACATGTGTTTATATATACAGTCTATGGTTTGACCCTAAGAAACACTGATGCACTAATCAATAACAATAATCCACAGCTCCTCTCTCTGCTCCAGAGGATTTTTTTAAATATATATCCCAATGCCACCCCCCCCCCCCCCCCCCCCCCCTACTACTACTAGCTGCTACTCAATCAATCAATCAATGTTTATTTATATAGCCCAATATCACAAATGTTACATTTGTCTCAGGTCTCAGTGGACTTCACAGTTTGTACAGAATATCAGTATGACAATACGACACCCTCTGTCCTTAGACCCTCACATCGTACAAGGGAAAACTTCCGAAGAAAACCCACAGTTTAAAGGGAAAATGGGAGAAACCTCAGGGAGAGCAACAGAGGAGGGATCCCTCTCCCAGGACGGACAGACGTGCAATAGATGCCGTGTGTAAATCGAAGAGATAATACATTTACAACATATGTAGTCCAAATGTTTGTAAATGCATGTGTCTATAATAAGAAGATGAATCCACGAGGATGTCAGCAATCTTGTGGGAGCCATCAGTGAAGTAGTATGGTGAGAGTCAGGCAGGACCGCAGAGACAGGTTCAGCCACGACTCGAAGTCCAGGACTCAGATCCAGTGCTCAGGATAGAGGATCCAGGACACACGACCACAGCAACAGGATTAGCATCGACTCAGGATCCCGGCGTATATATGGACACAAAAAAGGGATTTGGGGGAAACTGGGTTAATCGGAACATGAGAGTACACAGGTACAAACAGCCAGAAAGACGGAGTAAGGTGCCCCCCTCAACAGTCCAAGCCTATAGCAGCTAAACTAACGTGTCTACATACATGCACTCCCTTAGGATAGGTTGAGGGAAAAGGGTAGCAAGTAAGAAGTAGGAAACAGAGGTGGAGAGGCACACAGGGAGAAAGGTCCCCACTGGAACCTGAATTGGTTAGAGGTAAGGAGTAGGTCTGTGGGCCGGGCTAGGCCTTCTCCGCAACCCTCTATTAGAACCTCGAGAGGTCATAGAGGGGAAAGGTTGCCAAGTCCAGCCATTACTACTGTAACAGGGATCTTTACGCAACTATTTGCAATAATAATTGTATTAATGTAATATACCACACTTCATTCTACAGTGCTAACCTTATTGTATATTATAAATACTGCTGCTACTCACTACTTGAATGTGGACTTCTGTTTGTACATTTGAATTATTTTTTATTTTAAATACTATGTGAATGCCTTTTGTATATGATAGTGTTTATTTTCTTCGCCTGAATCTATACTTTGCTGTAACAACGTACATTTTCCCTTTGTAGGAGGAATATAGGAATTCTGATGACAGTGCACAGACCGGCAGGTGTAGTACCAACTTCGACCACCACGCGAGGGTGACAGCAGAGCGCGCAGGAACAGACCGGAACAGGCCGACCCAGGATGACGTCAGGATAATGTAAATACACAGCGTCGCGGCCTCTTCGCTCTTTTCCCTCTCTCGTGCTGTTTGGGCGGCAGGCCTGCGTTCTGTCTGTGAAACTCCAACACCTAAGCAGCAACCATGAACATCTACAAGGATGTCATCAGCGGTAAGTCATCGTGTTTAGTGAAGTGTTGTGTAGTTATTGGGTAACGGCTGTTATTAAGGCTGTGTCGTGTTATTTAAGAGTTAGCCGGCTAGCTACCGTTAGCTCTTTAACGCGTGTTATCATCGCCAGCAACATTAGCTTGAGGCTAACTATAGCACCGTGACTATGCCTAGTGTTGGCAAATACAACCGGTGACACTAAGGCCGGTTAGCTTTAATCTTTGTCGATGTTTCTATATAGACCGGTACAGTGGCTAATCGTTACCGTGTTACTCATCACTACGTAAAACTAATAGCAAAAATAACTGTATTTGATACAGGACGATGGTGGAGGATATTGAGCAACTGAAAACCGCCTTGGTCATGAAAAAGTTACGGGCTATACGTGGCCAAAGCATTGGCCATTAGTACTAGGAAAAGTGACACAATTTCCCCCTTTTTTATTTCAAGCCCCAACCGGCTCCCGTTCAAGATGTTTAAACATGTTGGGAAGCTTCTGCTGATGAGTTAAAGCTAGCTGTTCTGTGGATATGTAGTTAATGGCGCAACCAGGGGGTTCCCCGCAGGCGTATGTTTTCTAAAGTGTCATTTGTATCCTTCCGCAGGTGATGAGATGTTCTCCAACACCTTCAAACTATCAATAAGTGGACTGTTCTATGAAGTTGAAGGAAAGGTGAGTCTATTGGGTTTGCTGGTGAAAGTGATCTAATTGCTTGAATCAGGCGTTTCCAGCAGTGTGCAACGTCACAATAGCTGAGCCAAGCGAGGCGAGCCAGTGCGTTACAAGCTTTGTTTCCATTGTCACTTAGTCTTTTGTTAAAATGCATGTTTCACACCAAAGTATTCTGTTTTTAAAAAGACGTGTATGTATCCTCACATGGAGTGTTATGGGATATTGGTAAATACAGAACAACTGATTGTTTTTAAGGTTGAATATCAGCTGAACTCTTCTGTTAAAAGCTAATGGCCTTTAGTACCAACTGGCTCAAAGATGGCCCCAGCTCGCTGTGGCACATAATGAAAAACAGCTAGTGGAATGGAGATTATGGGATATTGACACCATTTAATTGTTTTAATATTCACACTTAAGAGTCAAGAAGAGGTGTTTAACAAAGCAAATGTGTGTGAAAACATAATTTGAACTGTTATGGCAGTTATCCATTGTCATAATAATGTTATGAAGTAACTTCCATAATCTGATTCATACCATGTGACACATCATCAGAGTCATGTAATTAGTGCTCCCGTTGTCATTTAAAGACAATACCAATCAGGATGACTCGGGGAGGGTCCAAACACGCACAACATTACTTTACGATGAGCTAACTGAAGTCACACCCAGCCCTCGTTCACACGCTGTTGTCAGTTTCTGAATATTACAAAGTACAATTAACACAGGTCTGATTTTGGCTGTATTCTTGGTAAAGCGGCTGGGCCTTCAAGTCCGATGCGTTGGTGCCAAAGCTGTGCTAAGCATTTCAATTTAGTTGCTGTGTCTGCACATTTTGGTCCTTTCTACATAAAGTGAAGCAGTCTTTTTCATTGCTGTCCTCTCTGCTCCCTTGCTAATGTCTCTAGACCGTCACCCGGACAGAGGGCTTCGATGATGCGCTGATTGGGGCTAACGCCTCTGCTGAAGAGATGACTGATGGCAATGACTCTTCTACCATTTCTGGCGTCGACATCGTCCTCAACCACAGCCTGCAAAGAGTCGAATTCACCAAGAAATCCTTCATGGCATACATAAAAGGATATGTTAAAGCGTGAGTTTCATTGATGGTTCAATGAACCAAGGATTGAGATATCTAGTTGCATACATGAACCCATCGCAGGTTGGTTTGATCTAACACAATCCTATTTTTTTTGCTTGTACAGCATTAAGACCCACCTGGAAAAGGAAAACCCGGACAGGGTAGAGGCCTTCAAGGCTGAAGCCCCGGACGCAATCAAGAAGATCGTGGCGAACTTTTCCAACTACGAGGTATATAATTACGAAAATTTGAGCTCAATGTCACCCCTAATGGCAACTGTTTAACCTGTTAAGCCCCATACCCCCCGCCGGCTGGGGCAACGGGCTTTCCCCCCCCGTTTTTCACGAAAATGTGTCATACTCACTTAACGGGAAGAAACTCGGCTAACTGATGATATGAACAATTTTTACCGACACAAGTCTCACAAGAAGCGTCTAAATGCTCACGCACTTAGCACAGAACTCTAGGTATAAATCGATCGATATACTTATCGGATCTGCACAAACAAGTTTAGATAACATCCTGAGATTCCACAGATTGTAGACATATATAAGTATCACCACTGAGCGTTCAGAACTCACGACAGGGGAAGCAAATACAGACAACACACGGCGTAGCTTTAGGTAGCAAAACACATAGATATGCTCACCTTTTGCTGTTATTCTGATCAAAAGTTGTGTTCAATGGCATTAAAACGAGAAACGCCGCTGAACGTTAATCCAATGCGTCTGTCACTTCTTTTTTTGTCAAAAACAGAGTTTTCATATTAGCTGCTAATGATAGCTTCCAGAGTGTATGACAGCTTCCTGTTTTGGCTACACGTCACTCTCACTCCTTATTTGGTAACGTGTATGTGGAACTTCCCCTCGCTTCCATTGGCGCTAACGGTTAGAAAAAGATGTCAATCATCAAAATCAAAAGGGGGGCCAGACAGGTCAAATCCACCCAAATGACCCCAGAAGTGTTTTTTCCTTTCTAAATATCTCTAAAAAGATCAGATTTAACTTGTTTTGCATCAATCTTGATACAGGGTACTTATTATGTTATAGTTTGGATTCCTAAAGCTTTTAGTCTACTATCCCATCATTCAAGGGTGGTTTTCACTAGGAGTAATGTTTGCTTTTTTTGGACGGACACAATAATATACTTTTTTTCTTACTATGTTTAATCTGAATTGACTTTTTTTTTTAAAACATCTATATTGATTCTGACTCTTCCACATCCAACTCACAGGTTTATCATTGCTTTGAGAAAAAAGATGATTAATTTACCCCTTTTAGAAGTGAAGATAAGGTCATTTGTTTTGAGAATGTAATTTTCGAGCCTGAGACCTGGAAAAAAGGCTTGGGGCTTAACAGGTTAAGGCTGGTTATCTCATGACTCAGATCACTGAAACTGTGGCGTGTGCTCTATGTCTTCCTGCAGTTCTTCACAGGAGAGAGTTTAGACTCGGAAGGCTTGGTGGGTCTGCTGGACTACCGTGAAGACGGGATCACCCCATTTATGCTTTTCTTCAAAGATGGTCTGATTGAAGAGAAATGCGTAAGTACTCCGCTAAAACTGCAGATGCACATACATTTCAGAAAGTAACTTTTTATTGTGATGCAGCGCTAAATAAAAATGAGGTTGGATTTAAGCTGCTTGCGGTTAAAGTTCCTGGGCTTCGGACAAAACGTCAACAATTACTTGAATCTGACTAGACCTACACGAGGCAATGGATATTGTTCTCTTGCGTAATAATTGATACATATATTAAAGTTGGAAAATAAAGATACATTTCAGGAATAATTGACGTTTTTTCTCTCTTACAGTAACTTCCCGGACCGTCATCTGCTTTTTAATTGGATGCTGCTTTCCAACCGGCCCCAATAACAGACTGAAGGAGCAGTATTTGGCATCATGAAACATTCTTGAACAATTTCTTTTTATTCGCATTAAGGACCTCACCACCATGCAAGGCTGAGTGACTAACACAATTGGTCACTGAATACGGTTTTAACTTGGCTTTTGCTGTTTTTGATCCTAGGATTTGCCCCGTTTTTGATTTCAAATTAAAGGCAGGACAGTGTGTGATTGAAAGATGGCTTTCCTTCAACTGCATACTATTTGAGCATCTCCTTACGCAGGTTGGATTAATATGGTTACACAAACTTCTGGATTGATTTGAAAATAAACACTCATACCACCACTTTCTAGTATGCTGTTTTTTGTCGAATGACTTTATATGGTTAAATTCAAACCCCCAGCATTTGGATGAATTTGACCATGTGGTCTTTGTCTGTACAATACCGAGGAGCAGAGTGAAATAACATCCTTTATTAAAAAGGTACTGGTTCAGGTTATTGGTGAAATAAAGGACTATCTATACTGGGTTTGATTCCAGCAGTAATTTTTCATTGGAATTATGATAAAGGCAGCCCTTATTGCATGGTATGTACCGACACGAATGTGTCTAGTCAAATGTAGCCCTACAATAATAGTAAAGTCTTAAAGGTCCCCATGTCATGGCCATAATTCCATTGTTGAGGTATACTAAAATAAATGTAGTGCAATTTTACAAACTCAGTGGTTTCTCATACAGCATCTCCAGGGTTGGGTTGTAACGGAATACATGTAACGGCGTTACGTAATCAGAATACAAAAATCAAGTAACTGTATTCAGCTCGCGATGCATTTGAAAAACGAGTAATCTGATTACAGTTACTTTCGTAAACCTGAAGTGAATACATTTTGGATTACTTATTGGAATTATTGGTGGAAAGATTTCCTCACAACATTTAATATTCATTACTAAAGGTACAGCCGAATCATCACAGCCCACAAAACCTATTACCGCCGCAGATGGACCAAAAAACCGCGGGTCCGCTCAGTGAAACAATAACAACGAAACATGGAGGAACAAAAGTCTACGTTTAAATCGTGTGTGTGGTTAAAACACATCAGCCTGCGGTCGCTCTTTCTTTAGCCTTACTAATGATTATTTCTGAAGGTAAACACGGTGAAGGGACTGCGCGCTCGTCTTCTCAGAGGCTGAGTTAACCCTCCCGCTGCCTCCTGGTGCTGCAGAGATTTCATGAAGTGAAGGAGGTTTTCCTTCTATAAAACAGCTGTGGGCAGCAGATACTGTGAGAGTCACAGACATGAATACATAGATCAATGCAGACTGGTGCACACTCCTGTTTTTGCCAATCCGGTGCTTAAGTCCTTAAAATGAAGTCTGAGTTTGACATTTTAATTCATGTCCTGCCAACACTGGCAGGACAGAAGCCGTGTCCCTCACTCCTCACATCCCAAGCTGCATCCCCAAAAAGTTAATTAATAATTATGTTGTTACATCGTTTCAGATGTTATGTTTCAGTTGTGCTCTTGATAAGCCATTAAAACTAGGGGTGCACCGAATGGGAAATTCTTGGCCGAAACCGATACCGAAAATAGGAAACAGTTGGCCGAAAGGCCGAAAATGATTAATAGAAATATATATATATAATGCATACATTTTTTACCAATGTTGTTCTGATTATGGAAATAAACATGATTATGGCAAAACTTAACTTAAATAATAATCACTATTATGGGTCCATAAAACATTTATTCAGCACTTTTGAATACATACAGTACATTTATATATGTCATGTATTATTGCTAAAAAACATTATATCGCAGTCTTAGTGTCGCCAACTCGTTTCTAATATGCAAAGACAACAAATGCGTCTATGATGTATTTTCGATCAGACGAGATCTCTCTCCCCCGTCTGTGTGCGAGGGGGCGGGGCAGTTTACACACACGCAGCTGCTACATGCAGCGGAGCACACTGCGGAGATGGCGGAGAGAACGCGCTCCGAGGTGTGGTTAAACTTTACCCGTCTCGATGTGGAGAATACTTGTTACCATAAGTGCAATAAGAGTTTAGCATGTAAGCACGAGCAATTTGTCTAAACATTTAGCAAAAGTGCACCGCATGCAGACGGAGGAATGTACCGGGTTCGACCGTCTTTCTAGCAGCTCTGTAGCTCCATCACGAGTAACGTTTCCACGTCAGGTGTTTTGTATGCTAGCAGCAACACACGGAGTTAACTACATTATACAAACATGGGTTAATGATTAGAGGTAACTGAGTTATTTAGTTTGTTAAAATGTCAGCTATTCTGTTTACAGTCTGTCATCAGATTATTTAATACGATTTGTTAAAGGCTCAGGGCAATCTCGATGACAAAGGTCAATGTTCCCCCCCCTGTGAGCCAACCGCGAGCATGGTCGCCGCGTCTTTATTACGTCATCACAACAACACGTTAGGTTACCAACGTAAGCCTGTTCTGACATTCGGTGATATTTTTTCGGTGCTAAAACCCTTTCGGCCGAAAGCCGAAAGGGCCTTTTTAACCATTTTCGGCCGATAATTTTCGGTGGCCGAATATTCGGTGCATCCCTAATTAAAACAGTAAAAACACATTCAGTGTCCTTTTGCTTTTTGTGTCTCCTGTACACCAAAACATACTCATCTGTGATGGAAAAATAAAGTAATCTAAAAGTAATCTGATTACGTTACTTTTTTTAGACACGTAACTGTATTCGGATTACTTTCAGAGCCATGTAATCATAACTGCCTGGGAGTTTGTGCCCAGGCAGAGTTCCGGTGTCTCTTTGTCTCGCCGATCCACACCAGTGAGCCAGCTCGGTCTCCCGCCGAGTGTGTGAGAGTTCGGATTGGTCCAAACGTAACGGCACTATACCCAAGAAGTAAACAATGGAAAAAGAAAAATCCCCAACGAGGTATTTTCTACACTGAACAAAAATATAAACGCAACACTTTTGTTTTTGCTCCCATTTTTTATGAGATGAACTCAGATCTAAAACATTTTCTATATACATAAAATAACCATTTCTCTCAAATATTGTTCAAAAATCTGTGATAGTGAGCACTTCTCCTTTGCCGAGATAATCCATCCCACCTCACAGGTGTGGCATATCAAGATGCTGATTAGACAGCATGATTATTGCACAGGTGTGCCTTAGGCTGGCCACAATAAAAGGCCACTCTGAAACGTGCAGTTTTGCTTTATTGGGGGGGTCTGGGGGGGGTCCGAAAACCAGTCAGTATCTGGTGTGAGGGGTAGGGGTAGGGTTAGGGTAATGTTGTGAATCGAGTGGCCTGTGTTCGTCGTCCATAACATACGCCTGCCCATACCATAACCCCACCACCACCATGGGCCACTCGATTCACAACATTACCCTAACCCTACCCCTACCCCTCACACCAGATACTGACTGGTTTTCGGACCCCCCCCAGACCCCCCCCAATAAAGCAAAACTGCACGTTTCAGAGTGGCCTTTTATTGTGGCCAGCCTAAGGCACACCTGTGCAATAATCATGCTGTCTAATCAGCATCTTGATATGCCACACCTGTGAGGTGGGATGGATTATCTCGGCAAAGGAGAAGTGCTCACTATCACAGATTTTTTCAGATTTGTGAACAATATTTGAGAGAAATGGTTATTTTGTGTTAATAGAAAATGTTAGAGTTAGAGTTTTACTCGCTACAGGGTTTGTGACTGCAGACCGTTACCACAAGTGCCAACTGTTCTGATGGGCTGGCTCTTTTGTAAATCAGTGTATTGCATTTTACTTTTTAATCCTGTGGTCATCAGCCTGGCGTAAGGACGATCAGATCCAGTGTGTTGGGTTTTTCCTGACCCATAACAATGACACCAGTTGGTGACACCGTTATTTAGAAGGTGGAAAGTACTGCATACTAACATCTGTTTTTAGATGAAGTAGCCAGTTAGTGTAAAATTAAGTATAAAGCATCAAAGAACTGAGTTAATGTATAACATCCCTCCACTGGTTGAGGAAAGCAACATTCACTTTTCAGTTTGAATATCTGACTTCATTTTGACCAACCAGAAAACGGATGCGTGCAGCGGTAAATCATGTGGTTTATTTTATTTTCCACCTTTATGTTCAAGTGCTGTGGAAGCTGCTAATAACTCAAAACATTAACTCAAAACATTAACTCAAAATCAGCATTTCCTTTTCCACGTCTGTGTTCAGGGCGTCACCAACACCTGAAAGCTGTGCCCTGCTTCAGGCCGTCTGCATCTCCTCCTCCTCCTCCTCAGCAGACTGGTAGTGCCTGTACTCGGGCTTCAGCTCCCAGGTGCTTTTGTGAGCCCCCTTGCTGTTGTACGTCCCGATATCCCTCATGATTTCTTTCAGGTAGGTCTAGAGAAACAGGATGAACAGATTGTGATAAACCAACTGCTTTATGTCCGTCCTATAGGACATTTGATTGCATACAACAGAACAGACTACAATTCTACATAAAGTACCTTAAAGATAAATGTCATATCATATTGCACATATACTTTTGCAAAAATAAGTCAGGACCTCTTCAAGCATTACAAACGATTACTTGCCAAGAAAGAGACAAACTACACGATCAAGTCAAAGACTCATTTGACTGATAACATTTTTTAACTCAGATTTCACCTAATTCTAAAAATTAAGTAGAAGTCCTGCATTCAAAATCTTACTTCTGTTGCAGACGGATTTGATACACACACGTTATTGATGTTAACAACTTTTTGTTTGAAGTAGAATTATAACTAGATAAAGGTAAACTTAGGTTTACTTTGTACCTTAAACTGTTTTTCAAATCTGAAAAGTGATTAAAGCGTAAGTATTACATTAATGTAGTGGAGTAAATGTAATGATTTCCCTTTATAAAATGTAGTATAGCAATAGCGTTAAAAGTACTTAAAATGGTACTTGAGTAATGTACTTTCCACCTATGCTCTTACATTGTTACAGATTCAGGTTTACTGTAGTACTTAAAGTATATAATAATAGCTCCACCTTTACTGGCTATATAGTTAAAGGTAGGGTAGGTAATTTTGGAGAAACCAGCTCAAGTGCGCTAGAATTTGAAAATACACAACCGGAATAAATCTGCCACTTCCTTACAGAGCCCCTCCTCCAACACACACTAACGTGCACATGACCAATGAGGGCACGAGATAAGTTTGTGCCCCGATGGAAGGCTGACAGGCAGGTAGGCCGTCCAATTATTTTAGCCGGGCCGGCTAAAATGATTGGTCGTGCTTTTTACAGCGCTACGGCTTCCACAGATGACATTTTTTAATGGATTTTTTGTCAAAGCACTTCAGATATTCATTGCTATCGGGATGTTAAGAGCATTCCATGGAATATAACAAAAAGTGTATCTCGAGCCGGTTTCTCAAACTTACCTACCCCACCTTTAAGAGTGCTGTTCACATATTATTGCATCAGTAAATATAGAAATGAATAATTTGAGTCTTGGTACTTAGTATATTCTGATGCATGTACTGGACGTGAGATGAGATTCACCTTCTTTTATAATACATGGTGGTTTCACTGCAACCCCCCCACTTCAGTCTCTGACTTCAATCCGCTTTCATTTCTGAAGGGACAGCTCCATGTAAAGTTCACCCTGAGCAGGCGCAGTGTGTGAGAGCGGCCACTGGGTGTCTCTGTTGAGCTGACCAGGAAGTGCCCACTACACCTGATTTTCACCAGTGTTTCAAGACTTTTCATAATGGGCATTTCGGTTACTTTAGTTCAGTTAATTTGAGTGTTAGCCAAGTGCTTTAGGAGAGGAACGATGGTTTGGAGTGTATTGCTGTGTTTGACTCCTACTCAGCCGGTGGTTATGCAATCAGATGCAATCAGAGCGAGAGGAGGGCCTGGAGGTCTCATCAGCACCTACACAGCGCTGTTCTGCTGGAGCGCATCCACGGCGCTGTATCGATTCATCCCGCGTGCGCGCCCATGATAGCCCAAATCTCAGCCACAAAAGAGTGAACAGGCATGAGCGCTTTGTCGTGGGCGATTTGGTCAAATGTAACAAAGCAAGGTGGATAGTGGGCAGGTGTAGTCTGTGTGTGTTTGTGCTGCTCACCACAGGTTGTTTGGTGATGTCCACCAAGTCCTTGATGTTGTAGTACTGGTGCTTCTCAAAGGCAGAGAAGCACATGTCCAACACCACCTGTCGCTCGGCCCTCACCATCTTCCCCTCGGACTTCTTCTTCTTATCGTGCTCCAACTAAGAACCAAAAGGAGTGTTACTACTACTGATACTAAAACCTATAAAAATGACACTTGTATTTCTAACGGTAATGAGATCATTTTGGTTTGATTCACAATTTGATCATAATCCAGTTCTGTTAAACTCAGGATTAAGGTTGAAGGATATGTTCCATATTTCTACTGTGTGGTACTACTGACTCAGTGTTTACAATTCAAACCGTTCTTGGCGGATTTACAATAGATTAGGGATGCACCGAATATTCGGCCACCGAAAATTATCGGCCGAAAATGGTTAAAAAGGCCCTTTCGGCCGAAAGGGTTTTAGCACTGGAAAAATATCACCGAATGTCAGAACAGGCTTACGTTGGTAACCTAACGTGTTGTTGTGATGACGTAATAAAGACGCGGCGACCATGCTCGCGGCTGGCTCACAGGGGGGGGGGGGACATTGACCTTTGTCATCGAGATTGCCCTGAGCCTTTCACAAATCGTATTAAATAATCTGATGACAGACTGTAAACAGAATAGCTGAAATTTTAACAAACTAAATAACTCAGTTTCCTCTAATCATTAACCCATGTTTGTATCATGTAGTTAACTCCGTGTGTTGCTGCTAGCATACATAACACCTGACGTGGAAACGTTACTCGTGATGGAGCTACAGAGCTGCTAGAAAGACGGTCGAACCCGGTACATTCCTCCGTCTGCATGCGGTGCACTTTTGCTAAATGTTTAGACAAATTGCTCGTGCTTACATGCTAAACTCTTATTGCACTTATGGTAACAAGTATTCTCCACATCGAGACGGGTAAAGTTTAACCACACCTCGGAGCGCGTTCTCTCCGCCATCTCCGCAGTGTGCTCCGCTGCATGTAGCAGCTGCGTGTGTGTAAACTGCCCCGCCCCCTCGCACACAGACGGGGGAGAGAGATCTCGTCTGATCGAAAATACATCATAGACGCATTTGTTGTCTTTGCATATTAGAAACGAGTTGGCGACACTAAGACTGCGATATCATGTTTTTTAGCAATAATACATGAAATATATAAATGTACTGTATGCATTCAAAAGTGCTGAATAAATGTTTTATGGACCCATAATAGTGATTATTATTTAAGTTTTGCCATAATCATGTCTATTTCCATAATCAGGTAGCTGAACAAAATTGGTAAAAAATGTATACATTATATATATATATATTTCTATTAATCATTTTCGGGCTTTCGGCATTCGGTTTTCGGCCAACTGTTTCCTATTTTCGGTATCGGTTTCGGCCAAGAATTTCCCATTCGGTGCACCCCTACAATAGATGGATTAAAAAAATAGCAAAAACCGAGGGGCCGGTTTCTCCTGTTGGTTGGGGTTTATCATCCCTGGGGGCCAGGCTCCGACTGCAGCCTGGAGAGTGAACTGAACGCCTGCGCTGCTTGTACAGAAAGCTTTCTGCTTCAAATGATTGGTCTCCAATCCTAAACCGGGTTAACACAGATGAACCACAAGAGAACTTCTTAAGGTGGCAACGACTACAAGGATTATTTTCATCATAAATTAATATGTTGATCTTTTTCTAGTTTAATAAAATGAAAAAGTCAGAAAAAATGGAAAAAGTCAGTTCACCAAAACAGGAAACCAAAAGATGAATCGTATTTTAAAGGCTTGAATCAAGGAATTCTGGGTATTTTTTCTCAATATATTCAACAGATGCCATTTAAACTGTCACATAACAGAGACCGTATGTTTGACATGTTTTGGATAATTTAACTTCCATCGTTAAAACACAATAAAAAGCTGTCGATTGGAAAAAAATGTTTTTGCATTCGGTGAATGAGGCTTTTGAATGACAGTTTATATATTCATGTTTATTGCAAGTGCAGCTCAGCCTTGCAACAAGCTCCATTAATGCATTTCACTTGATCAAATGGGTCACACAAGCACACATTTCTATATAAATAAATGTAGCTTCCTGTTATTAGTTCTCACGTTGAAATCATGGTTGGCCACAGGCTTGAAGATGGTGGTGACGGCTTTCTCCAGCTGCTGAGACAAACGCTGCGGCTTGGTGGACTCTTGAAGCTGCAGCCTGACACACACACACACACACACACTTTGATTTGTGTTTCCTGTGATCTAACTTGATTTCTGTTGACAGATGTGGCTGTTGGCACGGAGACAACTGTCAGCACCTCGAGGGTAAACTAAACAAACCAGTTATGGCAGCTGCTCTGCTTTCTATTTACCCATTGTTCCTCAGCTGGTCATTACACATTTTGTATTTAAATTGACGGCCATACAAACAGCGAAGGTTACGAGACGATCCGTTACTATGTTTTAGTTCCTAGTCCTACTTCATTCTCCATTTGTTGATCCAATCCAAACTGACCACATGAAAAAATTAACAAAGTACAATATATCAGTACAAATGTCACTCGGTGAAGAAAAACAACTCTCTGAATAAGGAATATTATTTAAATCGTCTTAAAGCACAACAATGTTATTCCAATGTGCAAATGCATGTGTTGAGTGCTCCATATTACCACTGTATCTACAGTCAGGAACATGTGGGGAAGTTCTCCTAAAACTGTCCTAGAAGGGTTTTTTCTGCACTGTGTCGGACTCATTTGATGGCTGACAGAAACGCTCTCACACAATAAAGCCAACTGTGTTGTATGTTTTGCCTTGGGTTGTATTGTAGCAGTGCATCTGCCACTGTGATGCGGTTGCTATAGCAACTCGCTGTGATAATGGATTTCGATGAAGAGGAGACAGAAAGCATTTAAAAAGGCAGAGTGGACTCAAGTATTTGGTCCACACAAATTGCTTGTCAAACTTCTCGACAAAGATTAATTCAAAACACTCAAACATGTTTTGTGTTGTCCAGTGGGGGGGGGGCCATTTAAAAATCAACAAGTGCAGCCCTGACATTTGTTTATTCATAATCTTCGCTGATTATAAAAACAATCCATCAATAGTTAGTCTGATCTTTTACTGTAACAGAAATGCTGCAACACAGGGGGGAGATGGGGTTTTCATTAAATACCAGGAGCTTACTAATAGACATATTCTGCATCATCTGGTGCCAGTCACAACTGCTGTGCATTCATTGTAACAATACAGATAGTGGACATTTCAAGTGAGTGGAATAATAGTGTTGTATTGTGGCCAGCCTCATGCTGTCTAATCAGCATCTTGATATGCCACACCTGTGAGGTGGGATGGATTATCTCGGCAAAGGAGAAGTGCTCACTATCACAGATTCTTTCAGATTTGTGAACAATATTTGAGAGAAATGGTTATTTTGTGTATATAGAAAATGTTTTAGATCTTTGAGTTCATCTCATGAAAAATGGGAGCAAAAACAAAAGTGTTGCATTTATATTTGTGTTCAGTGTATTTCCCGTTCTTTGCAGCATGGCAGTATTGTAACTCATGAGCTGAACAATTTCAAAGTGAACTCACTTCTTCAGCTTCATGTAGTTGTCATTGACGACCGGTCTGCATTCCGCTCTGTGCACCACCATCCCCTCCAGACTGATGCCATCTAGAACAAAGACAGTGAGTCAACGGCTGCCTCATGATCCAGACACACTCCGTTTATAGGGAGGGGGGTGAAAAGAGTGATATATACTTATGACTGGCCGTGGTTTTAACCACACAAAGTAATCAATAATGTGTAATTAAAAAGGTCATAGAGAAGTATGTCATAAAAAGTGGCATGTAAAAAATGTATGTCCAAAAGGTTATTGTTAAATATGTCTATTTTATAGAATTCAGTATATAAAACATTGATCATATAGTGCAACCTAAAATAAATCATAACACTATATATAATGTAAAATGTTAAAAAAATACCTGAAGAAATGCTGATGGGCACATCATGGAAATATAATGAAACTAGGCTGCAACCATTTCTACACTGAACAAATATATTAACGCAACACTTTTGTTTTTGCTCCCATTTTTAATGAGCTGAAATCAAAGGGCCAAGACTTTTTCTATGTAAACACATATTTCTCTCAAATATTGTTCACAAATGTGTCTTAATCTGTTTTAGTGAGCACTATCGAGATAATCCATCCACCTCACAGGTGTAGCATATCAAGATGCTGAGTAGACAGCATGATTATTGCACAGGTGTGCCTCACAATAAAAAGGCCCTTTTCCTTCCCGTAGTAGATCAGGTTGTTGATTGCGGCCTGTGGATTGTTGGTCCACTCCTCTTCAATGGCTGTGCGAAGTTGCTGGATGTTGGCAGGAACTGGAACACACTGTCTTATACGCCGACCCAGAGCATCCCAAACATGCTCAGTGGGTGACATGTACTGTGAGTATGCTGGTCAAGACCCCGTTGAGGACAACGAGCATGCAGGTGGGCTTCCCTGAGAAGGTTTCTGACAGTTTGTACAGAAGTTCTTTGGTTATGCAAACCCATTGTTGCATCAGCTTTCTGGGTGGCTGCTCTCAGTTGATCTTGCAGGTGAAGATGCCGGATGTGGTTACACGTGGTCTGCTGTTGTGAGGCCGGTTGGATGTACTACCAAATTCTCAGAAACAGCTAATGGTAGAGAAATTAACATTCAATTCACGGGCAACAGTTTGGTGGACATTCCTGCAGTCAGCATGCCAATTGCACGCTCCCTAAAACTTGCGACATCTGTGGCATTGTGCTGTGTGATAAGGTGCACCTTTCAGAGTGGCCTCTTATTGTAACTAGCCTAAGGCACAGCTGTGCAATAATCATGTTGTCTAATCAGCATCTTGAGGTGGATGGATTATCTCGGCTCACTAACACAGATGTATAATGTATACAATATTTGAGAGAAATAGGCCTTTTGTTTACATAGAAAGATTTGAACTTTGGTCTCAGCTCATGAAAAATGGGAGCAAAAATAAAAAGTGTTGCGTTTATATTTTTAGTGTAGAAATGGTTCCATCCTAGTTTAATTACATTTCCATGATGGGCCAGCATTTCTCTAGATGTTTTTAAACAAATTAATCCATTCCTTAGAGACCTTCTTTGGAATCGCTATGACAAAAGTGTTGCGTTCATATTATTGTTCAGTCCATTATCTTTCCTCAAGAACAGGGTTTCAACCATCATATGTTTTAATATTTTGAAGTAGTGGAGCCATAGCTTGTATTTAACTGGTAAGATCATATTCTTGTGCCATTCCTGTATAATACAACCCGATGTGGATGTATTATTTCCAACATCTGAAAAAGGAAGAATTATTGATTGAATTGGAATCCACAGATGATTCGCTATTGAAAAACAATCATAAGTCACAGCCCTTAAACTACATATAGTTCTTGTAAGCCTCTCGTTGAGAATAGATTGATATTCAAAATAAATCACTATATAATGTATACTGTATGTTGCATTGCAATTCAACTGCATCTCAACCCACTGCTCTCACAGTGCCGGCAGCCGGGCTCAGGGTCAGGCTTTTGTTGAAAGTCTGTGTTTTGACATGCAGACTGTAATTAACCAACGACTCGCCGTCTAATCGGGCGCCGCAGGAGAGGATCGTCAAGAAGTTAATTACCTACATCCAGGTGTGCACGGCTGGCCTCAAAATACTTATAGCTGTAATTGCAGTGGTGCTTCTACAAAGAGCTGAATAAAGTGGATGAACATGTAACACATGTTGTGGGATGTGCGAGAATGTATAACTCGGGGACTGACTAACTAATCTGGTCAAATCAATCAGTGGAAATTAACTAAGAGTTTGTTCAGTAGTACCTCATACTGAGGTACTGCATTATTTCAATTTCATGCTACTATCCAATATATTTATGCGATAGATTTGAGGTATAATATAATGGTATTAAATTGCTTTTCAGAATAAAATGTCACATAAAAAAAACAAGAAGCTTATTCAATTAAACATGTTTTAGATTAAACCCTAAAAGTCTGGTTTAGCACTTTGAGTTATCAGTTATAAAACAATTTCCTCATGTGTTTTTATTATGAATACTAGTCTAAAAGAGGTCAAACTATCCAGTTATAGTAAAAAGAAAAAGATTCTACCTCATTCATCATTTCATATTTTGTGACAATTTGGAGAGACCCCTAAGATGATACCACTGCACCAACCTCCCATGCTGGACAGTATGTCTGTTGAACCAAGTAGATTTTCAAATGCATGGCTTTCATTTCTAATAGTATTTTTATACTGTGGTATTTTACTTTTATGAAAGTAAAGTAAGTTTATAGTAAACCTTAAAGGTGGGGTAGGTAAGTTTGAGAAACCGGCTCGAGATACACTTTTTGTTATATTCCATGGAATGCTCTTAACGTCCCGATAGCAATGAATATCTGAAGTGCTTTGACAAAAAATCCATGAAAAAATATCCTCTGTGGAAGCCGTGGTGCTGTAAAAAGCACGACCAATCATTTTAACCGGCCCGGCTAAAATAACTGGATGGCCTACCTGCCTGTCAGCCTTCCATCTGTGCACAAACTTATCTCGTGCCCTCATTGGTCATGTGCGCCCACGTGTGTGTTGGAGGAGGGGCTCTGTAAGGAAGTGGCAGATTTTTTCCAGCTGTGTATTTTCTAATTCTAGCGCACTAGAGCTGGTTTCTCCAAAATGACCTACTCCATCTTTAATAAAATCAATCAAAAGACTTTGTGACAGGTTCACCATATTAGAATAAAAAATAAATACACATTTTATTATAGTTTACACACACACACACACACACACACACACACACACACACACACACACACACACACACACACACACACACACACACACACACACACACACACACACACACACACACACACACACACACACACACACACACACACACACACACACACACCACACACACACACACACACACACACACACACACACACACACACACACACACACACACACACACACACACACACACACACACACACACACACACACACAGCTATTTCTGATTTACCTTGAACATGGTTTTTTGTATTTGTTGCAATTACTTTTCAAGCTGTTCTTTCATAATGTACTTTATCAAATTATTCATCTGTCCAACCCCCAACCATTTGATGCCTCTTCTGCTCCTCTCCAATCAGAGCGATGAGTCCAGTTGGCGAGCGTTGGCGTTATATTGGCACCGGCTCAGCCTATTGTGCATTGTTTTACAGTAAGTATGATTTGGCATTGTTTGTATCCGGACAAATAAAAGGTCTGAGAAGCCGCAACATTTCACACCCTCCAGTTAGCAATCCCAGCAGAGAGATAGACACAAAAAGAGCAGAGAGAGAAAGTCTACAGTGAGTGGTAGAGGTCAACGAGCAGGCGGCGAGTCATTGATAATGAACAGATTGACATGTCCAGACCTGTGTAGGAGGAGAGAGGCTGTCAAACTTATTTTAACATTTTCCACAAACACTAGAGTATCCTTGGTGTGAAATCCTGTGAGGTGAATCCTCTGGGAATACATGGTAATTCCCTCCCTTGTCTTCACACTTCCCTCACTAGCATCTTTTCCTTTTGTGTCAATCCCTCCCACTGAAAACGAGAGGGCGAAATGCAAAGAAAAGACACACGATAAAGACGTCTTTACCTCTGAAGCGTCATCATCTGAAAAGACGTCAGTTTGGTATGACGCCGGCACAGCAGGATCACCCGTCAGTCAGCGCCAACTGCAGATAATGTGATTATGACACGGTGCACATTACCATTGCTTGTGCTTTTCTTGTGTGATTAATGTTCTCCTATATGGCAAACCAGTTACATGTAAGGGTTACTCAGAAACTGAGTCATTCAATTATCATTTAAATGTCGACACTAATTTAAGTTGTGCTTTTAGAGAAACGATATTTAATGATTTAGGATTGGAATGCCAACACTTTTGGTATGCTGGTAAAAAATTGAAGCAATTATTAATTGACTTCATATAAAGATGTATTTATATGGAGTGTAAATATACACCACATGTATTTGTGTAGTTTTAAGGTTCTGTCGGTAATCAGCTCATTCTAAAACGGCAATGATTAATACAAATAAATCTAAAAGTTCGGACACTGAAACACCTGAGTGGGTTGTGTTCTCTCTCAGTTCATGCTGGTAGGAGTAAATGTCAGCATTTTGGGGATGTGATTTCACAGCAGCACAATCAACAGTGGTACACAATCACACAGATTACGAGTGATGCTTGTTGACCTCTTTGTTTGATGCCGCTTTATTTACTCGCTCAAGCCTCTTCTGGGAAGCCTTCCTCTTTCTTTTTCAACAAAGACCAAATCCTATGAAAAGACCAAAACCTACAATGTGTTGGTCCATCTCTAAAATAATTAGTCTAGTTATTTTTTAAGAGGTTATGTTACTCAAAAATAAGTATATTGTGAAATTGTAGCCATTTAACTACAGATTAATACACACTGGCACCCATTATTTACAGCAGCAGTGTTTATTCACACACAAAAAGGAGACAACAGTGGCACAGAAAAATGAATTATACAATATCAGGCTTGGGCTACAGAAGCACTACTTGTGAGTTGGACGGATTCATTAGGCGCTTTCACACTGCGGTACTTTTCCCACAAAGTTCATGTGAACTCTTTAGTTCGCATGAACTAAGTACAGATCGCGTTCACACTGTAAAAAGTCCGTGGGGGTGGATTAGGCAAATGAAGCCGCTGACGTGACTTGTTCTTCTTCTGCTTTGGGTTTACTGGCAGGCCGCAAACCACTTCACGGCGTATACTGCCGCCCAAAGTCCCCGGCCGGAAGTCCCCGGAGTTAGGGACTGGCTTCAGTAGAAGCTGCTGGGAGTCCCAGTAGCTTCTACTGAAGCCTTCCGAGTAAATCGACAGAACGCCGACACCTCCTCATCTCCACCGCTCCCATGTTTTATTTTGTGTTGCCATAAGTTAGTCTCTCTGCGTTTCTGCGCTGGGCTAATGCTAATAATGCTAATGCGAGGATAATAAAATGGCGGCTTCACAACACTTTTTGGGAGTTTTACGGGGCGTGGTTTGCAATCCGCCCAGCCAATCAGAAATGTAGCTCTTTTCTCACAAGAGAGCCGCACGAAAGTCCCTGCTCTCTAGCAGGGACTTTCGTAGGGGTAAAAAGGTTCACATGAACTAATTTTAGTACCGGCTCTTTTTGGTGTGAACGCGATAAAAGAGTTCACATGAACTAAGTTCACGTGAACCTTTGTGGGAAAAGTACCGCAGTGTGAAAGCGCCTATTGTTATTTTTTCCCCTCAATTCTGTTGGCAAGAAAACCAATGTCAATCGCCCACCTTATTTTTAATGAAAATAATGTTGATGTATTTAGTATAAACCACAGCTTAACACATGCAGGGGCCAAGATCACCATGGCAACCAACAAATGCCACCTGACATCACGTGCCTTAAGAGCCTGTCTTTAGTCTTGAGGTGACGAACGCTTTGCAGTACGTGTCACAGAACTCACTAATGTTCATCTTTGCCTTTTCCACAAATGGATGCAATTATGCGCAATTATTGGCTGGCAAGTGCCAGAGCACTTGCCAGCAACATGTCTAAAAACACACCCACACACACGTGTTCAACATCCAACGTTCCTGCTGTTGCAGAAGCAATGGTCAAACACCCCATTTGATTTCATCAAGGCCATAACAATATGAGGACTATTTCTCCCCTGGAACTTAATGCTTCCCGTTTCCTCTCTCCAGGGTCTAGAGGGACACAGTATGAAGGAGAGAAATGTGTTTTTAAATCATGGAAGGACACTCATACTGAGGGAGAAAATGGACTGACCACAGCATGTGTAGCTCAAGGCTTCTGAGTGGGTGGAACACTTGAGATAAATAGTAGATTCCTGCACGATGGCTTCACTACAAAACTCCTAAGTGCTAGATCTTTGTTTTGGTGCACACCTTCGGCAGACATTCAGTATCCTGTTTCTCCTATCATTCAGAGCTGCAGAATTCTTACTCTCAAATAAAAGCTAAAGGCGAGATGAACTTCACATCAAAATCACAACTGTTTTGAAGCAGCCACAGCTACTGCTTTTATTTATAAACACCACAGACACACTAGGGCAAAACTCGTACGACACATTTATTCTCGGGTAGCACCTTCAAGTGGTTTAAGATATATTGTCACATTCATATGGGCATAGATATGTCTCATAATTATTTGTGTGAACATAAAAATAATTTGTGTGTAAATATGTGATTTGTAAATGTAAAACAACATCCACAAATGCATTTAAAAGATTTGCAAACTCACAAATACATTTGCAAGTGTAAAACGGATCTGCAAATACGCTAAATATGTTCACAAATAAAAAAAAGATCTGTGAATATCTCTAACATTTACACCTTTCGATCAGGCATTTGTGAATCCATTTTGTATTTGTGGACCAAAAATGCGCTTGCGGATCTCAAATCTCTGTTCACGGATCTCAAATCTCTGTTCACGGATCTCAAATCTCTGTTCACGGATCTCAAATCTCTGTTCACGGATCTCAAATCTCTGTTCGCGGATCGTCTTTTTACACACACGGAATTTTGAGACATATTTTCCGCCGGTCTCGGCTAAAATCTACTCGTGTCACTCGGTTATTTTCGGAAACCACGTGATGGCCCGCTGTTGACGACATTTCTGCATGATTTCAAAGTAAGAGCATGATGGTTTGTTTAATGCTCTGTTTTTGTATTATAATGAACAGCGGAACGTTAGATGCATTCTTCATCACCATAACCCTGACCTAAATACGGTGCTTTTCTACAGATTACTTTATTACTGCACTGGTAAGGTAAAATTAGGCCGATTAATAAGATGTGAAGTGCTTTGTAACTTCGACCCGCTTGACTGAATACACAACAAACAATGAAGAAAGAGTTTTATCTGGGCTGCTTCGCTGCCAGCTCCTCCCCCGGGACCCGAAAGTGGCGTATAGCCTGCACTTCAACATCAACGAAAGTGCTCGATATATGCTATATTGAACCAATAACACAAACTAACTGTATCACTATAACATGATGATGATGGTGATGGTGATGAAGAATGCATCTAACGTTCCGCTGTTCATTATAATACAAAAACAGAGCATTAAACAAACCATCATGCTCTTACTTTGAAATCATGCGGAAATGTCGTCAACAGCGGGCCATCACGTGGTTTCCGAAAATAACCGAGTGACACGAGTAGATTTTAGCCGAGACCGGCGGAAAATATGTCTCAAAATTCCGTGTGTGTAAAAAGACGATCCGCGAACAGAGATTTGAGATCCGCAAGCGCATTTTTGGTCCACAAATACAAAATGGATTCACAAATGCCTGATCGAAAGGTGTAAATGTTAAAGAGATATTCACAGATCTTTTTTTTATTTGTGAACATATTTAGCGTATTTGCAGATCCGTTTTACACTTGCACATTTATTTGTGAGTTTGCAAATCTTTTAAATGCATTTGTGGATGTTGTTTTACATTTACAAATCACATATTTACACACACATTATTTTTATGTTCACACAAATAATTACGAGACATATCTATGCCCATACATTCACAAATGTTCTCTCATCTCACTTTTTTTCTGAGTTGCATACACAAATTGTGATCAAGACACGTCGTAGAACTCATGTGGAGAAACTCACCGTACTTGATCAATTTTTTTCAATACTTTCTTGTAGAGAGTGGAGAAGATTGATACTACTCTCATGTCTTTCCTTTCAAAGTGTGTTCACTTGATAGGAAATGTTCTCTTCCCTCGCCGCGATGAAGGGCACAGACCCGTGTAGAGGTGAAAGCAGCCAGGCGGTTTGGTTTCTATGGTAACCTCACCTCGTTGCCTTTGTTGCTTCTGGCTACGTTGCATACAGCTGGTTCCTCATTGGTTGCGCTTTGAAAGCCAGTGGAAACCAAGGTCAAAGTTGAAATAATTTGAGCTTTTATCACAGCACTCAATGGCAAAGAGAGAAACATACACTATACAGTATGTTACTATGTGATAGCTAATGTGTATTCACATCCTAAGAGCTGCCTCGGGGTCTAAATGCAGGTCCCTGTCCAGAATGATATTCTCTGTGAGCAACAGACAATGTAACATCCAAACAATGTAGTTATTCCTATTTAAATAAAATGATTACATCTGGAAGAGGAGAGAAATTGATTAAAGAGTCCATTTCCGTGGCTTTGTTTGGGTCATGGTACAGCTCTGTGATGATGCAGTCTTGATAGCGGTAATGTTCTCTGATTCAGGTCCAGGGTGAGCTTTGTATGAAAATAAAAAAAATAAAACTACTTATTCTCCTATGTGAATGTAATCCTTTATATGACACATTTCAAATGAGCTTCTACTGTGCATCACAGGGTTCATTAGCCGTTATTAGGGTCCAAAAACATAAGGATTCATCCAATGAGCACAGCATCTCTAAAGTGAGAGATATTATGGTGGACTTATCTATCCACTAATGGCAAAGCTTAATATACTGTACATTTCCAATCAATATATCGATCAACTAATCTAAGCTAAACAGGTCAACTGTATACAGAGAGTTGTTATTTGAACTTGTCTACAATTCGCTATTAGCCAAACTTGCTTGTGTAAAACACTGCAGCAGTGGATGAAAGACTGGACAGAGCAGATTATTGCTTTTTGATTAAATATTAGCGTTTGATTCAAAGGATTTCATTGCACTAACAATACAAAGTGTGTTCTGTGTTATTTATCATGGTCCAAGTTGTGTTTGGATGCGTTTAAAGCACATGTGCATATTGTGCTGACAAATACATTGCGATTTATTGGTCAGATGTAAGAGTTTCAGAAGAGGAGCTTCTTCATGCTGTCTGATTTCCAGCAGCCACTACCTGCGTCCATAGGCAGTTTTATACAAGTGAGATCAGGTATATAGAAAAGGTTAGACCTGCATTTCCTTCATTTAAGCCGTGCAAATACATTTAGAGGTATTGCATTTGGCTAATTTTTGCAAAGTAAAAGAAAAATAGTCGCGGGAAGACAGTAGGAGGAGAGACAGATGCGAGGGTGAGGAGGTCACTCGCCCACCCCCTCACGCTCATCTCTTACCTCCATCTGCTCCTAGGCCCCTTCCTCAAAGCTCTGACCTTCCTAATGTTAAACACAACAAACAGCTTGCCGCCCACCAGGCCTCCATCCATCTTCACCCTCTCTGGATCAACTATCCCTCTCCATCACCCACAAACACACCAAGCCTATATATAATACTCAAGCAATAAATACAAATAAGTCGGTCAGAGACCTTCGCCAGCACCCCACATCCACGCTGTTCTTCAATATTGTAAAACCGTTGCAGGCTAACACATCTTCCTTTTTTTCTTTGCCAGGTTAACTAACCTTAAGCTCCATTCAGTGCTTTACAAAAGAATGTCTCTCTCACAAACACAACATCTAACACATTGTATAAGCGGCTTCCGTAACTGTGCCTCGGGTTATTCATATGACCCTAGCTCTCTTAGCTCTGAGATCACTCTCCAATAGGACTTTTTGTGGGTGATTTCATTGCTTCGCTAGAACAACACTCTCTTGACTATACAACCAGCACAGCATAGCCCCTAGTAGCTTTCAGAAATATTGTGAAAATACTTTAGAAAGAGCCAAGTTTGCAGATAGTAAGGAGGCAGGAAAACGTATTCTCTTTCGAAACTAGGCTAATAACAAGTTAGCTGTTTTTTGTTACATTATAATATGGCAAAAATTCCTAACGAACAGATAGGACATTACCATAAAATAATTTGTTAAAATGTGCAGGCAAGGCCTCTCAAAGCAATAAACTAAATACAAAAATATATCTTACATATCGTAAGACCATAGTCCATATAATATATAAATATAAATAAAATATCTCATAAAAAGACCCTGTCCTTAGAAAATAGTATGTTGCCATTTAACTTTTAAACATCCACAGAAATATAGTTGCAATCACACATGTACAACCTCATGGTTTTGTTTAACAGTTGTATTACTTGCAGGTCACGCACATAGCGCGTGAAGGCCGGAGCAGAGCTGTTTTATGTAAAAGCGAAGCAATTAAGCTCGCTCCGACTTCTTTATTTTATTTTAATCTAAAAAGTGAAGTAAAGCATTTACAATTTCAAGCACTTTATCCCAATTTCAAGCACTTTATCCCAAATTCAAGCACCATTCCCAAAATTCAAGCACTTTTCAAACCTTGAAAACACCTCGTAGAATTTTAAGCATTTTCAAGGATTTCCAGCACCGTACGAACCCTGTTATTGTTTACACTGGAGATATTTATTTACTTCCCTGTGTTTATGATGAAACACAGGCATTGCTATAACTGAAGAATTTTCAGTTATATGCCCTTCCAGTATTTTTCAATATAAGCAATGTAAATATATCACTGCTAATGATGGTTTATCAGTTTATGTGATGTGTTAATGATATAGCTGCATAATGGTCTGGCATAATGACAGCTGCTTTGGCTTTGTTGGAGAATGTTACCAATCCAAAACAACTGATGAATCTCTGCTAGTTCTCTGCCGTTTGGTTAATGGACAGTCCTGAAGACCTAGATCTATTTTTTATTACCTGTAATAGTGGAAATCAGACTTGTGAATGTCTACCAATTTTGGTAAATAACAACATTTAGAAAACAGGAATGTACAAACGCTTGGCTTTAGAAACCAGATGAATGGACATGCATTTATGAGTTGAAGCATCTGTTGCATGGAAGTGTGCCCTGTGTACACATTGACACATGACAACAAGGAAGCAATAGGGGCGGGGGGGTGAAGTCACTGATTGGATATCCAAATATAATTTTCCATTAGATCTCCTCTCTACTAAGCCCAGAGGCTTCCTCGTTAAGGACATTTAATGATTCCATTAATTAACTTTGAAGTCATTTTCCGATGTCTGTAACTGTAATCAGCTTACCCCTTTTGATTTAACATCAACAAGCATCATCCATATGCAACAGTAAACTTCAAAGTGCCACTAACACAGAGAAAACTGGTGGAAAAGGTAATAAAAAAAAGACTGGACTATTTCTCAACATTATAAACACATTGGTAAAATGTGTAAAATCAAGGTAAATATTTCAGGATTACAGAGAAACCTTAACAAAAAGGTGTTCTGATCGATGTTGGTGGACTACAAATCAGGGTGTTACAAAATATGTATGAGCCCCTGTGTATCTTAAAACTTTCAAAATGTAATATATGTCCTCACTAAAAACATACTTTGTGAATCTATATAATTATATATGTTGTGTTAACTAAACCAAAACCAAACTTTAAGTCTACAGATAAAGGAGTGGCTTTGTAAACATGTCAACTAAAGATAATAGGAATATCATTTGTATTTTCAGGTATTTTTTAATATACAATTATTCAATAAGTACAAATGTTAGATTCATGGGGAACTAGAGGAAAAGCCAGGGGTCACCTTAGTTCAGCGTTTCTCACGGTGTGGGGCAGAGATGTGATAGGTGGGTCGCGAATGGACGCGATGAACGGGAGATTTAAAAAAAAAATTTCAATACATTTTTTGGACCTCAGGCCGGAATCAAACCTGGGTCCTCGCAGGCGGTTACAGCCGGAGACTCACAACGGCGGTGGACTTTCACAGCGTCTATTTTGTTGTAATCTTTATATATACAGTCTATGGTTTCAACTTGCAGGCTACGATTAGCATCGTTAGCACCGATGTAGCTACCACTCGCTTACACGCTAACCCTTAACATTCATTACGTAGCTGTCTGATTAAAATCATTAACACATAAATAAAGTACTCGAATTTCACTTACCGCAAAACCGCATTCATGCACCGTCTGTTTTAACCGCAGAGCGAGTCACAATAGTCCGATATATAAGCATGAAGAACAAACAAACATGAGCAGGCAGAGTCCCTGTAGCTTCACGGAGCAGCTAGCAGAGAGAAGAAGCTTACAGCAGCAGTCACTTGACAGAGCCGTCACTCAATGTGACCACGCCCTAATTTATGCAAACACTTAAGACCTAATATAAATAAAAGGGTCGTGTTAGAAAACAATTCACTCACAGATTCATAATCATGAAGGCGGGATCTAACTATATCCATAATAATATTTATTGCATCCATGGGTAGAAACATGTTTTTTTATGCTGTAAAATTGGGCATTTTAACATGGGGTCTATGGAAATTGCTCCTTTCTGCAGCCATCGCCTATCGGCCAATATATGAACTGCAGTGTGTGGCACTTCCGTATTGGCGTCCCGGCTCTTCCCCAGAGTTTGCCTCTTGGAAGAAAAAAAACGTGGAGCGGCACCTAACCACTTCATAAGGAGTTTAACCGCGACACTTTTTGAAATCCCGTTTGTGTCCCCCCCACTTTACAAATAGGCCTATGTTTATTATTATTTTTTAACGCAAGCCGTCATCGCCACGGAGGAGCACACAGCCTCTGTGAGCGAGCGAGACAGAGAGAGCACACCTTTATCCATTTAATATAGCCTAGGTGTAAAAAATAAAGTAAGATTCAAATCATTCCAATGTGTAGGCTACTAACTATAGGACAGTAAAAAAATTGTTTAAAAGGGGAGTGATTAGTAAAATATGCATAAATAAAAAGAAAGAATGCTAACTAGGTAACATAAGATAAGAATAAACAAGTTTAAAGAGCCTGTGACAGCATCCCAACAACTGTTGTGCAATGAAATATTGGGCTACTAGTCATCTCGAACCGTCAGTTTAAAAAAAAAGGTGCGATACCGTTCCGATAAATATCAATAATTTCGAACATCGCGGGGAAATTCCTTCGACTCATTTTGAAGTTTTGGGGGAAGCCGGAAGTGACGTCAATGCGGGAACGCTTCACTGTGCGGCAAGAGAGCCAAACACGGACAAAGTGTGTTGTCATGCCGGGTAGAAATTGTGAATTCCTGAGTTTAGGCACGTTAATAACGTTTTAATGAAGTTGACTACAGTATATTCATATTTGTCAGTTTCATGTCAATTCGGCGAACATAAACATAAATGATCGTGGTGAAGATGATGATTACATTAGGATTAAAAATCGGTAGTGAGAGCTGCTGAATTTCCTCCCGTAGGATGTGATATAAAAACAAATCGATTATTTTTGTAGTTGTAAACTCAAGTGGATGAAACTACATTTATTAGTGCTTTCATGTCAATTTGGCGAACATATGATACATTAAATGATCGTGAGGATGATGATTAAAAATCGTTTGAGCCGGTCTGCATTTCCTGATGAGAAAACAAACCGATGCTTTTTGTAGTTGTAGTACACCAACATGGATTAAACGTGCGGTTTATTTACCACAATGTTGGGGAAATTAATGGATAAAATGCATGGATTATTATTATTATTATTCCCACTCCGATCGGGACACCAGGTCCACCGTTTCCCCGCAGCGAGGCTCCCCCCGTTGACAGTTTACGTGGGCTGGGTGCAGTGGCGGACTGGCCATCGGGACGAATCCCAATGGGCCGGTACTGAAGTGGGCCGGTCGGATAAGTCACTAGCACATCCCCCATAGGCGGCGCGTGAGGCTCAGGTTTGGGAAGGCTAAATAACTTTTTTTTACCTGACGCTGCCCGCCTCCGGCATCTATAGAAAAGAGATCAACTCAGTGTGCGGAGTTTAAATCTCTCAAGTCATATTACAGGATAAAGGAAATACAGTTTAAACTGCCGTATGCAGAGAAGACGCCGACGTGTCGCACTTATCATTACATCATCAATCAGATCATCGATCATATAATATCATATATATCCTTATCTGAGTCAGCTTCTCCAGCCGTATCTGGCCGTGCAACACTTACAGTGTCACATACTGTATGCAGAAGTATTATTTTAAGCAACACATTATGTTGACGAAACACTCGAGTCAAATAATTAAAGTCAGATCCACTCGTGTCTTAGATGGGGCAGTGATATCATAAAACTATACGCTTTCAAACACTCGGTAGGCCTAGTTATTTTTTAACTAGTTCTGTATTCACCTTGCAGCAACTCTGTGGCTTGTATCCTGGATTATATGTTTAAGTCATGGATGTTTAAAGCTCATATTTGTCTAATATTAGTTTACTTTTCATTAATGAAGTATGACGCTGCGCTGTCAGTACACTTGTCCCTGTTTGTGATTGGTCAAATGTAGCTAACCCCGCTCCTTTCACGTGAACGCGCTCTCAGCTGGTGAGAGAAACCCTGGCTTGATTTACCGAGTTGATAACCAGCGTCGTAGGACCGCTTAGCGAGATCTCGTTTGTTAGTTTGTTGTTGTTAGTTTGTTTGTTACTCAAACATATCCAGGGTATGTTGAACTGGCTTCGTAGTACAGGGCACAGGTGGCTAGCAGCGCTAATGTCAAAGACACAGACATTATACATTATATTTGTATTTTACCAGGATGCAGTGACACAAATATTTGGGAAGGCTTAGCCTTCCCTAGCCTACAGCACCCGCCGCCCCTGACATCCCCCACTCCCCCCGTTGACAACTTACTAGCGGTACCGAAGTGGACCGGTTGAGAGTCCCGGGATGATTTTTAGTCCCTTCCACCACTGGCTACATGACCGTATGATCGCCCATATTGACGCACCTAATTCCTAAACTTCTAACAGATACAACATAAACCGATCCTTCAGCCTCATATGAGCTCTCAGACACGTTCAAAATTAAACTGTCATCGCTGTCTGAGCTTGCTGCTGTGTGCGCCATCGTGCGTTTACATGCAGATGCTGGGATCCTGAACGGTGCAGCTGGAGCGCTGTGCCCGCAATGACATCACACATAATTTGGCGGGACTTGAAGAATCCCCGAGAAGATCCAGAAAATGGTCAACATTGAAGGGCAGATTAATGGTTATCAAAGTACAAATATCCAAAATCAGTTCAGTAACGGTTTTCAAGGGGACAATATTTACTCAAATTGATGGGTTTGGATGATGGGGGAAACTCGTGTCACAGGCTCTTTAAATGATTTGTTATTGGTTGTGATCATATTTCATTTCATTCATTTAATCGTTTATTTGGCAGGGACAATGCACAGTGATGAACACTTAAAACATTAAAAATGTGTCAAGCGTAACAGTGCCATATTTAGCTTTGAGCTAATTTCCATCCGCAGTCCCTCATATTCTAAAGATGTTTGGATTATTGAAAAGTATACAGCTCCCTTTCATCTGAGTGTTGAGAGCTGTTCCATAAATTCATTGTGTGCTCAAAGTGCACCAGATTGATGCATTTAACTTCAATATTTAAAAAAAGAAATCTGACTGGTGGTCCACGAGGGTACTGCAGGTGGTCCGTGGAAAAAAGCTAAATAAAATCCATTTTTTATTATCAAGGATTTTCGGGGACTACCTCATATGTGACTTGCTCTATCGAAATCAGTCGCATTGACCCGAAGAAACATTTTGAGTTGTATACACTGTTGGAAAGAGGAGATTCCTAGCTTTCTTTCTTTCTCTATCAGGCAGGTGGTCGTTGGGGCTCATCGGACATTTATGAGAGAAAATCTCTAATGTCCGAGTGCAAGTGAATGCAGCACAAGACACGAGCCTTGTAACCCCTCCCCCGGCCCTGGCGCGAGCGTGGAAATATGATTGGCGATTTGATTTGAATGGGACGGCGCAAAACGAGAAGCATCCAGACCCAATACTGTAGACGGAATGAACAAGGTATTTGCGGTCTACAATGACAAAGAGACTGTCAAGTTTGGCTGTACTCATCATTGAATCAAAACGCACTAAAGCTTTGGATCTTAATCAGTTTGTGAGGCGTTTTGCTGAAAAGAATGGTAATCGCCGCATCATAACAGTGATTGACAGCTGATAATAATAATATGATTGTTAATATTATCATATGAATTCAGACAAACATCAATGAGACAGTTAATTAATGCACTTATTGCAGCAGACTGCATACATTTGGTACCCCTGGTCTAAGAGTGAAACAAACTAATTCAGTTATTGTTCAGTTAAAATGCATTCAATTATGTCATCTTATATATATATATATATATATATATATATATATATATATTTCTATTTAAGGCTTCACTGATGTGCCACAATAATGTCACCTAATGTTATTGAGTTCAAATATTAATATTGTGGATTTCCAAGTTAACATTAATTGATATGACTGCGATTAAATCAGCATATACTTCTGCCAGGGAATGCCACCCCTCAAAATCTTCTGCCACCATCTTGCCACCCCATGAATATTTTTCTAGATCCACCCCTGAGTAGGCTATATTTTACAGACACCGGTCACACGTGCGACAAAAGTATCAGATAGGCTTCAATTTACTTTTGATTGTCTATAATTAACTATAAGAAAATATTGGCGTTTTAACTCTACGTTTATATATGTACTTATTTTTACGGTTTGTATATGAGGTGGTCCGCGAAAATCCTTGATAACAAATAGTGGTCCGCATAAACAAAACGTTTGGGAACCCCTGCCCTGGAGGATGTGAGGTCCACCCCCAAATAAAGCAGGTTAAACTAATTAAATTGAATACATTCTCTTTTAGTAAACACTGAAAACGGGTCCCACAGACCCAAACAGCACACAAAGGTTAAAGGTAAGCATATCATAATGTTAAAATGTGCTAATATATACACTGCAAAAAACTAAAAAGGAGTAAAAATAGCTCACGACTTGTTTTATTTTTTGAAAGTAGCTCTCATCCTAAAAAAGGTTGGAGACCCCTGTTATAGAACGATACATTTGACAATTTTAAGCTTGGCCTACCATTTTATTTGAGCGATGAGGAACAGGTGGGGCTTGAAAAGGGCCACCTGTTCAAAGTGGGGAATGACAGAACAAGTTTGAGAACCACTGCGTTAGTAGGATTTATCCGCTTGATAATTTTGATATCTGTACATTTTGAAAACAAATTTTTTTTATTTGATTCATTCCAATGTGATGAGTTATTCCAGCCTGGAATGTTGTGGGACTGACTGACAGACTGTACATGTCAACGATTGCAATTTATGCTTTGAATAGACATACGCATAGTTGAATCTACCCTATAAATGAAGCGTATCAGTGACATACATGCTGCTTTAACATGGAGAAATGTAAAGCTTAAGAAGCCTGCTAAGCCTAGTTACAGTTGCTAAGCTGTGATTGAACAATTGGTGTTCGAGAGGGATTTATCAAATATTATTATAAATAGTGTTTACCCCAGGCGACATGTCTTGTCTTCCTTATAATAATAATAATAATGCATTACATTTTTTATTAGAGCGCTTTTACAGGTGCTCAAAGCGCTTTACAATTACACATTACACATATTAGACATGTAAGAGTCATTACTGCGGACATTACCCACAGGAGCAAATGCGGGTAAAGTGTCTTGCCCAAGGACACAACGGCCTGACGCAGTGGCGGCCGAGGTGGGATGCCTTCAATACTTAGATCTATCAATGGGCTTTTGTTTTATTATTAATAAGAGTTTATGTTTTCACTTTTAAAAGTTATTTCCTATATGATTGTAGATCACTTTAGATAGCATGTGTTATTATGTAAAGTGCTTTAATTGTTTTGTATTTAACCTTCTTCACAAGTCATATTATGCACCTACATTCAAGACAGTGTTGTAGTCAAGTTACCAATTCACGAGTCCAAGTAACTCTTGAGTCACCACTCTTCGAGTCCGAGTCCAAGTCCGAGTCACCAAGGGAGAGTCGTAGTCGAGTCCGAGTCCAAGTCACCCAAGGAGTGTCCGAGTCGAGTCCGAGTCATCATTACCTGTGTTCGAGTCCGAGTCCAAGTCACCTAAGAAGAGTGCAAGTCAAGTCCGAGTCATCATTACCTGTGTTCGAGTCCGAGTCCAAGTCACCCAAGGAGTGTCCGAGTCGAGTCCGAGTCATCATTACCTGTGTTCGAGTCCAAGTCAAGTCCGAGTCACAAGTCTTCATGTATTAATCTTCGTGGATATGTGTTGAAATGTATAGCTGCTCCTCTACATTGCTTTTATCCTGTCATGTTATACTAATCTGTCTATTGAACTGCTGTGAAGCGAGTTTGGCTACAATTCTTGTAATAGGTGCTATACAAATATAAAGCTTATTACTAATATTAATATTATTATTATAATATATAAATAAACTATATTTAAAATGAGTTACCTTTTAGAGAAGTGATTATATTTGTATGCCAATATTTTCCTATGGTAAAGTTTTCGTTTTGCACTTTTATTTTGATAGTAATGAGATCGGGACTCTTATTTTGAAGGAACTTTTACCGGTTAAATCGGTTTACTGATAAAGATTTAGCCCCAGAAAGCACATGGCTACTTAGCATGCAGAATGACTTCATTGTGCATGCTAAGTAGCCATGTGCTTTCGTGTTATCGGCTGAATCTTTATTTATTGATTAGATCACGTTACTCTGATGATAGTGTTCAAGACAGCCTATATGTCTGAACTCGATCCTTAGAGTAATGTGTTACGGAGCCTTCTCTTCAATCTTGTTTCCACATAATGAGCATTTTGCGCTGCTCTTTTCCAATGTGGAAGCAGAATGTGTGAAAGCATACAGCAGATGCGGGGTGTGTCTCTAGACATCTTTAGACTGGAATAGCGGAGCCCAGTACGTGAACTCGCCTCGCAGGAAAAAATGTGATCGAGTCCGAGTCCAAGTCAGAGCGTCAATGTACAAGTCGAGTCTGAGTCATTGTGGGGGGGAAAATTCACAAGTCTGAGTCGGCTTACGCGATAATTCACGAGTCCAAGTCATCGTGCGCGAGATTTTACGAGTCCAAGTCCGAGTCGCGTCAATCAGTGCGCGAGTCCGAGTCGAGTCACGAGTACCGAAAATGGGCACTCGAGTCCAGGACTCAAGAATATTAAAACAAGAATATTACAAAATGCTAAATTTTACACAATGTGACAATTACGCTCCTCTGAAACCGAAGGCCATCTGAATCTCCCAGAATAAAATGCTGATGTCTGATGATTTCGATTAATGAGATTAACTTTACTCCTGACAAAAACAAGACTCTATATATTAAGTAGTCTTCCATAATATAACATGAAGCAAGAGATTGACAGCTCTGAGCTCACAAGACCCTATTTTGAGTGGTTGCCATGCACATCTTCCACCAGCAGCCCTAGAGCACCTCGATGAATAATTCACCACCTTTAGGAAATAAATGGAGGGTCCTTGCAAGCAGAATTTTAGGAATATTTAATTTGAATGTCCTGAGCTGACAGTTTAATAAAGAGACAGAACAGCTGTGACAAACAGATTCTCACTGACTTTGAGGATAACGATCGTCCCTGTGGAGCCAATTTTAATGAACAGGAGGCAGAAAGCAGGTCAAACCTCCCACAATCCTCTCTGCTGCATCTTGGCCTCGTTTGCAATTCCAATTGAGTGTTGTTGATGATACTGCTAATCCCTTATGATTAGGAAAACGCAGAGGCGACAGAGAGACCCGTCACTCGGCCTTACTTTGGCTATTTCCCTGCTGTGCGCCTCCATTTACAGCACGAGCCGTTGGGTGCAACTAGTTGACAACATGTTGCATAAATATAGCACACCTGCTGATAATGCTTTCTTTTCAGGAAAATAAGCACAAAGTCTAAAACGTGTCATAACTATTTTTATTAATTGTTCTAGGAAAAGAGCCGGGATTATTTCCATGATTTTTAAATGTGTTATTTATGCTTTGAGAGATAGCATAGATACTAATTTAATGATTTTGATAACTTATCAAACTGCTTCAAGTTACATTTTGTATTCAAATGAAAGATTCATCCTACAACAACAAAATAATCTTATTGGTCATGTTCAGGGTATATGCAGGAATCCTGAAGTCAAATGTAATACCTTTTAAGACCTTTTTTTAAGACCCTTTCCATACAATTTAAGACCTTATCGCCACTTTGAGTTTTAACCGGTTACATTGGCGACACACTTTACCTCACATTGACTATATACAGTATTGATTGTCCTTCCTCCTTATCTTCCAACCATTTGGACGCAAACTTGCATTTCCCCATAACGATGTTGTTTAACAACCGGCGTAAACGGGCCTTCGCACGCTATCAAGCAGTGAGCATGCGATGTCCTGTTCAGATGACGTCAAATCCAACGGGATGCCATAAATAAACTACACAGAATCACACTACACACCTACGCAATGATTACATTCAGGCAAACTGTAGAATACAACCTCCTTGGACAATTTATATACTTATTGAAAACAAGTTACAATATGTAATACCTTGGAAAATGCCGTTTAATAGCCTTAATTTTCGCTAAATTGATTTATCAACTTTTAATACTTTTTAAGACCCCCTGATGTTACATAAAGTGATATATATATAATATTCACTAAAGGGGGGTTTTAGCCTGCTGTTATATCAACAGCTGCTACTTTCCAGTAAGCATTGACTTCCACATTGACACATTGGATAAATCCAAATACTCGTTGGTGCAATCTGAAGTGTATTAAAGTTACATATCTGAGTTGTCATTACTGTCGCTAATTAAAGGTGCATGCAACAACTCCTTCATTTCTGCATCTACTTTGCATGTGAACAGACTGCTGAGAAGTGGCCTCAAGTGTGATCCCACAGACTTTGAAAAAGGCAGGACCGTGGGCGCCAAGAAGGCAGAATCTGAGCATCACAGTTGCTATGCTTTTCTCAACCATGTAGACCAGAACATAAAACACCTCTGCCAACTGTTTGCTAAGTGCGAGCTGGTCAAGACACACAATAAGAAGTAATGATACATTTGCTGAACTATGAGTGAAACACGCAGCAGCGGTATGAAAGCGTCATACACACACATTGATGTTTTGTGTTTGCACAAAGCTCTTATATCTGTAGGGTTAATGACAAGGCCACCAAGCTCCTTTGTAGAGTTTCTCTCATTGTGTAAATGTTTTCAGTCATCCAGAGAGGAGCTGAACAAGCGTCACGTTTTGTCTTTTCTCTTTCAACTGTTCAGCTTTTCATGATGCGCAACGGGTTCTGCAATAATAATGCTGTCACTTTATTCTGCTGGAAAGGAGTGCGCACACATTTTTCAAAATGTGCTGATGTTTTAGAGATGTTGACGTTTTTATTCAAAGATTAATCAAAAACAACAATTTACAGATGACAAAAGTTAGTTGCAGCCCTAAAGCTAATCAATCATTCAAGTCTTCATCTAGGAAATGCTTCAAGAAACAATATTTTGCAACCAATTACCTTGAGATATACAGTAAACATCCTTGGAAAGCAAGCCCTATGTCTCTGTTGCACTGCATTGCCTAAATACTGCCTCAATCCACGTATATTTGGTCATTGCCAAAGTCCTATACAAGTGCTGATCAATCATGCAGACATTGTCCCCCAGGTTAAAGTAAATCTGAAGGAGGTTAACACCATACGGACTGAAATACTCAGAAGTTTGTAGAGAGTGTAACATATAAGAATAGGATTATGCCATGTTCTATGGATTCCCTGGTAATTTTGTCATAGGATGATGCCTAAAGAAACAAAGAGAAACATTTAGCAAACGGAAGGTGGTTACTTAATGGTTATCATAAGAACATGTGTACTTTAGTTGTCTAGCATGATCTTTACATATAATTGTAATGCAATACATGATTGTCGCTAAAAGCCTCGTCTCTACATTACAATAAAATATAAAAAAAGAATTGATTAATTAATTTTAATAAAAATTCAAGTTAGTAGCTATTAAAGGCATAAAAAGACAGAAATGTATAATTCTTTCTGTAATAGAAATGTTTCTTCTGCCCGTAAAGTGTCCAAACCAGGCTTGTCTGGATAAGCGCATTTTTAAAAACATAGGTCATTGTCCATGCCGGTGCTATAGAATGCCATTTAAGCCAAAATTAAATAAATAAATAAATACACGTATATATATATATTAATGCTGTCAAAATTATCGCGTTAACGGCGGTAATTAATTTTTTGAATTACGCATGTGCAGAATGGCCCGCCCCATACATCCCACCAGTGGCAGCGCCAGGGTATGGCTTGGGTAGGCTACACCCATACCAAGAAATGGCTTCGCCCCACCATGAAAAATGATGTTAAAGTAAGCTAAATAAAGTCTGCCAACTCGCGGAGTAAATTGCACAGACAGCAGTTAGTAAGATTGATTTCAGTAGCAAACTTGTCTGGAAATACCGAAGACCAGAAACGGTTTTGAAAACTTTTGTCATGTAGTGATCGTCTTCTCAATAGAACATCTTTGATAATGTCTTCTGGCCAATCAGAATCAAGATAACGGCGTGGTGTTGTTGCAGGAAGTCCCGACGGAGAATACTTTTGCTGTAGTACAGGGGTGCACATAACTGGTACGCAGGTTATGTTCGTAATCTGAAATGCGTACCGTCACTTGTGTCACAAAGCGCATTTGCGTACCGACGTACTTGTGAAGCTTTTCCAGAAGGCGGTTAGATCACCGGACGACAGAGTCGGTCTCCGTGTACACAGACAGGGCTGCTGTTAACGTCGGTCTGTACAACGGAATTGTGCCAAAACTACGGCAACCGGCTGCGGAGGGAGACTTCCCCCCCTTCACTGGAGAACTGCGCTAAAACAGCTGATCACAACGTTCACACTGTGGTCACAAAGTACTCCACTAGCCCCCCCCCCTGTCGACTTTCCTGAAGTACTCCCCCGTTGATAGAAATCAACACGTAATGAATTAAGACCCCACGGTTTGATGATTGATAGGTGTGTGGGCTGTCTTTCATTTTGACACGCAGAAAAATGTTATAATAAACATAGATACTGTATGTTAAATGGATATATGCGCCTTCTTTCATTTATCTTTCCATTCCCACAACAATATACATAAAGAAATGGCACATTTTGGACATAGTTCGAATGGTGATTAATCATGATTTAAAAGCTGTGATTAATCGGATTACATTTTTTAATCGTTTGACAGCCCTAATATATATATATATATCAGGGTTTCCGTTAGCCGGTAATTACTGGTTTTTAGCTGGTAAGATTTATTAAAAACCGGTAAATTCAAAACCTGCCGGTCAAAATGTCTGGTAATAATTAGGGATGCTCCGATAGATCGGCTGCCGGTCATTATCGGCCGATATTCACTAGTTTGATCGGTGCTCTCTATAAAGGCCGATCAGGAGAGCTGGATCTGATCGATATGGACATAAACGCGAGTGAAGTATAACCGGACGCGAGAGAGAGATCAGATCAGCTGCTGAGTCAGACCGAGACATGCAGCTCTGCATAATCACCTGAAGCCTCTGTTTAGCGAGCTGCATGAGCTGCATGAGAAACTGACGGGCTGTCAGAGAGAGAGGGAGGGAGAGGGGAAAAGAGAGGATCCGTTTCTCCTGTGTTATTATTCAAAGTTGATGTAAACTTTTGAATAATGTACGTTATCTACTACAAGTAGTTTGTTTGAATGTAATAATTATGTTGTTTGTTGAATAATTTATTGAAAAATGAAATCTGAATTTTTCGATCTGTTACGATTATAAACTGAAGCAATATAAAAATGAGCCCCGTGAACTGAGTTTTAAACATCAGCATATCTGCTCATAGTCCGGTAATTACCTGCCAACGGAAACTCTGCTACATAACTCTTATTATTATTAGTGAAATATGATCGGTAAGTTTCAAATTTGTCCGGTAAAATAAATTCTGCCCGGACATTTGACCGGCGAGAAAAAATCCTAGCGGAAACCCTGATATATATAAATATATATATATATATATAAAAATATGCCTATGAAATAAATTCTGAAATAAATGAGGCAATAAATATGTATACATGTACATTTAAATACACATTTATTTATTTCATGGGACTTTTATTTCATAATGACACATTTATTTATTTCAAGAGACTTTTATTTCATAATGACACATTTATTTATTTCAGGGGACTTGTATTTCATAATGACACATTTCCATTCCTTATATGCAAATGAACGGGGCGTGGTTAGCTCACAGATCCAGACCAAAGCAACAGCACCTCAACACTGACTCAATAGCTCTTGTTTCACACTCCAGTACTCTTAATTGGTTTGCAAACTGCCAATAAACCAAACCGGTTCCGGTTCATGAACCGTTCTTGTGCTCTGGTTCTGACCCTTTTCCACCAAACCGGTTCCGGGCTAGCCTGATTTAGCTCTAGTTCTTCCCGTTTTGGCCGCAGCGGAGCCGGCTCTAAACACCGAAAACCGGTTCTTAGCTGACCCCACTTGGCTGCCCGGCAAGAACCAAAAACTACGCTCACGTCGGAAGGGGGCGAGATTAACCTGAGCCATAATAACCGTTTATGGCGAGTACGGAAAATGAAAGTTGTAACAAGCAGTAGCGCTAAGAAAAGTGACTAGAACGCAACCACACACTTATACAAAAATAACACACTTTATAAAGTCAGGCAACACTAACCAGGCTTCGTGTGATTCTGTTTATTTGAACCTTACTTTTACCATCCGTTCACTGTTATTGATCATTGTGGAGAGCAGGCAGAAGTTTTGTTTTGTATTATAGCAGCTATCAGATGGAATCAATACATGGGCTGCACAGGTTGTCATGTCCGACTATCACAAGTAGAATCAGTGGCGGCGCCAGGGTATGGCTGGGGTAGGCTACAGCCATGGGGCTTAGCCCCACCATGAAAAATGATGTTAAAGTAAGCAAAATAAAGTCCGCCAACTCACGGAGTAAATTGCACAGACAGCAGCTAGTAAGATTGATTTCAGTAGCCACTTGTCTGGAAATACCGAAGACTAGAAACGGTTTTGAAAACTTTTGTCACGTAGTGATCGTCTTCTCAATAGAACATCTTTGATAATGTCTTCTGGCCAATCAGAATCACAATAACGGCGTGGTGTTGTTGCAGGAAGTCCTGACGGTGAATACTTTTGCTGTAGTACATCTCTATGGAGCATCTCCACCTGTTTGCTGCCTGCGATCTGCGATCTACGGAGGCCTGCTCCCACCTGTAAAGTACGGCTGCACTGGAGAGGTCGTCGCGGAGAGACGGAGTGGATCCACGCTTCAGGCTTGGCCTGCTTCCACCGGGCGTGTGCTGCTGTGCGGAAGAGGATTTTACCATGGCTGGGGACTGCTTTCCACCTGTCCTGGTTCTGCTGTCGCAGAGGCCTGCTTTCACCCCGGGGATACCACGCTGCTGCTTTCGCCTGTCCTAAACTGCTGTGCTGATTTTGCTCCAGGAACATCGCGGATACTGTGTGCTGGTCTGGGAAAATGGCCCATATCGGGATTCTGCTGTGCCTGTTAACTATTTTGGACTATGAGAAGATCTCTAGTTATTCTGAGGAGTCTACTGGATTCAGGTCTGTTCTGCCACCCGCAGTGGGCATCCCCTGCAAAGGTTCGGATGTGTTACACAAACAATTACCGGTTGCCTAGTCACAGTCAATCTGCTCGACAAAATATGTTTGTTTTTTTGGTTTTCCTGCGATGATGGTTCTTCAGGACTGCTTCTTAAGCTCAAATCACACTCTCGCAGACTTTTCCGGTGATTCTAAAGTAGATGACAATGTATGCGTGTCGCTTAAGAGGAAAAGATGCCTGTTTTTTTTTGTTTGTTATTACTGTCAGGAAATGTACAACCTAACCCTGGTCCGCCCAGTAGTAGTAGTCAGATCGCTACTCCTGCTGATTTTAAAGCTAGATCTGGGTTGGGTTTCATCCACTTGAATGTGCGCAGTCTGTTAGGTAAACTAGATTGTATCCGCATCTGGGTGAGCTCGACTGACGCTGATGTCATTGTTTTTATCAGAAACATGGCTAAACAAATCTATTTTGGCCTCTGACATTGCCTTAAATGGTTATAATGTGTATCGTACCGACCGGCCTAATAAAGGTGGTGGCGTTGCCATTTATGTTAAGAATAAGTTCAGTGTAACCGCAGTAGTTTCCAAATCTATCAGTAAGCAATTTGAATTTTTAGCCTTAAATATAGAAGTGGCAAAGGGTCAACAGGTCATGGTCGTGGGCTGTTACAGACCCCCCTCAGCTGTCAAAGACTCCTTGTCTTCGCTAGCAAATCTTTTATCGCAACTAGACTACAAGGAAATAGTGCTACTTGGAGATTTCAACTGGGACTGGTTAACTTTAAATGTTACTCAGATTGTTGACAGTCCTACTCGCCCTAATATTAAGTCCCCAAATAAATCCTCCCTAATTGATCTCATTCTAACTAATATTCCCTATAAATACTCAGCTGTGGGAGTATTTGCGAATGATCTGAGTGACCACTGTGTTGTAGCCACAATTAGGGACACAAAAGTCCAAAAGGTTAAACCTCGTATTATCATCAAGAGAGACATAAAACATTTTGTGGAGCAGGGTTTTGTACATGATCTGAAAAATCGATTTGTGTGCTGATGTTGAGCCTGCATGGTCTTATTTTTATCTTGGTTTTATGGAAATTATAGATAGACATGCACCCCTGCGTACATTTAGAGTGAAGGGACGAGACAATCCTTGGTTTTCTGCTGAATTATCTATTCTCCTACATGAGAGAAACAAGGCCTGGGCAAAGGCTAGGAAATCAGGCTCAGAGGTAGAATGGCTGCGTTTTAGGCAGCTAAGAAATAGCTTCACTTCACATGTCAAAAGTGCTAAATCTAAGTATTATCTGTCAGTTACCACAAAGAACCTGAACAACCCTAGAAAATTCTGGAAAGCCATAAAATCGATATCCACCGGTGATATCCGTAATGAGCTACCTCAGTGCCTTACCACAGCATCTGGCACTATATCGGATAGGGCCACCATACTAAATTGTTTTAATGAGCATTTTGTGTCCTGTGGCTCTCTTTTTCATTCTGTTTCTAATTCTGCTTCTGTGAACACCACAGTCAGTGACTCAGAACAATGTGGTCTGGAAAACCCTTTCAGTTTTACTCCTTTTACTGTTGATGTTGTTCGTGAAGTCTTAACCAAGCTAGATCCTAAAAAGCCGGCTGGTCCGGACAACGTAGAACCTTTCTTTTTAAAGATAGCTGCAGATTTTATTGCTCCACCTCTTACTACTCTTTTTAACCTCTCTCTCAGCACGAAACAAAATCCCAAAAGTATGGAAGTCAGCTTATGTCCTGCCACTACTAAAAGGAGGGGAGGCCACCTTATTAAACAATTATAGACCCATCTCTAAATTGTCAGTTCTGGCCAAGGTTCTTGAACGCCTAGTGAGTGAGCAGGTAAAGGTGTTTTTATGTAACAATGACATCCTGTCTAAACATCAGTCAGGCTTCAGAAAGCAACATAGCACCATCACTGCCACAATGAAAGTGGTAAACGATATTACGAGTATTTTAGATAATAAGCAGAGTTGTGCAGCTCTATTTGTTGACCTTTCAAAAGCTTTTGATACCGTCGATCATCGCATTTTGAAGCAGAGGCTGGTCAGTATTGGCATATCCAGCCATGCAGTGGGGTGGTTTGTGAACTACCTCTCTGAAAGGTCCCAATGTGTTCACTTTGATGGGCTGTCTTCTGAGTGGTTAAACATCACTAATGGTGTACCAAAAGGTTCAGTTTTAGGTCCGCTATTATTCTCTATCCATATTAATAGTTTAGGTGAAAATGTCGAAGGAGCAACCTTACATTTTTATGCGGACGATACCGTTATGTACTGTGCAGGTCCCTCGATTAACGAGGCTGTTGTTAAATTACAGGCTGTTTTTAACATTATTCAGGCTCAGCTCTCTGTCGGGGCCCTGCCTGCCAGTAGCTTTGCCGATATCTGTGTTGATAGGTAATAGATTAAGAGCGGTGAATCATAGAAACAGGAAGCGCTCAAACGTTTGTGTGAGTGTATCTAATTTAGCAGTGATTCCATGTCAGCCACAGCTTGTTACAAAAAACATGACTGATAGTGTGTTTAACAAACTTAAACTAGCTTTATTAAATGTCAGGTCTTTGGCAGGAAAAACATTTTTAATCAATGATTTTATCACTGAGCACAATCTCGATTTTATGTTTTTAACAGAAACTTGGATTGAACAAAATAACAGTGCAGCTGTTCTTATCGAATCAACCCCTCCCAACTTTAGTTTTATGAGTCAGGAAAGAATGCATAAGAAAGGGGGTGGAGTTGCTATTCTGTTCAATGATGCCCTTCAATGCAGGAAGACATCTTATGGAAACTTTGATTCTTTTGAATATGTGGCCCTCCGGCTGAAATGCTCCTCTCGAGCTCTGTTCCTAAATATCTATAGACCACCCAAATACTGTGCAAGCTTTTTTGATGACTTTACTGAACTGCTGTCTATAGTGTGTATTGACTTTGACCGTCTAGTCATTGTTGGTGATTTTAACATCCATGTTGACAACCCCCAGGACAGAGGGGCTAAAGAACTGTTTTGTGTTCTTGATAGCTATGGACTGACTCAGCATGTGACGGAGCCCACGCACAATAAGGGGCACACTCTGGACTTAATTATCTCAAAGGGTCTGAATATCTCTAAGGTTGTGGTGACTGATGTTGCACTCTCTGACCATTCCTGTGTTTTCTTTGAGAGCTCTATTTCTGTTCACAAAAATGTTCAAAAAGAGGTAACCACAAAGCGATATTTAACTGAAAACACTAGGGAAATGTTTACTCAGAATTTCTCTTCCACACTTGCCCCTGCCAACATCTCAGTAAATGAGCTAGTAGATCATTTTAATTCAAAAATTAAAAATGTTATAGATGCCATTGCTCCAACTAAGGTAAAGGAAGTGTCTGGCAAGAAAATATCTCCATGGAGAAAGGCCATGACCGTGAAAACAGAAAAAAGAGAATGTCGAAAAGCTGAACGCAGGTGGCGAAAAACAAATCTCCAGGTTCACTTTGAAATCTATAAAGAGAGACTTGGCCTCTATAATTTGGAATTGAAAAACGCACGACAATCGTTCTTCTCTGACATCATTACCAAAAACAAAAACAACGCACGTGCCTTGTTTGCTACCGTCGACAGACTAACTAACCCCCCAGTGTCAGTAGCCTCTGAATTTCTATCCACCAGGGCGTGCAATGATTTTGCCTCCTTTTTCACTGACAAAATTCAGAAAATCAGACAAGCAGTCAGTGCCTCTGCATCAGGAACAGCAAATGTGTTGTCCCTATCTCCACTTAACATCAATTCAGACATCATGACACAATTCCATCAGATTAATGATAAAAACCTAGAGGACATTATTCAACTTCTGAAATCCTCCTCCTGCTGCCTTGATATTATTCCAACAGGATTTTTCAAAGATGTTTTGCCTTGCATGGCCTCAGATCTACTTCATATAGTAAACAAATCTCTTCACTCAGGTATTTTTCCACAGGCCCTGAAAACTGCAGTCATTAAACCGCTCTTAAAAAAGAATAATCTAGATGCTTCAGTAATGAACAATTACAGGCCCATATCAAACCTCCCATTTCTAGGTAAAATCATTGAAAAAGTTGTTTTTCAACAGTTGAGTAATTTCTTGCATTTAAATGACTGTTTTGATGTGTTCCAGTCAGGCTTTCGTCCAAACCACAGCACTGAGACTGCTCTTGTAAAGGTCTTTAATGACATCCACTTAAACACAGACAGTGGCAGAACTTCAGTGTTAGTATTATTAGATCTCAGTGCTGCGTTTGACACTGTTGACCACAGCATATTACTAGACCGACTGGAGAACTGGGTGGGACTTTCGGAAACAGTTCTGAATTGGTTTGAATCCTACTTAAAGGACAGAAACAACTTTGTTTCTATAGGTAAATACACATCTGAGTTGACAAATATGACATGTGGGGTTCCTCAAGGCTCCATCTTGGGGCCTCTTCTCTTTAACATCTACATGCTACCACTGGCTCAGATAATGAAGAACAACAAAATAAGTTACCATAGCTATGCAGATGACACACAAATTTACGTAACAATTTCACCAGGAGACTATGCTCCAATTCAAACACTGAGTAAGTGCATTGAACAAATCAATGACTGGATGTGTCAGAACTTTCTCCAATTAAACAAAGATAAAACTGAGGTAATGGTTTTTGGAGCCAAGGCAGAACGTATACAAGTTAGCGCTGAGCTTCAGTGTGCAATGTTCAAAACAACAGATAAAGCCAGAAATCTAGGTGTAGTCATGGACTCTGACCTGAGTTTCAACAGTCACATTAAAACTGTTACTAAATCAGCCTACTATCACCTAAAGAATATATCTAGGATTAAAAGACTAATGTCACAGCAGAAATTTGGAAAAACTTGTCCATGCTTTTATCTTCAGTAGACTGGACTACTGCAATGGTGTCTTCACAGGTCTCACTAAAAAATCTATTAGGAAGCTGCAGCTAATTCAGAACGCTGCTGCTCGAGTCCTCACTAACACTAAGAAAGTGGATCACATCACTCCAGTTCTGAAGTCTTTACACTGGCTTCCTGTGTGTCAAAGAATAGATTTCAAAATACTGCTGCTGGTTTATAAAGCACTGAATGGTTTAGGCCCAAAATACATTTCTGACCTCCTGCTAAATTATGAACCATCCAGATCTCTCAGGTCTTCAGGGACTGGTCAGCTTTCTGTCCCCAGAGTCAGAACTAAACATGGTAAAGCAGCGTTCAGTTATTATGCTCCAAATATCTGGAACAAACTCCCAGAAACCTGCAGGTCCGCTGCAACTCTGACTACTTTTAAATCCAGGCTGAAGACTTTTCTTTTTGTCGCTGCTTTTAATTGAACTATTCATATCTTAGACTGCACTGTAACTTTTATCCATGTACTTTTTTCTTTTAATGTTTAATTGACAGCACTGTAACTTTTATCCATGTATTTTTTCTTTTAATGTTTATTTTATTAGCTTTTCTTTTTAATGACTGATTTTAAATGCCATTTTCTTAATCTCTTTCATTTTTTGTAAAGCACTTTGAATTGCCTTGTGTTGAAAAGTGCTATATAAATAAACTTGCCTTGCCTTGCCTTGCCTTAAGCTTCTTTTAAAATGTGGATAAAACCAAGGTAATGCTCTTTTCTAAAGCTAAAGTTAAAAATACACCAGAGACTGCTTTGGATATTGTAACTACGCAAGGAATACAACTTGAAGTGGTTACCTGTTACAAATACTTGGGTATCTGGCTTGATGACTGTCTCACTTTTAAATTTCATGTAAATAACCTGCTTAAAAAGCTGAGGGTTAGGCTAGGTTTCTTTTACAGAAATAAGTCCTGTTTCTCGCTTGAGGCCAGGAAAAGGCTAGTCACTGTGACCTTTTTACCTGTGCTGGACTATGGTGATTTGTTATATATGAATGCACCTGCCAATTACCTGGTCAAGTTAGATGCTGTGTATCACAGTGCACTGAGATTTTTGACAAATTGTAAAGCACTTACGCATCACTGTCCACTGTATACCAAGGCGGTTTTGCCATCACTTACTGTACGGAGGCTCAGTCACTGGTACTTTTTCATTTACAAAGCCATGTTGGATAAACTACCATCTTATATCTGCTCCCTGATCTCTCGGCGAATTGAAAGTACTTATTGCCTGAGATCGCATGCTGTGGTTTTATTAAATGTGCCAAGTGCTAGGACTGTCTTAGGGAAGAAAGCTTTTAGATGTGCAGCTCCACTAACATGGAACAGTCTGCAAAAAGAATGGAAAATTACCAAGCTAGTACCACTACATGTTTTTAAAGCTCGGTTGGATGCTACTAAATCAGATGCTGTTGGTACCTGTACATGTGGTTAGATATGTAAATTGTAATCCCTGTACATTTTGCTGTATGATGTCCTTTTGTTGTTCTGTTGTTTATGTTTTTATGTCTTGTGGAACCTACTGCTGCAGGTCTCCCTTGAAAAAGAGATCATTGATCTCAATGGGATTTTACCTGGATAAATAAAGGTTTTGAATCTATATACATCGATACAACATTACGTGTTGATTTCTATCAACACGTAATGAAATAACACCGCACGGTTTGATGATTGATAGGTGTGTGGGCTGTCTTTCATTTTGACACACAGAACAATGGGGGCTATCCACCCTTATCCACAATGTAAAGTAATTCACTCAGCCTCTTCCCTCTTCTCTCTGTGAGGAGCAGCAGGTTCAGCTTTCAGAACAAAGTAACAACAAACTAAAATGGCATTCATTTCGTGTAGTAATAGATTTATTTATTTTTCTTCTCAAGAGAGTACCAGAATGTGTATTTTATGTTAGTATTTCAAAAACTCTCCTGGGGGAGAATCCCCCCAGACCCCCCTGCAGGGGTTGGGTTTTAGGCAAGTCAACTCTTTCACTTCTGGAGAAATTGCAGGATTGGCTCCAGGTCGCCCTTTTTATTTACTACAAGACAAATGTGCCTTTTTATTTCATACAGTTCAATTTGGATTGAGACAGGGAAATAATCTAAACCTCATGTGTGGCATTTCACTGTCAAGGGGAGCGTGTACGGTGTATGTAATTACATTGCAAATACTGACTTCAGCCCCACCACTGTATGGGTTAGCCCTACCATAGATTACCCAACAAAAATACTCTGGAGCCGCCACTGAGTAGAATCATAATGAAAAGTTAAAATGTGCCTGTAGATAATGGCTTATGCTACAATAGGATAGCAACAAGTAGTCATGATAGTCAGTTTAGCTTCGGTTGCTGTTGCATAACTGCGGTCAACTCAGCCGTCTCTCGCGTTCGCTTGGTCAAATCAGCAGCTATTCATTTTTGAGTGCGCAATGCACCAGAAAAGCACAAGAACGGTTCTTGAAACGGAACCGGTTTGGTTTATTGGCAGTTCGCAAACCAATTAAGAGTACTGGAGTATGAAACAAGAGCTATTGAGTCAGTGTTGTGGTGCTGTTGCTTTGGTCTGGATCTGTGAGCTAACCACGCCCCGTTCATTTGCATATAAGGAATGGAAATGTGGCATTATGAAATACAAGTCCCCTGAAATAAATAAATGTGTCATTATGAAATACAAGCCTCTTGAAATAAATAAATGTGTCATTATGAAATACAAGCCTCTTGAAATAAATAAATGTGTCATTATGAAATACAAATCTCTTGAAATAAATAAATGTGTCATTATGAAATAAAAGTCCCATGAAATAAATAAATGTGTATTTATTGCCTCATTTATTTATTTCAGAATTGATTTCATAGGCATATTTATATATATGTATTTATTTAATTATTCAGGTATTTATTTAAATGGCATTCCATAGGTTTCAGTTGGATTATTTGTCACAGTTGCTCCGATCAGATCGTTCTCCTCCATTTTGTAGATTATTTACGACTTTTGATCCACATAAACACATCGGCAAAATCCGGTAAGGGTATTGATTTATTTATCTCTTGATCTTATGTTGTTTCCGTAAATCATTTACTCACCATGTTGTAGTCGAAGTAGCCAGACTATACTGCAACATTGATTTGTAGGTGGGTAGTCTAACACAGTGTTTTTCAATGTGGGGGCCCAACCCCCCGGGGGGCCGCCAGGCATCACGCAAAGTTTGAGGGAAAGGGGAATGTTTTTTTTTTTTAAAGTTACATTTTCTTTTTTTTGTATTATTAATAACTGCATATCTATCAATCTATGTGTCCTTTGATGCCAATCTTTTAATCTTTTTTACTTATTCATATATATATATATATATATATATATATTTTTTTTTATTTTTTTTAAATCACATGACCGCCCTTCAAGCCAATCAGAATTGAGCTGCTGCTACTGAGAGTGAAACTGAGTATCTGCTCAGCTTTTGGAGCAAGTGAGAGCTAGTGAATATTTCGCTCTGCAGCTAGATGAGAGCACGGATGTAGCAAATATTGATGTTTATATATATGAATATGGTTATTGTTAATATTACTGTTGAATATTATATATAATACTATTAAGGCATAAGTAGCTTGAAAAAATGCTAAAAATATATGTTAATTGTTCATATTACTGTTCAAAATTATATAATATTATAAAGACAGAAATCACTTTAAAAATATGTTTACTGTTGATATTACTGTTTAATATTGTGTTAAGAATGTTTATAACAGAAGACACAATGAATGTAATGAATGACAAACAAAAGATAAATACAAAAAATGTTTAGAAGAATAACTGATTATTGCAACAGGGGGGTCCCCGCCAGACGATAATGCTATATGGGGGTCCTTGGCATGGCAAAGTTTGGGAACCCCTGGTCTAACAAACAAACACAGCTTCACCTGGATGTTAATACATTGAGATAAATCTGCCATGCAATGCCATATTTAATATATAATACTGCATGATCATTATCAATCATCAGTGTCCAGTAGGGGTGTAACGGTTCACAAACATTTCGGTTCGGTACGTACCTCGGTTTTTTGGTCACGGTTCGGTTCGGTATGTTTTCGGTACAGCAGAATTTTTTTTCACAAAACAAAACATATATATATATATTTTTATTATTATTATTAAACTGTGAATAATGTATTCACTCAAATAAATACAAAATATAATAAAATAAACATTAAGGTGCAGCATTTCGATGAACTGAAATAATCTGTATTTGAACTTTACTGTACTAGTACTCACAAAACATAAACTATTAGTTTTGGGTTTTTAATTATTATTAAACTGTGAATATTCACTCAAATAAATACAACATATAATAAAATGAACATTAAGGTGCAGCATGTCGATGAACTGAAATAATCTGTATTTGAACTGAACTGTACTAGCACCTAAGCAGCCAGTTTGACATTAGGACTTGCTTGTCATTGTATTTTCATGTTGTTTAAAGAAAAATTAACTTGTCCACATTGCTGCCGAAAGGGCAGATCTGCTGGCACTACCAATGTCTCCTGCTGTGGAGAACACCCTCTCTAGGGACAGAGGTAGCAGATACAGCCAGGTAGCGCTTTGCTAACATGGCAACATAAGGATATTTGGCGTTTGTAATAGCTTTGGCTCGGTCTGAACTTTCTGCGAGTGATGGAGGCTTAAATGCTAGTGGGAGTTGGGTTTGCACTTCAGTCATTTTTTCTTTTGGTACCGGTGATATTCACGTTCGGGTGATGCCTTTTCAAGAGTGTGCAAGTTTGATGTATTGCCAGCCGCGTAACCAATTTTAGTTGAACAATGCTGACAAACAGCTTTGGTTCGGTCCACCTGTCTTTGTCCGTCATCCTTGTTCGTAACTGCGAAACCAAAATGTTCCCAAACCGGAGACTTCAATGATGCTGGAGGATTTTCGAGCTCAACTGTATCTGCGTTCGCCATTTCGACAGTTCCTCAAATTACTGACTACATTTGAACGCATCCCTCTGACCAGCTCTCATAGTATGCCTCTCATCCAATGAAATGACTTGCTCGCTCTATGACGCGTTGAACCCAATGTGAGCAAATTACTCTGAATGCTGCGACGCAGCACCTGAGATTACTTCCAAAAAGTTATTCACGTTCTCAATTTTTTACGTTTAACGTTATATTCGTTCGGTACACTTCGGTACACACCTGTACCGAACCGAAGGGCCCGTACCGAATAATTTCGGTACGGGTACGTGTACCGTTACACCCCTAGTGTCCAGTATGCTTACATGTTAGCATGGAGCACCACATCTGATTGTCTACAAAGATTGCTTTATTTTAGTCACAAATAAGCTGTCTAAAAGCCAAATCAATTACACTAACATTTACAGGCCCTGTGTATTTTAAGATGATTTGTAATTATTACCACACACACACACACACACACACACACACACACACACACACACACACACACACACACACACACACACACACACACACACACACACACACACACACACACACACACACACACACACACACACACACACACACACACACACACACACACACACACCACACACACACACACACACCACACACACACACACACACACACACACACACACACACACACACACACACACACACACACACACACACACACACACACACACACACACACACACACACACACACACACACACACACACAGCTCCCCTGAGAGGGGCTGCAGGCCAAAGCATAAGCCAATTCATAACCTGTACTTCCTGCCCTGACGACCATTCACTGTAATTGGCCCATTTCCTCCACATGACCCACAAGTCAGTGCACACACAAGACACACTTAATCAGTGCATAGGCAACATCCAGTAGGACAGTGGACTGCTTGTTACCTTGCAAAAACCAAAACAGGATGTGCATATATAAATGCACCGCCTATTGCTCTCATTTACATAAGTAATGTTGGAATCGTACTTCTCCCTGAAGTGATATGAGAGATGAGACAAAAAAAGATTGCAGTTAAGCCCTGTATTGAACTGGATTTCTTTTCAAACAGTTCACATGTAGCACTGTGTGTGATTACCAGATGGATTTGGCTGCAAAGGGAATTTCAAATTCAGGCTCACACAAGCCGAGATGGTTTCACACCATAAAAGAATATAGCAACCCCCCTCCATCTGGTGAAGGCTGTGTGCGTGCGTGCGTGTTAGAGCTCAGCACCTTTTTTAACAGAGATAATTAGGAAAAGAGAGCAAGAAAGAAAGATCTCAGAGAGTCTGCACTCTTCTTTTGTTTGCATATCCCTTCTCTCTCCTCCCTGAGTGTGACGCTGTCTGCCCGCCCACTCCTGAAGAGGGAGAGAGAGGGAGAGAAAGGGAGAGGAGGGACAGCAAGCAGCACAGAGAGCCAGTCTGTTTTCAGAAACCAGTTCACTGTAGCTTCTCTGCCAGACATCACTCACCCATCCACCTTCACACTCTCTCGGACACATTCGCTCTCACTGTACGACAGCTGACAACACCTTTTCATTTTCTCAGCGGCAGCACAGACTCACTGCCAGATCCAAAAAGGAAGAAAAAGCCAGACTCGTTTCGTGCTGCAGACACACCAGCTCTGAGGCGGCTGGGTCGAGGCTGGAGAGGGTGACTGGAGAATGGAATGGAACCTCAGAAGGATGGAAAGTGAACTGAGGCACATCAACCCGGACCTGCTGCAGCCCAGCAAGAGCTTCAAGAAGCCCTCCTCAGGCACCATCACTCTGAACGTAGGGGGGTTCCTGTACACCGCACACCGGACCACCCTTTCCAAACACCAGGGCTCCTTCCTGGAAGAGCTTGCCAATGGCAAGAAGCCTGTTCAGCACACTGATTCCATGGGCAACCCATTCATCGATAGAGATGGTCCGGTTTTTCGCCATGTGCTCAACTACCTCCGAACCGGAGAGCTTCAGCTGCCTGACGACTTCCGCGAGGCTGGGCTCCTGCGCCGGGAAGCTGATTTTTACCGCCTGAGTGAACTGGTGGAAGCCGTTGTCGAGTGGGAAAGTCAGAGGGCGGCACAGCGGGAGGCAGCATTTTTGGAGGTGACAGACAGCCATGAGAGGTCTCAGGGCCTCAAAGTGTACTGCAGTGACTCCGCCTTCATCGACAAGGTCAAAGGCCGGCTGGTGCAGATCTCCAAGAGCCGCCTGGACGGCTTCCCAGAAGAATTTGAGGTGTCGTCCAACGTGATCCAGTTTCGACACTTCATCAAGTCGGAGCCGGGCTCGAGGCTCGTTCTGAAGGAGGACAGCACATTCCTGTGCACGCTTGACTGTCTGAAACTAGAGACAGTGATGCTCGCGCTGAGATCCGGCTTCAAGATGGTCACCAGCCTCGACAGCAGCAAAGGCTCTGTGGTGGCAGCGGAGGCCTTGCACTTTGTCAAGTAGGGTACAGAAACAGAAGGGAGAGGAGGAAAGGGGGAGGCAGAGAGGGAAAAAGTAGTGCCTAATTCAATACCCGCCCCGCTAAAATAAGTTATTGGCTTGAAGATCTTGTAACATGTGCTGAGCTGTAATGTGTCATTAGGTGGAAGAAGGAGAAGAGGCGGGTTGGACTGTCTCCCTGGACTGTGTTTATATCTTTAAATGCACAAGGCTGGCTTACACACAATGTTTCTTTGATAGCAGCGGGTGAATTGACCTCTACACTGAGAATTTAGAGAATTCAGAATGATCTAGATCAACTTTACGTCTGATTAGATATGACACCTAAACTCTGAAATATGGAAGACAAGCCAACAGTAAACTTTCCATAAGAAATACTAAGGTATCCAACTGAGAGGCGGAACATCGCTAGCTCAGTGGATCAGTCTCTGCACAAGAACTGCTTCTGCTGCAAAAGCCTTAAGACCAGCCGTGCTGAGCACAGTTGTGCCATTCAGCTTTACTACAGTCTGTGCCTGTGTGTATGTGTATGTGTTGCTCTACTCTGTGTGTGCTGTGTTTAGTGCATTTAATAGTTAGTGTATTAGCCTCTCTGGAGCTTGGAGGGAAAACCACAGTGCATTTAGGTTTGTTTTTGGATGAACTAACAAACTTCACCTCCAAAAATCAGATTTAACAAACTGTTTCTCAGATCAAGTAGAGTTTAAGTGCGAAGAACCGTGATTATTGTAAGGGCTTTGAATCTAGCATGATGCATGTGCACTGAATAAACTGTGTGTTGGTTAGTGCTGTGAGCCTCTGTGAAGTCACAACAATGCCTATTACTTTTCATTGTGAATATTTTACAAATAAAGTAAACTATTGAAAAGTGTTTTGAGTGTATCCGCAAAAGTCTGTGTTCAACTTGAGAGTCATGACTTGGTGTAAGCAGCCCGTATAATGCTGCTTGTAATAATGTTGTGTTGAATAGTTACCTTGGGGCTATTTTCCTTGCATCATATAACATAAAAAAGGTACAGAGAACCATAACATTTTCACCCACATTAAATTATAGTCTGTGCAAGGTTTAACTGGTAACAGTGAGGAGCATTTTTGATTTACAGAATGTTCTGATAAAATAGAAATAAATGGCTCATACCAGAACATTCTCTTCTAAAAAAAGTATTACTGTGTAGCATATTCTTTGGCAAATCAATCCAATCCGAATAGTGGAGGATGTAATGTTACTTGTTTTCTGCTCCCTGAATAAAGACATCACTTTAGATAACTCAGTTTGAGAGTGGCTTTAATCGATCAATACCAGGAAGATTTATAACAGTTAAAGGCAAATTACTTACTGAATAAAGTTATGTTGTTCTTTAGAAATGTCACGGCCTATATATCATATTTTACAACCGTTAGAAACAAATCTTTGCTTGGAAAAGTCTCTTTGCAGAAGAAAAAAATATCACACCATTATCATTGTCAATAAAAATAAGAATAATGATCCAAAAAGGATCATTCCCTTCAATATTGTGAATCATGTTGCGACAACAATTTTAGCCAAATGGGTATTTTTCCTATGGGTGCACTGGCTCTCTAGCATTTCCAGAATCTTTGATGTAGCCCCTTCAAACCCTCCTGTTTTAAGATGTTCAGATATTTAAAAGTAGGTCAGTCTGTGAGATAAATTCTGCCCTTTTCCCTCAAGGAGAACTTTCTTTTTTATCTCTCTCTCTATTGCACTCTTAAATGTGTCATCCTCAATGTTAGTAGAAATATACCATTTATTTTAAGTAAAATGGCCTTAAAACATGTAATATTCCAATATCAGTAATCATAGTTTTAAAAAGTGATACCTAAGGTTATTTCCCTCTTTAAATAAGTTAACTTACTAAAAATACATCAATGTTTCCATAACTAGATTAGTTTTTCTCTTAATTGTGTACCCCTTTAAGGTAAAACAGGCTAATACTAACCTCAATGAACTAGTATACATCCACATATTTGGTAATAAAGTTGACTCCTCTGGGAAATATTCCACTTATTCCTAGTGTGCCACTGGTTACGGTGCCGCGTGCCAGGGGTTGCCGACCCCTGCACTAGGGTGTATGATTGGAGAGGTGAACTTTCTAAGTATTGTGGACTGGATGCAACAAATTCATTAATACTATTGTAATTAGTATCAATAATTACAATAGTAGACAGTGACAAACATATTATTGTAACAAAAATAATATAAATAAATATATATTTTTCTTTTCTTCATTCATCTCTTCATAAATACAATTTAAATAAAGGGATACGCCAGTGATTTATCAATGCACTTCCAAAATGGTGGGTTGAATGATCGAAAGCAACATAACAGAAACCGAGAGGTCCTGGTTTTTCGGTCTATGCATTTATGGAAACTTGTGGGAGTGAAAATATTTAATTGAAAACTCATACCATTGAAAAGCATTCAACTCGAGTGTATTCTTAAAAAAGCCTTTGTAAGTCAAGTTAAATCACCTCTTACTGTGTGTATTATCTCTAACCACCTCTTACAAAGGATACTGACAATCGGCCACCTTTTGAAGTAACAGCATCTCTGACTGTACCTCGAACTGTGCCCCCCCCCTCCATGGTGACTGAAACCATCTGCTACAGCAGACACTGTCGTCAAACCATCGGAACAGCCGCCACCACCCCCGCCATGACTCATACACCCACATCAACCTCTGACATCAGGCGAACGTCTTCCTCAGCCCACTCCTCACAAACACGCACAACAAACATCCACAATTAAAATGCAAACACATTAAAGAGGAGACAAACCCAGTCAGCCTGTGCCGTTTAGATGTCAACCCTTCGCAAATTACCTTCAACAACATCAAACCTTTTTTAATTGAAGATCAACTTCATGCATTTTTTATGACGTTGAATGCTTTACTTGTCAGTGGTGAGGTCAAAGTGATCATCACTTCATCAAAAGGCAGCTTGGGATGATGAGGGAGGCAGGAGGGGCGCGTGGTAGAAAGAGCAGGGGGGTGGTTACAGCAGGGAGAAAAGTATATACCATCAACTGTCTCATCCCAGGCTTTGCACCTGTTGCCAGGCAAACTCCCCTCCTACATCATACGTTAACAAGCTACTCTCTTTCCCCCCTGAACACACACACATATTCCTTATCGCTGTACCTTGGTGCTGCTCGGACAGAAAATTACTAACATACCTCAGATTCGTATCTTTCAACTCCATAAAGAGAGGCTTTAGCAGAAGAGGAGTAGAAATAGACGGGTGATGAAGAGGAGGGGGGAGTTCAGAGCCCTTCCACTTCCACTCTCAGCTCAGACAAAAGAGGCAGCAGCGACCATTATTCAGTTACAAAAAAAATGAGGCAGGGGTAGGCACAATAAAAAGGTGAGTATGGAGAATGGTTTTACATGCAATTATATATGTTGTTATTTTTAGGGTCAAGGCAATGCTTTAATTTTTTCATATAAATGTTTTAAATAATGCATTTTCCAAAAGAACGGTACCTTTTCCTTCGCCTCAAGAACAGCATTTAGCCCTTAAGACTTTGTTTCTTGATTAACAGAAACCATTCTGCCAGTGAAGTGAGATACATCTTCCTGTCCCCAGTGCAGTTACCTCTGTTTCAGAGTTTCTATCACATAAGACAAAGAAATGCAGCAAATCCTCACCACCAGGCTGTAACGAGGCACATTTATTCATTTGTTTGCCCTTTTGCTTGAAATATTACCTCAACGATCGGTCACAGTTACATCTCATTTATTTGAGCTCTACTCTCAACTTAAACAGAAAGACACAAGAAGATCAGAAGCTGTGAAAAAGTTGGATCACAAAGAGACGTTTTGAAAATCGTGTTCTGCTTACAAGAGCTGGATTGGTATTCAGGATCATTAACAATGCTACAACACCACCATTGAGGAGCTTTTTCCAGCTCCACTGTGAGCAGAGTAGCACAAACTCAAGATCTGCACTAAATGCAGATATAACCGTCCCACTGAGGCGCACTGCCTTTGCACAATCTGCATTTTCATTTACAGCCATCAAACACTGGAACATTCTTCCAGCTGAGCTTAAAAACCTGCACTGACTTGATGTTTGAGGGTCAGATAATGTTTGGTAATTAGATTATTTCAACAATATTTTTTGAATAATGGATAGCAGAATATTAACAATAGTATATGTACAAAATATTGGACCAGAAGAAAAACAAGAAGTAAAAAAAAAAGAAATTGTGTTGATTGACAGCAGGTCATGTAGCACTTAAATTGTTTTTTATTACGTTACGTACAGAATTATGCTTTCTGGTGTTAAAAATATATTTGTATATAAGCTCATAATTGGTATTGTGTGAAACTGCATGTTATGGAAGGACAAAGAAAAAGACAGCATTACTGCTGTGGGTTACTTAATGGACTGCCAGAGCACACGTAGTAGGAAACCTCCGCAGCAGACCTCAGCATTTACTGCTCTGGCAATCTGATGGATTAGGGGAACATTCCCAGCATTCACATGCTGACGTCCATAGTCACCATAGTTACCAAAGATTAACATAAATATACATGGCTTGAACATTATATTTAAGATTGAGATCCTTTATAAATAGCTCGTAATTAGCAGAGTCTGCTGTTTACACACCGTGTGGTTTGTCAGTTTGCTTTCAAAGACTAACCACACCACGAGTCACAGTTCGACATGGTCCACGACGACTAGGGATGGGTACCGAGCCCCGGCATTAAACGGGCCCCGGGCCTGAATTATTAAAGACCGTGGTACCGTTAAGCTCCGACGTTATCGTTCTTTTTATCGGTACTGGAGACATGTACAAAATATGTCGTATGTATTATTGCTACACAAACATTATATTGCAGTATTAGTGTTGCCAACTCCGTTTCTAATACGCAAAAAGACTGCAAAATGTGTCTATGATTATTTTTAGTATTTTCGATATTTCCAATCCAGTCGAGAGATCTCTCTCCCCCGCTTGCTTGCGAGTGGGCGGGGCAGTTTACACACACGCAGCTGCTACATGCAGCAACACACACACACGGAGGAGATGGCGGAGAGAACTCGCTCCGAGGTGTGGTTAAACTTTACCCGTCTCGATGTGCACAATCCTCGTTACCAAAAGTGCAATAAGTGTTCAGCATGTGAGGGCGGTAACACGAGCAATTTGTCGAAACATTTATCAAAAGTGCACCACATTCAGACGGAGGAATGCACCGGGTTCGACTGTCTTTCTAGCAGCTCTGTAGCCCCATCCACGAGTAACTTTTCCACGTCAGGTGTTATGTATGCTAGCAGCAACACACGGAGTTAACTACATTATACAAACATGGGTTAATGATTAGAGGTAACCGAGTTATTTATTTTGTTAAAGTTTCAGCTATTCTGTCATCAGATTATTTAATACGATTTGTTAAAGCATTGTTGTTTCTTTTGATGTGAAATATTATTTATTTAATTTAAATAAAAAGCAATGTTAGTTTTGTTCACAATTAGTTTAGTTGTTTTTCCCCAAAAGAACCGATAAGAGTACCGTTAAAAGACCGGACCGATAAGCGGTATCGATAAAAGTAGTAGAACCGTTAAAACCTTAACGATACCCATCCCTATCCAAGACCCTCCTCTTCCACCAGTTTTGGAGAGTTTGTTTGACAGATCTTAACCGAAACACCTTTGGATCCTATAGGCTGAAAGTTGGCAAAAGAAGCATGTGGGTTGCCATTGGTCAAAATGTAATTAATCAAATTGAAAGAACAATTTAAGGGGGCAAAATCTCACTTACAGTTATTACAAGACGGTGGAGTCGGATCACTTTTTTGTCAATAATAATTAATACTAACAGTCAGAAACCACCTTGGGCGACATCATCTTTCTTACAGCATCTATGTGAAAGAATTCTCAAGTCATGAGTCATGTAGCAAGGGTTAGCGCCAGACACATGAAAACGACACTGATACGCGCTATGCTTTGCCATCAATTCTACAGATTATGAGCAGCCCTATTCACACACGTCTATCAATCAACAGCACTTTATTAGACAGACTTAGTGCTAGGGAAGTGGGGTAAAGTCTATTTCAATAACTCAGACATTTGCGTTCTCACATACAGCTCCTCTGGGTAATGTAGTTCCAGGTTTGCAGTTAATGTGTGAAAGGGGCTTAGGAGTATTGGTTAGTCCCTGTGTCTATGTACAAACAATCACCCCCCCCCCCAATAGTCTGCTGTATGCACTTTACTTTTCCTTATGGACCACATTGTACAAACACATGTCATGTAGAAAGTGGATATACATGTGGCAGCAAGAAAGACAACATTTAATGACTACAAGCATAGGCGGCGCGTGAGGCTCAGGTTTGGGGAGGCTAAATAACTTTTTTTACCTGACGCTGCCCGCCTCCGGCGTCAATAGATAAGAGATCAACCGAGGTCAACTCTCAGTGAAAGCACCGCCTGCTGAGCAGTCAGAGCTCAGTGTGCAGAGTTTAAATCTATCAAGTCATATTACAGGATAAAGGAAATACAGAACAACTGCCGTATGCAGGGAAGACGCCGACGTGTCGCACTTATCATTCATATCACATCATCAATCACATCATCGATCATATAATATATCATATTTCCTTATCTGAGCCAGCTTCTCCAGCCGTATCTGGCAGTGCAACACTTGCAGTGTCACATAGCCTATATGCAGAAGTATTATTTTAAGCAACACATTAAGTTGACAAAACACTCAACTCAAATGTAATTATGTTAATTATTTAATAAATAAGTCAGATCACTCGTGTCTTAGATGAGGCAGTGATATCATAAACCTGCTAATGTAGGCCTACGCATTCAAACACTCTGTAGTTTATTTATTTTTTAACCAGCTGTTCTGTATTCACCTTGCATGTGCAACTGTATGTTGCTTTTATCCTGGATAAAGTGTTTAAGTCATGGATGTTTAAAGTTGAACTTCTTCATATTTGTCTAATATTAGTTTCATTTTCATTAATCATGTATGACGCTGCGCTGTCAGTACGCTTGTCCATGTTTGTGATTGGTCAAATTTTGCTAGTCCCGCCCCTTGAACGCGTTCTCAGCTGGAGAGAGAAACCCTGGGTTGATTTACCAAGTTGATAACCAGCGTCGTAGGACCGCATAGCGAGATCTCGTTTGTTAGGGTTAGTTAAGATAACTCAAACATATCCAGGGTCTGTTGAACTGGCTTCGTAGTGCAGTTTACTGGTGGCTGCATAGCAGCGCTAATGTCAAAGACACAAACATTATATTTTAATTTTACCAGGATGCAGTGACACAAATATTTGGGAAGGCTTAGCCTTCCCTAGCCTACAGCACCCACCGCCCCTGACTACAAGTATTTATCTGCACACTGTCTACCACAAATCTGTTCTTCCAAAGGATATTATTACTCTTACTTATTACTATTTATGACATGATTTTAAAAGTGTAAGAAATGTCTGCATCTGTCCCTTCCAAACCATGTCTCCCACCGGTCTGTCGAACCTGAATGATGACTAACTGCAAGTCTCACAGCTCAACCCTGCACAGACTACAGTATGCAGCATTAATTATAACACCTTTTTTATTTTCTTCAAAACTTTCCCACTTCATTTGGGCACGACAATCTGATCATTTTATATTCGGCTCAGGCCTCATTTGGACAGAGCAAAGCAGCAACTCTCCACTGACAGCCAGACCAATGGTGGGTGAGCAGCTTCTTTTAAGGCCGAGTAAAGCAAGTTTTGTTACTGTTGAGTAAAATACTCCCACACAACACGAAAACATTTTCTTGCTCAGACATCTCACACAAAAGTAATACAACCATATGGACTGTGTGACCTGTGTGGAGGAACCGCCAATGTATCAGATGTGGACAAACTGAACAGGCTTTTATTCCATTTCTATTAAAGAGCCTGCTCATGCATTGGTCTAACAATGACTCTTTTTATTCATGCGTCACTGATCATGACTCCCTACAAAGGATCTAACAGACTCTAATACACCTTTAAAAACCCTCTGGTGTTGTAATGTTGGATTATAAATACAGAAATGGGACATTGGATTCCTTATTTGAAATGCAGCAGCAATGCCAGGAGAATAAAAACACAAACCAAGCTGTGTAACTCTTTGATACAAAATACAGATGAAATGCTGAAATGTGGGCTGTAATACGAGTTTGCCTTATTACATTACAAGTGAAGAGATTCAGGAAAAATAAGAAAGGTGTGAATTCAGAGCCCTGGATCATGGTCTATAGTTATTTTAGCTATTCCTGCCTTGTTTTGAAGGCCATACATCACAGTATATAACAACAGAAAACAGTTAAAAAATCCCATGTACTTCAACATACTCTTCTTTATTGCCATTTGCATACTACAGTATGTAAATATTTCTAATCCCTGATGAACTGCCTCAGTTTCACTTTAGGATAACCTTACTATTTACAATGACCCTAAACCAGGGGTCTGCAACCTTTTTGACCAAAAGAGCCTTTTTGCTCCCTTTTCCAAAACAATTGTTTGTCTGGAGCCACAAAACATATTTCATAGCTTGATAGCTTATAAAGTTGTATTTATTGTTATATCATAGACAAAAACTACAGTTTTTTGCATTTATTATGCATTACATTATATAAAACTGTTAACCTCTAATAAGAAACAAATAACTCTTACAAGGAGAATTACAAATAATACACAGGCCTACTTTAAAATAAATTAAACAGCACTTGGAGAGTCCTCTGCACATTTGAAGGAAAAAAAACTATAATTAAAATGGGCCCACTTTGAAATAAATAAAACATACAGCTGCACCCTAAAAAGAGTTAAAGGTAGGGGAGGTAAGAATGGAGAAACCAGCTCGAGTGCGCTAGAATTTGAAAGTACACAACCGGAAAAAATCTGCCTCTTCCTTCACGGCCCGTCCACACAGCGGCGTGCGTTGAAGCTTCCAACGCTTCTGCCCATTCACTTTGAATGGGGTGACGTCACTTTTAGCCGAACTGAATTTAATCGAATCATATGCCAGTACAAGCTCTAGCCAATCAAACCGCTGCTTGTGTGTCAGGGGCGGGAGATTCATGTGATTGGTTGTTGGTCGAGTGTCAGACACGCCCGCCGGCAAGCGTCAACGCACGCCGCTGTGTGGACGGGCCGTCAGACTTCCTTACAGAGTCCCTCCTCCAACACACACGAACGCGCACATGACCAATGAGGGCACGAGATAAGTTTGTGCATAGATGGAAGGCTGACAGGCAGTTAGGCCATCCAGTTACTTTAGCCGGGCCGGCTCAGATGATTGGTCGTGCTTTTTACAGCGCTACGGCTTCCACAGATGAAATATTTTTATGTATTTATTGTCAAAGCATTTAATATATTCATTGCTATCGGGACGTTAAGAGCATTCCATGGAATATAACAAAAAGTGTTTTCTGAAATAAATGACATACCCCATTGAATTATGACAGAAGATCGTCAGCTGTCTTCCTCTCCCTTGTTGTTCCTCGATATGTAAAGGCTGCACCACCGTTGACAACTTCTCTCTACATATCAAACATACCGGTAAACCAGCATCGTTTGCTGTGAAAGCATATAACTCTGTCCACACAGAATTAAATCCTGTGTTCCTCCGGTACTTTTCTTTTCTTTGATTTATCCATAGTTCGCTCATCGAGCCGGGGGTCAGGTTATTCACCTGCAAGAAAGGCGCTGGTGCGGGACCGTAGCAGGATGTGATGCATATTTATTTAGTTGACCTAATTAAAACCGTTTTGTTTTTTATTTATGTGTCACAGTATCACCTCAAAATACGAAACATTTTCAACCTTGCAACAAAATATAAATAGTCCTACAAATACTTTTATTTTATTTCCTTCTTATTTTTGTCTAAACTCAAGGGAGCCAGAGCAGAGGGCTTAAAGAGGCTCGAGAGCCGCGGATTGCCGACCCCTGCCCTAAACTAATTTAGCCAAGTAGGATTGTGTTTTGTCGAGTGCTGAGCCTACGGTACCTGCAGAACTATTCAACAACGAGTACCATCATGTTTCCTAATTCTGGTTTTGCCTTGAAAAATCTTGAATGAAAGCTTGTTCCATCTACTGCATTCGTTTGGTAGGAGACATGACTATACCATTCTGTCTGTAGACAGCAACATTAGTCATGACAGTCATTGACCAGTTTCATTTGCATCTTAAAGAAAACTTGATTTAAAAGCGGTTACTTCCCCCACATCTTCCTACAATGTGCTCTACTATAGCCCTTTACCAACCTAATGACAGAGGTCCACACTGTATCTACTGGCGACAGAGCATCACGTTAAAGACCTCTATCATTAATCTGGCTGTCACGTGTCTCCTGTGTGGGAGCACAGCAGGGGTTGGACAAACCTTTATTTCAAGAAGCAAAACAGACACGAGAACGCAGATGACAAAACAATAGCTGGCTCACTCTCCTATTTTCACCTTGGGCAATAGCGAATATTCATCTCCGAGAAGAATAGCAGGCCTTGAGTCACAGTGATTCAGCCCCCTGCTTTATTGTGACAACAGGGAAAAACAAATGTGAGAACTACATTTTTTTTAGAAAGCTGTGGGGTGCAAATAACAAATTGAAATCTGAAAAGATCTGGCTTTTGTATTCTGGTAAAAGACAGCATTTTTTGTATATCAGGATGGGTTTGTGCCCAGATAAAGGCAACAAACCATCTGCCTGCTCAATTTAAATAGACAATTGTGCATTTGGGGTAGAAATGATTAATGCTCCCTATGGGTTCCTGACTCTTTTCATGTGGTGTTAACACGTATCACTAAAGTGCTTTCAAATAAGGCTGCGGCCCCACGAGGACGAAACGGGTTTTATCCGCATAGTTTCTCTTGCGTATAGCCCTTTAATTTACACAAGGCCGTAACAAAACGATAGAAACTGACCCCGCAAACGATAACGGGTCCCAAGGTGGATAGATCTGCAAACGGAGCGCTCTGGGGGGTCAAACGGCTCCGTGTAATCGCCTCTATACAATCATTTTCTGATAACAAAAATAGGGGGCGGGGCCGTTTGTAAAGGTCTCCTGACTGTGTTACAGACTGTCATCCTGGTTAGTGGTTACTCTGGGTTCTGTCTTCAGGACAGAGTGTTGGATTTTTTTGTTAATTGGATGGGACTTGATTCAATATTAGAGTAACTTTCTCGTTTATGTGTTTGTTTAAATATATTTGGCCTTTGTTTATGTGATTGAATGATTTACTCAAGTAAAAAGGTTGATGAATTATCATCTAATGATTTGTATGATGTTTTATTTATGTTAAAGGTCACTTTGAATGATTTTAACTAATGATAATGTAGAAAAACTAACATTTTAAATTCGGGACGGTCCTCATTAATTTCGGGACGGCTTAGATTGTATTTCGGGACGTTTCTGGGAGGATGGTGAAAAAAGTTAGTCCAGAGCCCTGTACTAAGCACACAGGCACATCTTGTTAAAGTTATCTTAGCCAGTGCCATATAGATAGATGATATCTATATGGCACTGATCTTAGTGGAGGAAAACAATTGTGACATCACTTACGCGACTCTGGGATTTGTAGTCTTTCTAGTTGCGTATTAGTCATAGTCTTATATTTCAACAGTTTTACGACAAACTGTGACTTTTTGACATGGAAATTATTTTTTAACATTGACAAACATCATATGTAATTCATGGCACAATTCCAACTGGATCGAAAGATAAGTTCTCTCTCCATTGACTTCAATACATTCTTTTTCCGAAATAAGGTCCCATGGACCGGAAGGAGATGGGCGTGACTTCGCCTCTCTATTGTGTGTGGACGGAAGCCTTTTTTGCGATTGCGTTTGCGTTTTACCGTATGCGTCCTCGTGGGGCCGGCCCCTAAGATGTGTAACAATGATACAACTCTTATTGGAAGGCAGGGCTGCATATAACCTTTAATTTCTTTATTAATCCAAGTTATTTGGAAACTTAAAATGATTATGGCAGATTTAAATCATCACTGTAAATTGCAATAGGAAAATCAATAGAAAATGTATTTTTGCAACAGTGTGAGGCAAGGAAAATAATTAAAGATTGAGAGAAATGAACAAGAGTCTGTATCGCTAGCGAAACCTAAGATTTTTCCCTAATGCATCCCTCCTAAAGTAAACGGAACCTATAAAACAGCTGAATACCATTGTAAGAGTATGCATGGTTACATACAGTAATAACAGCAGTAGAGTAGTAACATGGGGGAGATAAACAAACATAAAAAGAATGTTTAAGTGACTACTAAACAGAAACATGTTCCACGTAAACAAAGTAAATGGGAACATGACAGCTAGTGCTGTATAGTTGCCGCTGATGTGTCGACAAAGTGCTCCGAGATGCTATCGCTTTATGTCTTCGTTGATTAAAGCGGTCGCCTACAGTTGTGAAAAAACATTTCTTGTTTGCAGAGTTTACTGTTGGGTCGTTGTCAAAAATAATACAACACAATAATACAATAACGCATTTAGAGATTGTGCATGGGTTTTAAGCTGCAGATTGTTCCCTCGGGGAAACCATGCTTTGACCGGGCACAGCTATTGTACTCCTTTCGATGCGCTCACACATTTAATGCAAAACAACATATTTTTGGAATACATGACGTCAACGAAGAGCTTGTGAGCAACTAAACAGGCATTACGTATGTATTTCAATTCAACACGTTCATGTGTGTCTGACACTACAGATAATAATCTGTGCAATTGATAAACAAATCAGAGCCTTTCAAATGTATTTGTTCGATAAGAAAAAAGAACGTAATGTTGCGCTCTCAGTGTCTGAGTGCCAATGTGAATGTCTCGATCTTTAAAAATATGAGAAGAGTGGATGTTGGAAAAGAGCACAAAGCTCAAGTGAATATCCATCGATAAATAAACGCTAAGAAACAAAGGTCAGAACTTCATTTCAAACTCATGATACACATATTTCAAGCATGATATTTTTCCATGGGATTTCTGGTGGTTCTCTGAGAACCACAGGAGAGAGAAGCCAGCTTCAAACAGCTCTGACAGTGAGTATGCCCGTGAGGCTTAAACTTTCTGACAGCAGAACTTTATAGCTTCCCATTGGATTTATGTTGGCAGAACGTGACGTCAGCCGTGGAAACAGCCCAACCATATCGCTATTAGTGCACATCTTCCATTACAGCGAGGAGCTGCTGACAGCTACTGTGGGCCTGCTGAATCTTTGTGAATGAGGTCAAATAGAACCCTGAAAGCATGTGTTGTTGGTGTCGTCTGACTACAAAGTGATGCTTTTCAAGAGGTATCCAGTCAAGAGAATCTCCTCTTTAAACCCTCAGCGATTCATGAGCCACACTTTGAGTGAACTTACAAAGCCAAGCCAGCCACACTCCTTCAATTACACACCTACGACAATGTGCACAGGATCCAACAGCCTGCACTGTTGCAATGGTTTTGTTTATGATGCGACTGCACAACAGGTATTTGGCTTACAAGCAAATCAGAAAAACAACAGTTTATCACCTCCAAACAAAACATTACTGAATTTCTACTTCTTATATTTAGCATGACTCCAGGCCACATCTCTGCCTTTGACAGCGATTGCAATGTCTGGTGTTGTTCTCATGAATGGCTGTTTCCCGCTGAGTGTTGTCAGCGAAATGTCAAAGTTGGTGAATTTTTCAAGCTGTGTGACACATGTTAAGTACAGAGTTTTAAAGTGAAAAGCCACGGGTTCTGAACAAATTGTAATCCTGTTTCAAAGTTTTCTGTAACTAGCCAAGTTTAAATCAAAATGTAGCACACATGTTTTAAGTTTTACACAACATTCAGATCAGTGCGATGTATATTCTTCCTCTGTCTGTAGCCGCCTTCAAGGGCTATTGGGTGTCCTTGGAGAACCACTTTTTCTACAATTTTGTTTTGAATGGTAACAGTGTTATAGTTCAACAATGTAATGAGTACAAATGTAATGACTTTTAAGACCTCTAAAAAGGAAAAAATAATACCAATACAAAAAATGCATCAGTGTTTCTTAGGGTCAAAAACACTAAACTCACAACAATATTCAATGCACATTACCCAACATGACTGCCTTCGCATTAACACAAAAAAATGGGATGGCAGTAGACCAATGGAAACCAATGTCCCCCTGCATTCAGCACTGTAGAGACAACTTAACACTCAGTCACTACAAGATTTTCCGCCAAAGTTCGCATCGCGCCTCATAGGAGCCAGCCACGATACTCGTCGTCCTCCAACCACTTGTCATTACATTTGCCCATTGTTAAACCTGTTGTCAGTGCTGTGTTCCTTTTTGTCCGCGGCAGCCTTCAAATCTGAAGCAGGATAAACACGTTCTTCTTCTACCTTAAAATGCGGATCACAGCCACACAAGGCGTTCTACCGCTACCTACTAAGCGGAGTGTGCACTAGCCTATCTATTTCACATACAAATACGTTGCAGCAGGATATAAAATAATGTTACAAGTAAAATAAAACATACAAATGTAACAAATAGACACACTCATTCTTCCCCAGATACAATTGAATACCTCCCCTCTTTTAGAAATGTTTAGACCTTGAATATCAAAAAATAAATGTAAGACTTTTAAGACTTTTGAAGGATCCGCGGGGACCCTGATTAATGCAGTGTGCTTGCAGGCCAGAATTGAATACAGCAACAAATAAAAACCTCAGACCCTAGCCTTCAACAAGCAGTTGCAAAGTTACAACACCAAGTAACTACTGGAGTCTATAGTTTAAAAATGGACATTGTGAATGCAGACACTCTTTTCTGTGATTTTCATTTATTTCAAAAAGGACTTCAAACTACAACGTTTTAGTGAAAATGTTCCTAAAAGCAGCTGAAGGAGAGCCATACTGTAACCGAGCAGTACATTACATCTGGCTTTCTCCCCTGCATGCTTCTGTGGCAACTAAGCCTGTTGCTTAGCAACCTCTTAATCAATACCTGGTCCTTTCCGGAACAAAGCTGAACAACGAGAGGAGGAAATAATGGAGGAACATTTAGCTAGCAGCCGTATAGTACAAAAGCCATGTCAGACACCATTCGTGTATGTATCAATCCTTGGCGGTCACCATTAGCAACCTCTTGCTATTGTTGGCTCAATGGACAACCATGTAAAAGAGAGGTGGAGGAATGGATAGTACAATTGTGAAATGTTTGGATTATAGGGATTAGAAACTAGGCAGCTGGATGGGATGACATATTTCCTAAAAGGGGGCATGCACAGAGCTGACCTAGACCATTGTGTGGGGTTAGACATGATGCCTGTCCCTTGTTTGGTCAAACAAACGAGTCCCTGTTTATGAACTGTAAGTCATGCCATACGAGTCTTCAGTAAACTGGTGCCATTTGGAATTTGGTGACCTGGAAAGTTAACCAGAGCTGATGGAAATGTTGGTCATTAGTCAGATCAGAGGTAGTCCTGTGATGAACTAAATTGATTGACAAGAATGTGTTTAAACCAGTTGGAGATAAAAGATCAAAAATCAGGGGGATTCAATCTGGGGTCCATGAATGTCTGCACAACATTTAAGGAAAATCTATTTGATAGTGGCTAAGAAAATGAATTCAAAAACAAAGTTGACCCACAGACCAAAACTACAACCCCTTGAGCTAAGCTGCATCACAAAAAACATAATATTTCTATATCACATTTCACTACATTTAAAATATGGATAAAAAAATGTGAATAGGATCTGACATAATTTAGGCCTTTAGCTTGATATACTTGGCTGATTCGATGTAGTAATCAGAAGGCTAAGTTAATTTGGAAATGTACAAGGAATTTTACTTGGTATTTGTCGTTTCAAAATACACAGAAATAGACATACGACTAAAAGACACAGAGAACAAAAAGGTAAACATAAACATTCAACACATTTTAATACTATACAGATAAGATATACTAAAGAAAACTGATTTAGTCGAGTAATGATGCCAAGTTCATAGGGTGAAGGAATAGATACGGAATGATTAATGTAACAGGTTTAATATATGAGGTAGGTGGGTATGAGAGAATATAAAGCAATATTATATTTATGTTATCGCAGACAGAATGAAGATTGTTGAGATACTCCACCTTGGAAAAACTAAATCAAGGAATTGAAAAGACTCTTTCCTCACAATTTCAAAAGGTTTAAAATGTGATATGTTGTGTTATATCAGATTTTAAGTAACATTGATTTTTATACATTTAAATTAAACAAAGTCTCAGAAGAATTGCTTTGTACTCAATTTAGAGGTTTTGACAAAGTGATAATATAAAAAGGTATTTCAGAAGTTGAAACTGATAACATATTTGACACTCTCCACTCCACTTTTCTTCAACACCCTGCTCTGTCCGAGATGTCAAGTATTACTTTAAATGTTAGTAGGTGTGAGGCAAAACTTATGAGAGGGCAAGCGCATATCAAGTACAGTACAGTACAGTGAGCCTGGAAAGCTACTGCAGTTGTTTTTAGAGAGTGAGACTTTGGGAAAGTGAGTGGGAGACGGTGTCGAACAGTACACCTTTCTGTGGGCGCGTGGGGGAGGAGCCGAGCACCGGTCAGGTAAATAGAGAATACACACACCACCGCATCTCAAGAGGACATTATCCCCCTCGTTTCCAGTGCACTTTCACAGTCAAGCCGGCCATCTGTAGAACTGACACCTCTAAGAAGCCGTTTTTTTAACGCCCTCTGAAGGCCATGTTTCCGTATTCACAAACACAAGAATATGATTCAAAAAAGAAACGGGAGCAATGCTTCTCTTCTCTCCAGATATATCTCTCTCCTGGGTGCAACCGGTGCAGGATAAACAACAGTCATCCAAAAGTACACCAAGATTCTGGTTTAGAAAGTATTGGAAACAACACATTTTAAAATGTTGCTTCATCAGATTCGTTTAGAGCTCCTTGCCATCAGGTGAGCCTTAAATCATCTGGTCCCGATAGGCAATAATCCCACACACAAACAAACCACTATAAGAAGTAATAACGAAACGAAAAAAACGATATCAACTGGATATAAAAATATCAATATAAATGCAGAAAGTTCCATTAAGAGATACACAAAATGTCAGAAGTACAACCAAGGCAATATTTCGTTTGATACCACCAACATTTCCAGAAGGTACCATAAATATAAGAGATGTGTTATTGTTACAGCAGAATAATTCAGTGTTGCTAACGATGAAAACTGTTTTCATGGACCGGTGATAATGCTAAAAGGTCAATGCACAAACTAAACCTTTAGAAGGTCCAGCATCACTATAAGAGAGAGAAAATCCATTATCACATGTAGGAGGAATTCATTTAGATGCAAGAGTGGGTGAATGTAAAGTGCACAAGGGCGGTTTTAGAACAGGGTATATGCAGGAATCCTGAAGTCAAATTGAATACCTTTTAAGACCCTTTCCATACATTTTAAGACCTCATCGCAACTTTGAGTTCTAACCGGTTACATTGGCGACACACTTTACCTCACATTTACTATATTGATTGTAAGATAGCACAACTAAACAGAGTGCAGACAGACTACGGGCGACTGTGGCTGCGAGGGAGTGTGGTCGTCTTTCAACCAGAAGGTTGTGGGTTCGATCCAAGCCCGTGCAGCCAACATGTCGATGTATCCTTGGGCAAGATACTTAACCCTGAGTTGCTCCCGATGGCATGGCCAACGGTGTGTGAATGTGTGTGAATGTTAGGTCCTAGAGCAAGTGGTACTGCTCTGTATGAATGGGTGTGAATGGGTGAATGACATGTAGTATGTAAAGCGCTTTGAGGGGTCGTAAAGACTGGATAAAGCGCTATATAAGTACAGTCCATTTACCATTTACTACTGAAGCCTCCTCTTCACATGAACTTCAACCTGTGAAGGTCAGGTTTAATGCAGTATGATGCTTTGTTGCTTCTGTACTCTGTGCTCTTTCATTCCAGTAAAACTCCTCAGAAACCATTAGAAACCAGTATTTGACCAATAAACAAAACAATTGACAAAACTTTGAACTATGAAATATATGAAACTTTGGTGAGCTTCAGCGGGGTAATGCCATATAGGAGATCCCTCACAAATACCCAGGGGTTAAATTGGGCTGGGGCTGTCCGGGGCTAAGCCCGGCACATAGGATGATGCTCTGACGTCATCACCCTCACACATTTGTCATATGTTTACAAAAAACGATATATATGTTAAGACTTTTCTCGTTCTTAATATAGACTATATTTAGGGTTGATATGTGTTGACCTTACTTTAAAATAGCAGATCTCTGTGACCGGATATAGTTTGGCTTAGACCCCGGCCCCACGAGGACGCATACAGTAAAACACATACGCAAACGCAAAAAAGTCTTCCGTTCACACGCATTCGATTCATTAACGTGTCCGTTCACACTAGACCGCTGGAAGTGCTGGAAACGCTGTAGTACATATGCCTGGCCTGTAAGTGGCGCTGCTGCCGCCACAAAATACACCAAAAGCAGCGAAGAAGACCCCGGAGCATGGTTGCCCTTCTGTTTATTCTCCGCGGTGGACGGCGTGTTCTCCTGCTGTATATCTCTCAGGTAGTCCACCAGCAGATAAACCCCCCCCCCCCCCCCCACCAAAGGGCGGAGCAAGGCAACGATACTTAAAATAAGAAGCAGCATTTTATGGCACGCTATGCATGGGGCCACCTTGAGGGGGTTTCCCGACATGTTGTATCAGTAAATTAAAGGGTGTTTCATGTTGTCGTTGCTGTGGACCTTCTTAATACCTTGGAAAATGCCGTTTAATACTTTTTAATAGCCTTAATTTTCGCTAAATTGATTTATCAACTTTTAATACTTTTTAAGACCCCGCGGACACCCTGTAGAATAAACCTTGTGGCAGTAGGATGCACCTTGATTAAGAGAACGCTTTACTTCCTTACATTTCTCAGGCACAGTTTACCAACAATAATTAGAGATGTATCTGATGAGACTGAGAAATCTGCCCTAATATGTAGAAATTCAAATTGTGGTTACACGACCGAGATGCTAACTTTTTTAAGTACAGCTATCTCTAACTAATGGAGTAACAACAGCCCTTCCATATGTCATTAAGTTATAATGTTTTCGATAACAATATAACTTCATAGTCATTTTAGAGGCTTCTGTTTGCATTAGGGATGCACGATAATTATCGGTCCGATATTAGGAATTATGACGTCATCCCGATAAACCCGATACCAGTATTAATAGCCCCGATAATATACAATATATTTTTTGGGTAAAAAAAAAGAAAAAATACTGCGGTGTGGGTGGATTGGGATGAGGGGCGCTTGTTTTTCACTCGGCTCCTCCCGTTTTGCCAGTACTGTGGTATTAGTGGTTTAGGAAGAGGGGAGTTTTTCACAAATCCAGCGCTCCCTAACTCGTGAAGCCAGGACAGTAAACACACATGTCGTCGGTGGTATGGGCGTTGGAGCTATGTGCAACTCAAGGCATATGCTCGAACCGGAGCTGCCTGGACGCTGCAATCATGTTGCGCACTATCCGTGCTGAGTGTGCTGACTTTTCGTACAATGTCCCACTGTCTGGCTTCCTGCATAAAGTCAAGTGCTCGGCGCAGTTGTGGCGAAATGTCGCTCCTCTGTTTTCATTTAAACAGCTCCGTATATCCGTTAGCGCAGCTAGCTAGCACCAGATGCTAACAACAACAATGCACGTATGGTCTCTCTCTCTCGCTCGCTCGGGCCACACATACACACACCCACCCGGTCCTCCCAATAGCCAGTCGGTGCATGCCGGTGAGCGTGGAAGTGTGGTCTGCCACAAGCGGGCGACAGGAGCGGGGCTGTCAGCATCAGCTTGTAGATGGTATTTTAAACTCGATGCGCTCTGAAACTACGGGGCGGCCGAGGGAAAAAAATACACATGCGTTAATCGCGTTAAAATAATTAGTGGCGTAAAAAAATTGTTGTTATCGGTATCGGTCTTGAGAAGCAGGAAGTTATCGCTGTCGGTATCGGTTTCAAAAAACCAATATCGTGCATCCCTAGTTTGCATTGTTTCATACTGATTGGTGTCTCTTTTATTGTTACCTGCCCATATATATATATATATATATATATATATATATCAATAAGGGTTGGCATTAAGCCAACAATATAAGCTGGAAACATGAGGAGAGAGAGAGAGAGGGGATGACAGACCACAATGAACCCTGGTTGGATCAATCCAGAATGATGTGGTTAAAAACAAATGTGTGAAAACAAATATGTGTATGGTCCTGAGTAGTGTTAATTTCGTTGACTAAAACTATGACGAAATATGTTCGTCAACGACCTTTTTTTCCATGACGAAAACGAGACGATGACGAGACCGACGGCAGTAAACAATAACTGTAACAAAATCATCATGCAATATCGTTGACGAAAAGTGACGAGACGAAAATGTAGTTTACTAAATAAAAACTATGCCAAAATCTGTCTTTACTTTCGTTGACGAAAAATGAGGAGACTAAATATTATCAAAGATAACGTTACATCTCTGATAGTCAGTTTTTCTCCCAGCAGTTCCATTTCCGGTGCTGCGCTGGGCAGCAGCTGTGTGTCTGTGGTGCGCGCGGTGGTAGATTTGAATTACACCGGGCAGCGGCAAAATATGAACTGTCAGGAAGACTCGGGTCTAACTCATGGTCTAACTAACCTAATTTAACAGAAAATAAAATGGCAACAACAGGGCTTGGGAGCAGTGGTCACACTCGCGTTAACCGAATACCCCCCCGTCAGCGCGAGTGAGGGATAAATTGTGCACTCGACGGATAATAATAGATTATGACGGAAATGTTACGATCCTGTCCGTCAAAATTACTGACAACGAAAAAGTCTAAAGCCACCACTGCTTGGGATAAAGAAACGATGTGATATTTGGGCCCATTTTCGCGACAATGAGGCGGAGAAAAAAAGCGAATGCATTGTTTTATCAGAAGGGAAGCAATGTGGCCATAACACAGGTAAAAACACCACAAACCTGACTGCAAAGCTGCATTCTTAATCATTCAACCTGTGTTTTTCATCAAATAAGGACAAGATATAATCTTATTGTGAAATACGTTTGACTAAAATGACAAATTATTGGTTTTGGCTAGACTAGTTTGACTGAAATGTTATAATCTGATGACTAAAAAAAGACTCAACAGTTTTCATTGACAAAAAGTAGACTAAAATAATTAGTTTTCTTTGACTAAAATAAGACTAAAATGCTCAGACTTTTAGTCGACTAAAACTTGACTAAATAAAAACAGGATGAAGGTGACTAAATATGACTAAAACTAAAAAGGAAATTTAACACAGGACTAAGACTAAAACTACATTTAAAAATAGCTGACGAAATTAACACTAGTCCAGAGGAACAATTCAACAATCCAGGATTTGACAGTGAAAGTAGTAAAAACGAATGCAATCCCAACCAATTCAATCCGTTTTATTTTTTTAACCAATTTCCATTATTTTGACTCATCTGAAGATTCATTAGTAAATCTAGTACTCTTTCCTCTATTTGAATTTTCTCTCCTACACAGGTTTAATTCAAAACATGTAAAAAGGATTGCATAATATTCTCAATAGACTCAAAATGCTGGAGGATGCATTTGTCCATTGTGGGCAGTTGTACAGTACTGGGAACTAAATGAGTTTCTGTGGGCTAGAAACAAATGTTCATGTTAATGTTTGTCTTTCTTCCTTTGTGTTCATTCAGACTTCCTACAAAGTATAATGGGTCAAAAGTAAGTAAGTTTAGAGCAAAGATACTCGATTTTTATATGTTCATTTTTTTGCAATTGTGAAAAAAGTGAAGTCTCAATTCTCTTATGGTTATAATTAACAATACATATAATCAGAAACATACCATGCTATCTGCTTACAACAGTGCATCTCTATAACTCAGGAATACAAAGCATGCACTGTACTAATATCACTCCTTTGACCTGTATCATTACTCTGAGTCCTCAGCTAAAGACCACTTGTAGTGAACTGTGGATGAAAGCATCCTTCTAACTAGGGATGCTCCGATCGATCGGCCGCCGGTGCTCTCTAAAAATGCCGATCGCGAGAGCCGATCGCATGACGTAAAATGATGACGTAAAATACATTACACTTTTCTCTGTGCGCGGCAAAACAAGCTCGCCAAAATGGCTTCACCAGTCCGGCAGTATTTTAAAGGTGTCCAACGTGTGTGAAGCAGAAATCCTGCAGCTCCGCCCGCTGTGACGGACCGGTGAGCAGAGCAAAACACGCACTAAGAGTTAGACCTAACACACTTAGCTATTTTATCTACCTCTGGAACAAGCTAAACTAGTTATAAATATATTTATTCTTCACTGTCGGGTCACTTATTACTAGATCAGTGAGCTGCATGAGATGATACTGACATGCTGTCAGGAGAGAGAGAGAGGGGGAGAGAGGAAAAGAGAGCGCTTGCTCTCATTTCTCCCGTGTTATTATCCAAAGTTAATGTAAACTTGAATAATGTACTTCATTTGAATGTAATAATTATGTTGTTTGTGGAAGCGCCAGTGAATGAGCCCCATTAACTGAGCCCCATTAACTGAGTTTTAAACATCATTTTAAATGGAAGATCCCCATAGACCCCGCCCACTCGATCGGCCGATACTGATTCCGGCGATCGGCCCCAAAATGTGCGATCGGAGCATCCCTACTTCTAACCTATAAAACCAGATGAGCCTATAGCTTCACATGGTCAACAACAACCTTTGAACCTGCATGTAGCCAACATCAATAATAAACATGGTGGTCTTTATCACAGTTTAACGTTAGCCGGATATAGGTGGCAGCGGACGGTTGATTATTAAGATACTTTCATTTCAATAGTCATGAAAGCCAGCACTTGGACAAGTGTGGAGAGGAAGCAAACACTCCTGATCAAAATATTCAACAAACTCTGATTATTTTAAGTTAATCTTCCTTAGATAATGATGCTGAGATATACACGTTTGCTAACTGTCTATAGTTGCTTTTGTTAGCTTTCACATTACCAAATGATTGACTTGTAAGACTCATAAAAAAACAGGTCAAATATAGATTGTTCACTAGAACATGACTGGACTCAAGATACAATGAGTAATTGCTGACATCCAAGAAAAGAGAATGTTTCCAGTGTATTTCTTCTGTTACCAAGTGTGTTATGATGTCTCCCTTACTACGTGCTCTGCTGCTACCTGAAATCATGTAATTCCCAGGCTCCTGGGTGTTCCTGTACCTTGTTTCACTGTCTGCTCAGCTGCGTAATGAGACAATTATTTGTATGTTTTCCGTTTCCTCCTGGCTGTTACTCATCACTTATATCAATGTGATCATTTACTGTGACAAGTTCCCGTTTGCTTCTTGTTCTAACTTACACCTCAAAAGCTTTACAGAGATTTCAAGTTATGTTTATTTTTCCATCTCTATGTAGAATGAAGTAGGATCATTTAAAACACAGACAACTATTTGACACGTGGCAGCTGGCAACCTGGACAAGACCCATATTCCACCACCGAGAACAAAAACTGAAAACGGTGATTATGATAAACAGAGGACTGAAGCTCGGGACCACCAAAGTAAGTGACAGATGCACTTGGCTCTTGGCAAAGGCATATCAATCTATAGCCATCCACAGTTATTATCGTGTTGGCTCCAGTGCCATCTTCCAGCCAACCACAGCCAACAAATCAATACAGTAACAAAACATTTGGGAGGGGACATCTAATAATCCTCACCCAAATAAACTGTCTCTTCCATCAACATGCACCTTTGACAAATAACTCAAGCGCTACAAACATTGTGTCTATTCCTTGAATTTAGCACAGAAATCATGTGCTTTGTATTTTAAACATTTTTATTTTGCACTAACAATGTCTGCTGAATGCTGTTCCTCTATTTATGAACTACTGTGAAATCTGAGTCATCATTCCTTTCTGTGCACACCTCCTATAGAGCCCAGTCATAAATGTCAAATCATGTTTTAGTTGTTTTTTATGAGTTTATAGTTGTAATTATTGGGTTTAATGGGAAGATATCGTCTTATATCTTAAGGCCCCTGAATTATATTGACTCAAACATAGCGTGGCAGATAATGGGTGTTTCTCAATGTCGAGGACGCTTGCTTGGTAGCACATGTCTTCCGAGTCACTTACTTCAGAAGCGAGGCAAGAATCCTTCCTAGCCTCGGAAAACGAAGAATTGTGGAACAGGCTAACAGGTGTGCAGGTGTGCGTCATATGCGAGGCCCCGCCTTAAATGGAGCGCGATTTCCGCCAAAGATTTGGAAATTGGTCCGTGCACAAAGCATTGTGGGGATTTTAAGACCACGGAGTCTACACATATGCAGCCTCAAAATGTCTCGCTACGAAGTACGCCGGCCTCGGTAGAATTCCAAGAATGCTGGACCTTGGAACAGTCCTTCGGCAGGAATTGATGACATAGTATGCTTGAAATAGTGGCTCTGGAGCAGCCTTCCTCAACATTGAGAAACACCCCGTGTGTTTGCAGCTCCTGATACACTTTCAGCCGTTTTTCACCTCAAGCTCCATTTGGTTTTACATTTTGAATAGAGTTTTGGTAAGTTGCCATCCCGTCAATACTTGTGCCTCAAACTACTTAGGCCATGATTGTTGTTGTTTGCTCAGAAATTCTTTTTGGTTTATTGCCAAAAACACACAAGTATAAGCACCCTTAGCAGTGCTTGAAAATATTATGAGAAGCAGTTATTTTGTTGTTACTGAATACTGGCCCCCTGGGAGGCATAGAATTGCCTTTGACATTTCACTGATTTGAACAGCCTGCACCCTGCTATTTATTTTCCATCTCACTGAACTAAACTTGTTACTGAATTGTGGGAATGATTTCTTATTAAAAAGGCAATAAAGACATATTTAAACATTTCTGTAATTACTCTTCATTGCCTTGCAAGAACAATTAAAGCTACTTTATTATCATGTACTTGTATTGACCTGACACATGATAATGATTAAATATATAAATAGTTACACATTAAAAAGAAACACCCTAATCTACATGTATTTATCATATCTTAAGGCTTAAGATTATAGACACTCAACAATATATTTGCAGCTATTTGAAGGTCTGGTTCCGATGCAAATCCCTTTGGCTCATGTATATGTATGACACATCTCGCCTGGCAGCAAACATCGTCCATAAATCAGAAACCACTCTGAGTATTAACATGAATTGTACAGTGCAATGCAATCAATGTTGAATCTATCTTTCAAAGCAAGAAAACCATAGTAACTAGAATAACTAAGTGCAGTTCAGTTTGTTTTAACAACATCTCAATCACATAACCTGTGACTACTCTTTTCTAAAATACATTCAAACTCTACACTTCATATTTTGTCAATTCTTCCAGGAAACGGCAACGGCAATCTCAACAATGGCCAATTTCAGTTGTTTATGTAAAGAATTACAATTTCTGAAATGTTGAACACTTTGCATATCATTTGCAGGTTACTTGAACATTATACCAGAGGAGACTTTGGCCTTGCAACATTTTTTTCATTTCTGACTTTAGGAAAGTGGGAAAAACCTTAACATTGCCTATACTATATCTCTGTTCACTATAACCAAATCACGCTCAGTTAGGCTATTCTATATGATATTCTTTTGATAACTGATGTTATACTGTATACTTCAACTTCCATTTACTGTGCCTCCACTGAAACTTTGAAGCCACCCTTGGGAGGCCGCCTACCAATTTGAAGAACTCAGTTGAGTCAGTAGATGTTAGATCTTATATGTTTAAGATATTGACTTTAGTAAATCTGACTGAAAACACTGCTCTGTGAACCTCCGAAGGAATCACATATCAAATCAATTACAGTTTGAACCCTTAAGCCCCCCAGCAAAAAACGTGTTTCAGATGACAAGAAACACATAGAGAGGAGAGCAGGAACAGCTGAGACTGACCTGAATCGCTCTGGCTGTAGACTGCCAGGGTCTGTCCGCCCACAGTTTGCATGGTGAAGGGATGATCCCTTGGGACCAGCACTGAACCATCTTTCTCCCCCACAGCGCCCATGGTGGTCAGCTCCACATTCAGACGGAAACTCACCTGGGAAACAAAGATAAGTCAAGGCCCTGCTGGCTAGTTATATTAACAACCAACTTTGATTCATCAGAGGAATTTGATATGATGAAACTATATTGATCGCTGTGAGGAAGTTGGGTCAATGCAGATTGGATACAACAAATAAAAAAAGGGAAAACAGGCCACTAAGCTATGAGTAACTCCGTAGCTAAAAAAAATATATAAAAACATATGCAGTATGAATGGACAGAAACAAGCATGACAAATCACTCCTGTGCAGTATTATGAAGAAGCTGCCTCACCTCTGTTTTCCCTTGCTTCCTGTCAGGTCGATGACAAGACAGATAAAAAAAGGGGGCATCACTGTTACAGACAATCATGAGAACAGGATTACAGTGAGCAAGAAACGTGTACAAAAAGTTTGAAAACCTACTTTCCAATGGTTATCTTTCCAACTTCTCCCTTTTCTGAGGCCTTGTCCCATTGGTGAGATAAATACTTGGGAACCTGGTGAGAAAGACATGGCAACTTAAACTTCACACACACACACACACACACACACACACACACACACACACACACACACACACACACACACACACACACACACACACACACACACACACACACACACACACACACACACACACACACACACACACACACACACACACACACACACACACACACACACACACACACACACACACACACACAACACACACACACACACACACACACACACACACACACACCACACACACACACACACACACACACACACACACACACACACACACACACACACACACACACACACACACACACACACACCACACACACACACACACACACACACACACACACACACACACACACACACACACACACACACACACACACACACACACACACACACACACACACACACACACACACACACACACATAACCTAATATGTAACTCAACAAGAAATTTGAAGGTGAACTGTCTTCAATTTGTTAATTTCGATATGATGACATTGTTAAACTGCCGCCATTTTAACTAAGCTAGCGTTAAATTAGCTAACGGTAAATTAGCTTAGGCTACGTTAATTCGTTACTTTCCGTTGGTTGTTGGGTGTAGTAAGTGAACGAACCTTCACAAGCCACACGGTTTGACTTTGTTTGACTCCAGTTAGATTAATCTCCGTTTTGTTTGACATAGTTGCAATGTTGTGAGAGTTTCAAAATACTGTAGTATAACAAGAACTAGCAAGGTGTGTGTCGACGCCTCAATCTAACAGGACAGGAGTGTCCAATTAAGTTCGAGCGTTACGATTGAAACTTCCTGTGCAACCTTTCAAAATAAAACTCTGATCAACACTGATCAATCAGATATCAATAATAATCTAAAATAGTCTGGAATTCAGTTATAGGCGTACCTTATTTTAAGTATTTCTTAATTGTTGTCTTCCTTCGTATATGGACAGCTATTTATTCTTCCAATATAGTTTGTGGCACTTATCCAACTTTGTTTGCCGAGAAATTGTGGATGCCTATCTTTTTAATTTAATTTAATGTAGGCTATATGAATAGACAGTTACCAAAACTATTTTCTATATACGTGCTTCCCAAAGGCTTATTCAAATTATGACATGACAATGGCTTATTTCTTGCAATATCTGATCCAGTAGTGGGCTAGAATACTTTGCAACTCACAAATACTTGATTAATTTTCAAGGGTTAGGGTTAGGGTTCATTGTTTACCTGAAGGACAAATCAACTGGAAAATAAAACAAGATTACGCCTACACACTGAAATGTGTAAGACAAATGTCTCAGGTGTGTGTGGTGTTGGGAACTGCAGGCTGCCTATTAAAATTACATGACAGTAAGACAATCACCAACTGTGAGTTTATATTATAGATTCTAGTGTCAAGGCCTTGAACAGTGATGTACTTATAAAGTGATTGAGGATTTGTTTTAAATAAAATCACCACACTGCAAACTTGGGCCATAGTATTACAGCAAAAAAAAAACACTGTGCACCCTGTCCCTGCAAAGTGAAGAGGCGGAATAGGAGGTTTAACAGGCCAGCAGCTCATTTTTGCCCTGAAGCCAAACCAAACCATAATGGGCAAATTCCTTATCAGTTGCAGCAACTACTGCAACGGCTGCCCTCTAACAACATATCCTTAGATTGGATGTCAAAAAAAGGGATATAGACTGAGGTCCTAACCATAAAGTCCAGACCTCTCAATCACCACCCACTTCTTAGATTTATTCAGCAATGTCAAAGTCAATGACTGATTATCAGGCCACTAAAGTCCAGGGTCAATCCTCGCAATGAATGTATAATACGTTCAGACTGTAGGTGGCTTTTTTAGATTGACTCTAGCCAACAGGTACATTTTGTCACAAATATTTATACCACCAAACTAACCGCCTAAAGGGGGGTATCAATCTATATAAAAGTAATCACTTTTTTAAACTGTTGTGCCCTTATTTTGAAATTCCCTGCATGCATATATATATATATATATATATAATTATTTATATTGAAAGATTTAATACATTACTGGAATAACATGTACAAATATCCTATACAGAATAGTTCATATGCAATCAAAAATGAGCTCATAATTTATATTGTAACAATATCAAACGTCCTAACAAATGTAATAGGACAGGGCAACAGGCTTAATTAAACAGAGTGCTTAAACAATTGTCAAAAATGATTTACAAGGCAGTGCACTTGGACTGAGGCAAAACACGATACACAATTTTCATTTAGTATTTAGCAGCATAAACTGGCCCTGGCAAAAATATGTTGAAGAAAAAGCATTTCATGGTCTTATGTTTAAGACATGCTAGACAACAATACTCACATTTAATTTAAAGTTACTGCTGTTTACTTCTAAAAAATGTTTACTCTGTGGTGTTACTACTTTTATTTTTGCACAAGATCTAGGTAACGTGTCTACCGCTGCATTATAATTTATTATAATTTAAAGTACAGGAATATGTATTTGATGTAATGAAGAGCAATTTAAACTGTAGTTTCCTTGTTTAATGTTATCTTTTTTTTCCTTCATAACAGGGTCATTCATTTAAAAGCCCTAAACAAATCATTATTTAAATAAACTCATGTGACACTCATTAGAGCAATTATGCACTGATTTAAGACAAAGTTAATGCCCTACCAAGTTGTAACTATTTTAAACAGACAGTAATTTTATTGAAAGATAAAGAGGACAAACCACAGCGTGTAAAAGGGAAAACCATTGCCGCCGATCGGGGGCGCTAATCACTCATAGACGCTTTACTTTATTTGTAACGGAGATCGTAGTGACACCACGTGGATCAAGAGACAACCTGCACTCTTTCACACTGATGGAAGAGCTAAACCAGCAGCACATAAATTATGTATGTGGAGCTTGAGAGTGAATCAAGATTAGCTTCCAAGTTCATTAACATGAATCATTGGAGACTGACTTACATGTAATTGGTCGACTAGACAACGGCATCTGAAAATACAAACAGGGTAAATTAAATAAATTATAATATTGGATATACAAACACAAACACATTGGGTCCCATTACTTAATATGAAATGACATTTAATATATGACTGTCTGGCCACAACTGGTAAACGTTTTTAGAGGGTTGTTTATATTCATTATGACAAAAACTCATTTTGAGGAAGTTAAATATATAGTTTATAGCATTTGGATTTATTAAATAATTGTCCATCTCCATTTACCCCTGCAGCTGACTTGTATGTATTGCCACCTTGTGGACAACTGCAAGAAATGGACATGCTACTGTACGAATGATGAATGAAATAGCAATAAGAAGAATAACTTTTCTATACACTCCGTAGCCTCAAGATTTGTTCTCTTCTGTATGATATGCTTCTTATTATGATTGCATATGATTACTCTAGGACAGGTAAACTACAGTGTTTCACATTTAGGGCAAGCCATCGTAAGCACCACGGTTGTTTAAAGAAAGTTCAAGGCAGATGCAATTCTTTTACTTTTTAAACTGCTCTCCAGAGGTGATAGCAAGTGGTTTTCTATCTCCTTCCGCCTTTATTACCATTGCATATTATGGTACCCATAAGATGAATATTAATTATCTTGTGGACATAACATTCTTTACTCTAGGTTCAGTCTCCAGTTAAAGGTTATCACATTCATGCTCCTAAGAGGATAAATCCTCTCCTTTTCTAATTACCTTCTCCTCTAGTGTTCAGCTGGTTTGGCTTTTGACTATATGACACCTTGCACAGCACACATTTAGCTAAAATGAATTATACCTACCATGAAAATTGCTATAACTGTATTGTCCTTGGTGTAAATAGTTACTGGGATGCAGATTTAATAACAAAAGGGGGCAGGGAGTTGTGGCACTTGGCACTGGCTTATAGATTTGGATCAATATAACTTCCTGTGCCCCAAATGGATTTTTCAGCAGTATGAGCTTTAACAAATGAGCCATATCTGTTCAACTCAAAGATTTCGCTCATAAAACTTATGAGTCTCCTCTGTCAGCTGACCAGCTGTCAGCACATTCACAAAAAACTTAACACAGACAAAGCTCTCAGGGAAACACAGCCCCCAAAGTGTCCCAGCTGCTGGCCACAGTTTATCTGCTTCATTGGAACGTGTTGAAAGTGTGTGTGGGTTGGGGTGTGTATTTAGGACAATGAAGCCTAACTTCATCCTATTACCTAAGTTTGAGAACTACAGAAACAGTCTATCAGTCCTTCGCTGGTTGAAAGATTCAGAAAGCTCTTTTCATCAGGGATAAAAATGAGCTTGGCAACGAATTACTGGGAGTTTTGGCTTTCCTCTCAAGGTCAGACACGCTTTGAGGCAGGCATTTTTGTTTTGCCCACAGTCTGGGTACATTTCAGAGGCCAGGCTAGGGAGATAATTCAGCCACAAACTGAAATGCCAGCACACTGATTTATTCTGAACTATATCCACCGTCATACCCTATCCTTCAGATGCTTAATCATTCTCATATTTATATCATCATTTCTTTTTTAAGGCCTGATCAAGCACTTGTCTCAGTGAAATTATAATTTCCTCCAAAAACTGAAATGATTTGGCATTAATGTAATATCAACATGATTGCCATTGTTGTGTTCTCTTCAGTAAGTGCTCACATTGCATTGAAGGGCTGTTTCCATGGCAGCTCTTAGTTGGCAGATACAATCTCAACACACTGTCAAATGTCTTCATTTGTTGTAAATAGTCGACGCTGAGTTGTTGTCAGAAGAGCCTTAAATCTGCTATTTTGCTGGAGCCATTCTGAGATGATGAGCGATTTGTGACGCTGTCCATTATGGTCTCCATGGAAAAACTGTACACATTAAGTATGTCCATCTGCAATGAATATTTCTTTTTAAACACACCTGTACACTGAAATGTGGCTCCCTCAGGTGGAAAGGCTGTGGCCGTTTCTCAATGTTGAGTAAACCTGCTGCAGAGCCACTATTTCAAGTATACGTCATCGAGTGGCGCCAAAGGACTGTTTAAATGCATGTTAAATGCCCAGAATTCAGCGCCACTCGATGACGTACTTGAAATAGTGGCTCTGCAGCAGGTATACTCGACATTGAGAAACGACCTGTGTCTTGACAACATTTGGTGTAAGGTCAAAGGTCATCTGACAGGTTCATTTCCACCTGTAAGAGCTGCTGTATATTTCTACAACATGTACACAAATGCTGTTCTGTCATACTGTACATTTCTCATGCTATCACTTCTATTTATTTCAACATGAGGCGAACAAACATGAAATGAACCATATTGTTTATATAATATTCTGTGAACATTCTGTGTTTTTGTAAAGGCTTTTCTATTGGGATGGGCTATTGAAAATTATAACTCTATTGTCTTTGTCCATATTAAATTAATTACACTTCTCATTCAGAGGCAGCAACTGTCAACAAGTGTAGTTTAATATGTTGTATAAGTTCTATATTGTTGATGAGATTGCATTATTTAGCTGTATGTGAAAGTTGAACGGAGGATGTGTCTCTTTCGGTATTTAACAATGACATGAATCAACCTGAAGGGGGTGTTATAATAACAGGCTTCTTTTTTTATAAATAAAGCACAATATATTTAATTAAATAAACTAACTTATAATGAGGGGATATATATATATATATATAAATGATTCGATATTAGAACACAAAGTCATGTTAGATATATTTCTACAAGTCTGATTTGTCCTCTAAAGACAAATCATAACCTAATTTACATAGCACAAACAACCTATCACATCTCATGGCCTCCGTTGTTTAAGGAAGTTTTGCCAAACGTTGTTCCTGTGGACTTGAATGTGAGTCTGTGCCATCTCCTTTATTATTAAATACAGTATTTCCACCGGCTGCTCTCAAGTTTCCATTTCACTCATCAGTCAGGCATGCAGCTCTCAGGTTTCTGCTTTGATTAATTCATTGTGCTGACTATATTTATGCCTGTCAGTGCAATAATGACTTAATAAGTGACCATTTTTATCATGACTTGATTTTTAAAGGCAAAACCATGACATTGTATATTCTCTTACTTAAACGAAAACATGCATACACATGAAGCTGCCAAGTAGACATGCTTCAAACGAGAGACTCAGTGCCTATGCTACAACAAAGTCAGTGTTTAGGGATGTGATGTATGTCTACTATGCTATACATCAGGAAAGATGTCCTCAGGCATTCCCCTCTCTCAGCTACAAGAACAAAACAAACACTGAAAGGTTATGTGTTTAGGCAATACATTCCTGACTTTGTGTGTTTCCATGTGGCGATCCCCAGAGGTGGGATGTAACCTAGTACATTTAATCAAGTACTGTACTTAAAAACAATCTTAGGTTATGTTTCTTTCCTTCAGTATTTCCATTTTATGCTACTTCATGGTTTTACTTTAATACAACATGGAAGAAAATGTAGTGGGCTTCTTTTTACTCCACCATGTGTATATGGCATCATATTTAGAAATGTGCAGATACAAATCATTAATGAAAAATAAAAAGTAAACTAAAAATTATTATGAATTATCATGGATTAAGCTACTAGGCAGGAATTTAAATAGCTGACATCAACATAACCTTTACTAGCTGTAACATCAGTCATGATGTGTAAGCATGTAATGCTTACACATTATTTAATGCCTCTTTACTCATTTTTGTCTTTTGCCTTAACTGCTTACAATACAGCACCTTATTACTCTGTGACTTTAGTGTTGATATTTCTTTGGACTTTACTAAATCTGCTCTGAAAAAACAGTCAAAACTACAATAGCCGCTGAATAACCTGTTATGGTGTATTCCTTTGAATAATCAAATATGAACGTGGATATGAACTCTGCTCATGAGGAACACACATGATAAGTATGACTATATGAACCTAGAAAAGCTGTGTTCAGCCCTGATCAGCCCCATTGCATCTTCTACTGTGCGTGATATTTATTTTTTCCTCATTCTTTGTTACAGTGACTTACATCAGTGACAAGTTGGGTTTGTTCTGCAGTATGTTTGGGAAGAAACATTCATGAATGAATGAATGAATGTAGTGGGCCTGGGTATTTTGACATCTAGTAACACACGCTGTGATTTTCTGCTGGGAGGGCTGTCCAATGAAAATATAAGCCAGCATCTATTCTGGTCTCCATTCAGAGCGGAAAGGCTCAGTGGACACAAGCCCCAGACAGAGACACAGACCCCCTGCCCGCATCACTGGGCATGGCCCTGTACTCTGCACGTCCAAAGCCTCTGTTGTTTCAAGAATTTTAGGTTGGTTTCACCACCATCACCACCATCACCACCACTCTTTATATTCTCAATGTACTACAACTATATACTTCAGAAAGCATTGATTTATGGTCAAATACGTGCAGCTAATCTAAACAATGCCTCTCTCAGACAACTAAAGAGTGTGTGAATTCACAGAAGCAATTGGCATGCTGAGATTAATTACAAGAAGCAACACTACATGTAAAAATACTATATTATAAATAAATGTAGAATTCAAATTGTTTACTAAAGTAAATGTACAGTCGTTTGACCAAAATGCAAACAAAAATATGTTTTACTTTTAATTTCACCCAACTGTATAGTGTTAGGTTGTGACATCTATAAGGGTTTCATATTTTATGACCTTATCATATATTTTCTGTAAAAAAACTTAACCTGGCAGACAATGTACCTTGCTAAAAAGTAAAATATTATCTTGTTAAATGCATAGTTGTGAAGTTCAATATGTATATTCTCTGTGTTTCTGCATGTATATCCTCCCCTGTGTGTATAAAGCACATGTGTCAAACTCAAGGCCCGGGTGCCAAATCAGGCCCTTGGTGGATTTAAATTCGGCCCGCAGGATCATTTCTAATTACTATTAGATCCGGCCCGCCGGTTTATTGCACGCACACCTTCACTCAATCCTGAGGGTTTCCTCAGCTCAGAGCCTGACCCCAAACATTGATGAACTTGCACCCAAGATGAGATGCCAAGTATCTGGCTTGAACTAGCATCACAGAGCAGCAAACTGAGTTTCAATAGATGTTTCCTTCTGCACTTTCTTTCTTGCGACAACAGGGCATGTTTGGTTTTTTCTTTGAGGAAAATAGTTTTTTTTAAGCTGTTGTTGGCCTGTGGAAAAATGTAATCATAAGAAATGACTCTGAAAAGCTACAGATAGAGCCATAAGAAATTAATGCAACTGATTATTTAATGTTTAATGTTGTTTTTATAGGCAATCATTTAAGCTTTGTTAGTTCCAGGTTTAATATGTGCAATAACTTCATTTCAATAAGTTTTGCAATAAACATCGAACCAGTCCGGCCCTCGACTAGTACTGATATTTTTATTTTGGCCCACTGTGTATTTGAGTTTGACACCCCTGGTGTAATATGTGTAAACACAACAGAGTGGGGAAAGACATTTCCCTGTAAGGGATGAATAAAGTATATCTTCTTCTTCTTCAAGGGAAAATCACAAGAACACAAGGGCCTCTTTTGGATAATTTGTGCAACCATGCAGTAATTGTGTATTCCCCAATTGCTTTGCACTGCAGTTCGCAGAAATGACCTGTTACCTGTGCTACATTAATTCGACAGATGCCTTTAACCAAAGTGACTTACATTTGATGAGCAATTTGGGATTCGGTGTCTTACTCAAGGGCTTGTAGACAGGAGCTGGTAATTGAACTGCCCACTTGATAAATAGCCTGAGAAAAAGCCACCGCTAACTACCTTCTTAATGTCTAATTAAATAGCAAACAACCAATGAGAGGATCATCCAACATCTGCATATCTTCCAAATCAGCTAAATAGAGAGCATAAGAAGCGTGTTTGCAAAATCAAACTAGAGTCCAAATTGTTCATTATAGTGGGGCAGCAGTACAATAGTGCTGGGTGTTTTTTGTTTGTTGTGGAGTGCCAGTGTGATTTAAAGCTGCTGACAGCACCAGACGCTTACACTGCACTAGGCTCCTGCTGTCTCTCGCCCTCTATCATTTGTATCGATGGATATAGCCTGTCTGCCCGCCTGACAGCCGATCTGTGCTTCTCTTCTCTCCCTTCTTGCTCCTCCGCCTCCATCTCAACTCCTCTTCTCTCTGTTTCTAGCACTCCCCCCTCCTTACTTCTCTTATGTTCAATGCTTTTGACATTCATAATTCCAAATGGTTAAGGTTGGAAAACCGAGCTAAAAAAATACATCTTTTAACAAAAATATATCCGCTATTCAGCTTTTTTCTCAGTTCTGCTGATTGTGATCCAGAAAGTCACTTGCATTAAAGCATCCACATATTGAGTCAAATGCAAAATAAACACTCATGAATGAAAAATAATGTGTATCTTCGGCAAAACTAACAATGCTTTGGAATAATTAATGTCAAGCTAAATATATACTGCACTAAAGGGAAGCCTGTGTAAACTTGACTTGTATAGGATTTTGAAACGTTTTTATGGGGAGGTGTTATTGCCGATGAACTAGTAGAGCGAAGTCTTTGTGTTGTTAAGAGTCAATTGAATTGATTGAGTGAATATTTATAATGAATATTTTAAGTGATTAAATATAGCTTTATAATGTTTCAAAATGTTTGCTTCTGTATTAAAACTAACTGTAATGTTACATAACATATATATATATATAAAAAAAATATATATATTCAAATATTCACCTGATGTAATTTTGTAATAAGGATTTTGTTTTGGATTACCAAGAAAAAAGCAAGGAAGATAAAAAGTTTAATAAAAAAGGGTTTTGAATTAGAAAAGGACCTTTATGTCCAGATATGAACAGAAGAGGCCAGAACAGAGAAAATGGAGATGTTTGACCAGATTACAAGAGTTCATTGACCTTGAGTGGCAACATTACAGACCAACAATGTCTCACACACACACACACACACACACCACACACACACACACACACACACACACACACACACACACACACACACACACACACACACACACACACACACACACACACACACACACACACACACAAGAGAGAGAGAGGCCCACAGCACCTGTGTGTAGAATAATCCTTCAGTATATAACCTGTGTCTGCAGAGAGATCTAGCAGCTCTCTGTCCACCTTTGTTTCAGAAACATTGTTGTGATGTTGATGTTTTGCTCGATCCAAAAGGATGGATTTCATTGATAGGATATTTACAACCTGATTCATTTGTTTTTTGGGTTATTTTTTATTATTTCCGCAGAGATATACCCATCCCTTGATCATTAAATAACATATGTCTACCTGTCAGTAGACACAGTTTTTTCAAGTCAAAAGTCAACTTTATTATCAATAGCTCTGATTGTGTTACAAACAGGGAGACTGACATTTATATAATTGTACATATAATTTACTTAAATAAAAGTACAGGTATTACATTGGACCAATCAAACTAATTAGAAATAATGTCAAATACAGCGATATTAACATTAAAATATAATAAGCATAAACAGAGGATTATATTGCTATATCATTATTGTATGTGTCTTGCAATTCAAGTAAAGCCACACATTTGTCCTGTATTATAGCATATATATAATCAATATTAAATGTTTTGTATAATGTAAATACCTTATCATATACTTCATACATGTATTTTTTCAACTGTCATGTTTATGTCTGTTTTGATAGGGGCTATCTATCTATCTATCTATCTATCTATCTATCTATCTATCTATCTATCTATCTATCTATCTATCTATCTAAGGGTGCGCCCTCTCCTCGGCTCTTTTCGGTGATGTTGATATTGGGCTCGTCCCCGCCTCTCCCAGACTGCTTTATGTCTGGCAGCAGAGACCATGCGCGGTCGCCATATTACGGAGCACCCCTCCCCTTCAGCCCGTCACAGGCAGCACGGAGCCACAGCAGCGGTGCAGGAGGCAGGCTACAACGCTGAACAACGCTGGGGAGGACCAGTGATACAGCAAAACCAACGACAAAACGAGGATTCAGTGGCATGGATTTAACATTTGTACGCCGCTGTTAAGGGATCGTATTCGGTTATACATCTCTGTGCACCGGAAGAAAGGTTGCTTGTTTACATTTTCATTCCTTTGAGCACATTCAGTAGCTAAAACGGCTCGCTATAGTCTGTGTTTAGCTAGCCGGTGAAGGAGACTGGCAGCTAGCTAGCTGACGTTACTCCTCTGTCAGGCTAGCATCTACATGAAGGCTAACTTATCTAGCAGCTATTTGCTTTCAGTACGGGTGGCATAGTTTCTCATTAGAAAACTTACAAAATGTTAGCTTGTGTTTAACAAAGCCACTAACGGATATCACTGGTGATTTAACACTGGCATCAGCTGACGTTAGCTCGCTAGCTACTCAGCGAGCGGCCACTAGCTTCTCTTGCCTCGCTAACTGTCACCGTAAAACACTTCATCGTGTTTTAGAGGCTGTAAATATTGGCATAACTTCGCCTGACATTTGCAAACAGTCAGTTCTTGGTTGATATATTTATTTTTCGATCGTGTTGTCTGTTGGTCGAAGTGTAGTCAAAACGGCGCCGTTAACGAGCTGCAGCCTTATTGCATACTGTCAGAGAGCAACCTCCCCCCGGATCCTCTCGAAATGCATCATCCGGACCCTACAGGAGACTCTGGCAGTGTTAGAAAGATGGCGCACCCGGCTGTCTTTCACAGAAGGGGTAGCAACACAGGCAGCGGGAGCGGTTCCGCGATGTCAACACCGGCAAACCCGGTGGTCAATAACAGCCACGTCCCGGCCGATGATTACCAAGCCTCCCTGTTGATTCAGTGCCAACCCCCTGCTGGGTCATCCTCCCCGGGTCCCCATCACATGCCACCCCACAGCCTGAATCTGCATGCCCAGCCCCAGCCCACACAGACTGGAGCTCAGATAAAAAAGAAGAGTGGCTTCCAGATTACAAGTGTGACTCCAGCTCAGATATCTGTGAGTACCAACAACAGTATTGCAGAGGACACCGAAAGCTATGATGACCTGGATGAGTCCCACACAGAGGATCTCTCTTCTTCTGAAATACTTGATATGTCTCTATCCAGACCTAATGACATAGTGGGAGGAGAGAGGAGCTCTTCAGAGGAGACTCTGAATAATTTCCATGAGGCTGATACCCCTGGAGCTGTCTCCCCCAACCAGCCTTCACACCCACATGCCATGAACCAAGCTCAACAGCATGGTGGGACCATGGTGAACGGGAATGTGCATCATCACCATCACCATCATCACAACCATGCCCAGGTCTACCCTCTGTCCTCTGGGCCTGGGAGCACTTCACCTGCCCTCAATTCTGGAGCTGTACCCTGTATCACCCAGAAAATGCCTTCTAACGTGGGGGGCCCTCAAGAGAATGTTTCCCAGGCTGCCCCTCCAAGTATTGCCGCTCAGCCCCAGGGGGTTGTGGCCCCGGGATCCCTCCCTGGAATGCACAGCTCTGCTATGGACACTACAGTTGGCATAGTTAATCCCCAGACCAGCACTGTTAGTAATGTGAATATGTTGAGCTCTGCCAACGTGCCTGTGAGAGGGGGGATAAGCATGAGTGCTAGCAGTAGCAGTGGTGGCTTTCCTTTCAATGTGATGAGCAGCAGTGCAGGGAGCGGAGGTGCTGTTACAGGCGCAGGTAACCTTATAACCCCCACCTCTAATGTCAACATGATCCAGCAACACCAAAACATCAACTCCAACATTACTATGACTACTACGACTTCTGCTGTTAGTGCCTCTGGAGGGATCGGGGTCCCAGCTGGGATCCATGGAAGAGTTGGATCTGCCGTGCTGCAGCCTGCGAGTGCTCCTAACACATCTGTGGCCCCTGTAACATCGGCCCCTGCCCAGCCTGCCCCAGCTCCAGCCCCTGCTGTGGCTACCACCAGCTCTCGCTTCCGGGTGGTGAAGCTGGACTCTAGCTCTGAACCCTTTAAGAAGGGAAGATGGTTATGCAATGAATTCTACGATAAGGAGACCCCTGCCTCTGCTCCAAGCTCCGCTGCGTCGGAGACTGGCTCTCACAACATGCGTCAGTTTGTCTCTGAGAGTTTTGCTGGGACCTCAGAGCGAGAAAGCACAAGTGGAAGTTCAGTGAGTAGCACTATGAGTACACTGAGCCATTATACTGAGAGTGTGTGCAGTGGAGATGCTGGGGGACACCCAGTACCCCAACACGCCTCCCCTCCACAGGGATATCAAGGAATCCTCCCCAGTGGTTTAAGCATGGGAGTGTCCCAACCTTACATGCCCCCGCACGATATTACCCCCTCGGCTCCAACTAGCATTCAACAACCTGTTTCCATGCAAGGCCACCAGACCGCCATCCCGACATCCGCTTTACCCCACCACCAGCTCACTTATGCCCAGGCAGTTGCTAATCCGCCCTTAGGCTCCACACAGGGCCTGGTAGGTGTTCAGCAGCAACAGGGAGGCTATGCCCTGCCACAACAACCACAATCTAACCACCAAGCAGCCGCGGTGCAGGTGAGACCAGCTGAGTACACCCATTCACACCAAGGTGTCCCCCAGGCTGCCTCTCAACCTCTCTCCAACCAAACTGGATCAGCTCCCTCCGGGTCTGCTAACGGATTATGTCAGATGATAGGAGGCCTGCAGCAGTCACTGCTTCACACCCAGACCTCCTCCTCTAATATGCCCTCTCATATTGGAGCACCAGGTCTTGGCCAGCGGCCTCAGAGCCACCCAGGCCACCTGGACTGCCAGCAGCAGACACAACAGTCACTCCCAACACAAATCCAAAATCTGAGGACCCAGCTGCCCACAACAGTCCACCAGAACCAAGTATTTGCATCAAGTGTGCCTCCACCCAACCCTCAGAGCGCCCCCCAAGCCCACAACACTGGGAATAGCGGTCGGATGCCCACGCAGGGTGTTCCTCAGAGCCAGGCGTCTTTTCTCAGTTTGTCCCATGACCACAGCAGCGCCCTGGCTCTGGCTCATGCTGCCCAGGCCAGTGCCCTCTATGCCAGTCTGCCTACCTTCACCACCACGCAGCTGCAGGACGCCCAGCGGCTGCTCCTCCAGCACCAGTCGTCTCTGTTGGGGCTGCCCAAGCTGTCCGGAAGGGAGGCTGGGTTTGGATCCAGCGCTGGCCAGGGTCAGGAAGCTGATGGCAACGCCACTGCCGCCAGTGCCTTAACTGCATCAGCTGGTCTAAAGACTGGTGATGGAGAGGATGATGGGTAAGAGATTATATTTCTTTACTTTTTCTTCTGATTTATTTTATTGGTTGTAAACATATATTGGCACATTTTGTCTAGATTACTGAGAGATGCTTCCTGTAACATGTGTGCTGGTTGACCCAATCGGCATTCATAGTGTGGGATTGATGCTGGATGACTTCACTGGTTGCTGTGGCAGCCGTGAGGGAAGAAAAGTGTCATTGTGTTTCTTGATAGCCAGCAGACAATTGCCAGGCTTCCACAGGCTGTCTGTCCTCTTTCCGTTGGACACAGTGCAGGGTTCAGATGGATGTGACTTGTCTTTAACAAGTGGCTGCAGTGATTCAACATTTTACTCCTTTCTTGAATCCTGATAGTCTGCCTTACAGCGCACAATTTCTGCTGGGTGCACAGATCGCTGTACACACTCTCTCAGCACATTATTTTGTTGTTGAAAAGCAGGAAAAAAGAAGGAGGAGGCAGGATTATTTAATTAGAGATGGCAGGTGCTAGGTTGCTGCAAATGGAGCAAACTAGTCTTATCCTACAGATGAATCAAAACATTAAAGACTACTTCATTTTGTTTCCCAAAGCAGGCTTTATTCATAATCTTTCTACCTTTCCGTTGAACTCATGAGGAAGGGATGTCGGTTTACTAGTTGACATGTGTTGCGCAGTAGTCCTTTCCTTCACTGAAAGCTTATTGATTTAATTAAGAGCTCTCTCTATATTCACTATCTCTCTTCTTTCTCCCATCTCTTTGACACTCCTCCAGCTGTTACAGTTTGGTTGTAACGTGCTGTGAACCCGCTGAAAGCTCTCCTCTGGAATGCCTTCCCAACAAGTTTCAAGCACTGATTTCTGAGGTTACAGGGGAATTGTAATCACCCAACAACAGGAAATTGTCCACATTTCAGCCGCTCTTACCGTCTTAAACCCATTTTCCCAACCTCTGAAAATGTTATTATAACTTCCAGTTTCTAGGATGTTTGGCATGCCTCAGTTCTAATTACAAAGATGAGGTTGATGACTTGACTGGTTTTCATTCTAGGAATGTTAAGGGTCGCATGGATTTTATAATGATGCTGGTTCTGTTTCAGTCCCTCTTTATGGGCTGGTAAATGGATACTGAAGGATGGCTACTGTTATCACATGACGTTTAACTCTGGGGAATGTGACATCTATGGAGATCAGGTGGATTATTGTCTTTGATGATAAGTAGCATTTGGGTGAGACCAAAGCCCTTGTTTCAAATGAGAAGATTGTCCTGGTGAATTAGGCTCACAGTACATTTCTATGTAGTTTACCTGCTGTCACACGAATACAATTAGGGGACAGTGCCTGAAGTTGAAGTCTGTGTTTCACTCCCTGATGTGTGGCTGCAACTGAAACTGGACAATTTCAATTAATCTTAACCAACAAACCTCATTGATAAAATAACTGCTAGAGTTAGCGATTGCACACTTAGAAAGTACACACGCTAGACATGGCCGAATCAATCTTGCGATGTTTGATTTTTGATAATCAGCTGAAGCTTAATTCACTGTTAAGTTAGGCTTCAATTCTGCATTTAAATAACTGACAAACCACTGATTTAATCTGAGCACCCATGTTATTATAGCATAGAAATATAATTGTAATTTTTTTTTAGGTAAATCTTTCTCATGAATAAGAGCACACAGAGCTTTTCAGCTGCTCATTAGGATGTATAACCATCTTTGAGGTCACATTTTTCAATATCTTACTGCCATACTGATTAGTGTTACTGTTACATTTGTACCCAAATAAATATTTAGAATATATAAAGATGTTTCTTTCAGCTTACAGTCCAGCTACTGTTTCTGGATCATGGCTGTGTCTTCGTAATTGTTAGGAACTTTATTTAATTTGAGGTTTCCTACCTCTTGCAAATGTTGTGCGTCACTTGTGTTCAGGAGAAACAAAAACCAAGTTCAAACTGCACAGTGATTGGTTTAGGGAACCTAGAATAGTATTTCCAGCAAAAATACATCAGTAAGCTGTCTTTTTGTCTCAATCAATAAAATCGGGGGTTTTGTTTGCATTTATTTTCAATTTGTACTCATTTGGACAACACAATTTGCTAGCCTATATGATTACAATAAGATTGCACTTAAATGTAATGTCCAGTTTTATTGAATCATTGATATAAATGTCAGTCGTAACAGAGGAGGGTCTGGTATTGATTCCTTTCACTTCCCTGCCTCAAATTATGGCCATTTTGTATATTGCGACATTAAAGTATATGTGATAGTCAAGGTCACTTTAATGGAACCATACTAAGACCCAGAACCTGTTTCCTTTGTGTACTAATTGGGGGGGGGGGGGGGTCTGTGTGACATATCAGTTGTTGTTCTGTTCCCGGGGTCTGCTGTGAGGCTCCTGTGTGGGATGACCCTAATCCCCATAAATCACCTCCTAAGGCGAGGTTGTAAAAACGCCCGGGTCTCTTTAGAGTGTCAGTGCAGAATAGTGTGTGTGTGTGCGTGTGTTACAGAGTGTGTTTGAATGAAGGAGGCTGTCAATTGTGCATTTGCACTAACATGCCTTGCATTAAGGGAATATGTTCAAAATGGGCGGGTGGTCTGTGTGTGCGAGTGAGGAGACAGCTGTGTCTTGACTGCTGGTGGTTATAGGCTCATTCACAGTAAAACAGTGATTACAAAATGACAATGAGCAAAATGTAAGTAGTATGAAAGTGTTCTAATGTGCAATGTGCATATTTTCACATGCAGTCTTTGTATTTGAGGATGTGGTTTGGTGCTGCGCTGCGGTTCTCATTGTCAAAGTTTCCGATAGAAGACAGTGTTTTGACGAAAGGTAATAGGCCTGGTTTGCAAACTTGGCTAAATGAGTTTGGTTATGGGTCTAGTTAACTTTAGTGCATGGTCTTATTTTCTGTTCCTTTTTTATGTAAAACCCTTAACCCTCAAAGTTATTCTTAGTATTGCTCATTATTATGTAGGTTTGTGGTGAGATCTGGCTGTGAACTAATGTCAGATATTGCATTAATGTATCATGCTTAGTTTGTTTGAAGTTGTTCAGTTCAAGCCTAGTTAATAATCGTATGTTATTGAGACAATGACTCGGGGTAATTCCTTTTTTCAAAATCAGATGTTTGATCTAAGTTTATTTTTATGAATTTTTTCAGTTTAATATTAGTATTAGCCAGTGACATGGTCATCTATTGATGTCAATACAGTTATGTTTTGTTTTGTTTAAATACTTGCCCTATCAGACCTACTATAATGGTAAAAACAGGATATTACATTTCTACTAATAATACTACAAATGATGTGTGTTTTTAGAATGGCCAACACAGAGCCAATGACGATGGATTGTGGCAAAAGTTGAGCAAAGTACAACTTTTTATTAACCAGCCTACATCTTTTTTCTCAAGACCTTGTTCTGCCAGATAAATGGTCTCATTGAAACAAATGAGGATGCTGCAACACATCCCTATTGTTAGTCTGAATACAGACTAAGTGTGTGAGTGTGAAGGCTCAGGGGAATGTGGCTTTGGCTGGCATAATGATGGCTATCTCTGCCGCTGGCTGTTTTGAATGTAATCTTGCCACTGGCGGTGCAGAGAGCCAGTGTGTGCTGGGCCCGTTGCTCATTGTGCAGAGATCAACGAGATCCCCAGAATTGCCAACACACAGAGGAAGTGACCCAACCTGACCCAACCTGACTCAGTCAGACCTACTGACGCTGGTATAAAGCGGTGAGGGCACAGCAGGCTGGACCAGATGGAACCAGACCGAGCAGAGTCCAGCTCTGATAAATCCTGTCTTTGTGTTGCCCCACTGTTCCCTCCATCAGTGCCCACTCTGCAGATGGTTTTGTACGATCATTGGCTCACAGAAGGTTATACTATAGAAACACCTGATGCCCAGATGTTCCAGTCTTCTAAAGTGGGTCGTAGATAAAAACAGATTTTAAACAGTGGCCATACTTCGTTTGTTTTTCTTTCAGACCACATTTCCATTAATGACAGCCATATGAGTTTAGATGCAGACACTGTGCCAACTTAGCCTTTCCTCTGCTGTTACATTTAGCTTGCGATCAATCATAGATCGAATCTTGTAATACATTCCTAAAGGCAGCATATCTGTGGTGTAATACTGTTGTTGTCTTGCTCTAAATATTGTACATTTTGAATCACAAACACTTGTAGTATTTTAAGATGGCTCTAAAGGTTCTAGATAGCCATTTTTGTTGTTTTCTAAGTTACAATGGATTCCAATTTGTCATGGGACTACATAAAACATGTATGTCACTATTAACCTGGACAAAATAATTTATATTCACAACATTATACACTTATTATACTACTGAAACACTTGGATCACTTTACATTTACAAGCATTTTTATTTCATTACAAATAGGACACATATTTGTTTGTAAAATAGGGCCATATATGCCAATGGCTCCAATCCAATATTGTCCCTAGTGTTTATCGATTCAATGATCGACCCAATTTCACTGATGCAAATTAACGACCCAAATCACCTCAGCCTCTTTGAATTATGCTATTTGCACCCCGAATTGTCTCATCCCTAATTCTTATGTTGACCCTTTATCCGTTTTTATTTTTTTACTTGATCATTCTCTGAAATTGATCTGCAAATTAGCCATCGACTTAAAATGCACACAGGTGTATAGATTGGACAGATGTTGTGCTTTTTAAGCTGTGACAAGCATTTACTGATTTACTGATGAAAAACACTAATTTGCTGTTGTTTTTGTAGTATATGCACCAATATTGTGGCAGTGTTTGTTTTATATATCGAGCTCTGGCTTTTCCACAGTTGCACTATAAAAGGTGTCTCAGTAAAAGTAAACAGCATTTGTTATTTATTTTGCTGCTGACACCTCCCCCACCCCAGCACACAGACCGAGCCAGAGAACACCAGAACACAGCAGAGCGCTAACAGGCTGTGTGTGAGCGGGAGGGAGGGGGCTCTCACTACACCACATTGAATATTTACTGTCTTTCCATGCCAGGCAGTGAGCGCATGAATGGCAGGATAAAACTAAACAAGAACATTGTGAGCTGTTTACTGGGTATTAATAAGACAGAGGTTAATACAAACCACTTGCACGTGAACATCTCTATAAATCCCCCTGTCTCTGTGTATTTGTGTGCAGATGCATCATTGATTTCAATTATCTGCTCGCCCCCCTTCTCTCAAAGGGTTTATTTTTCCATCAATAAACAGGATTGTTTCACTTAAGAGTGTGGCGGGAAAACTAATGGCTCGTAATGGATGATAATGGATTGTGTTTTTAGCAGGCCTTTCATCTATGGGAAAAAGCCCTTCCACCTCTAAATGCACGCACGCGGACCAGCACGAGCACATGCATGCACGTTGCACGCTCATATATATCCACTGAAGGGGTTAGTCTGTAGTGCAGTGAAATCAATAGACTGGGGTCGTCCTGTTGGATTCCGGAGAGGTTCAATGTTCGCCTCATTTGTTCTGGGGGAATGAGACGGTTTGAAGCACTGCAGGGATCAATTGTTAACCAAAATTGGATTGTCATGTGTTCATATCCTTACTAGTTCCGGAGAACATGGACTAATAGTGAGTCATTGTACTTGTAAAAACAGAGACTATTTTTTAAACTATTGTTCATGGATTGACACAGGAATGACCTAAGACCCTTACAAAACGCCTACCTGAATTAGGGCTTTTACCTGGATTATATGAGCGATGTGGATGGCATCTGTGGCATGCCATTCACATTCTGGTTGCTGCTCAGACTGACCCTCTGTTCCTCCTGAAAGGGCTCATCTAGCTGGTCGCTTGACTGACAGTAGAATGACGGTGCATTAAACAGAGGAGAGGCGGGTGTTAAATAACCTATCCCTCTCTTTATTTTGCTAAGAAAACCATTTACTTTATCTTTTGGCTGGATGTCAAATTTGATTTCAATTGTTTGATATTACTATTTTAGGCAGATATGCCTATTGCCGCTACAGTAACCAAGGTAACCACAGTAAACAATGCTGCTGTAGGTGCAACGTGTTTTAGAGAAACATGCTGTGACCAAAGAGAAAGGACTACAGGTTTATTTATAATAAAAACACAGTATACATACATAGGATCAAATTGTATTAATATTAAGATTTGAAAACTTGGAGTCAAATATGTGCAAGTTGGAGAGACTTGCTAGAGCTACTGTATTATTGTAATGTGCCATATTAGAGGAAATTAGTATTACCTAGGTAACAATATATTCTTCTCATCATGTTTTGCAGAAGTTATTGAACAGAAGTAACTATTTTGTGGTAATACAAACCTCCGGTAATCTACGAGGTTTGGTCTAACATCAGTGTGATGTACTATGAAGGGGTGTTGATGGAGGTTTTATGTTTAGCCTCATTTTTTTTTTTAGGCTTGAGTGGGCTGCCACTGTCACCCCCCCCTCCCCCCCGAAAACATGCAGACATTGTGCTGAATCATGGCCGGCATTCCTGTGGCCAGAACACTGTCCAGTCAGCTCCAGGAATCTCTATATCTCTGCATCTCTCTCTGTGGCACACACACTCTCACGCACACGCTCAAACATAGACAGAATGCATTGCATGACTTTGCTATTGGCGTAAACATTCCTGCTTTTTTATCCACATCGAATCGATTTTTAAATGATTTTACAGGGATAAACATTTCCAAGGTCATCCGATATAGGCGAAGTGATAGATAAAAATGTATTTTTCAGTCTGTGTGGAGGGTTGTGTTAATTGGTTATTGGAGCGTTAATTGACGATTGAACGGTAGGCAGATATTAAGGTGCTTTTTAAATGCAAAACTGCAACTCATATTAAGTGAAGCAGAACATTTAGTGAAATAACCTGTTGTGAATTTTGGAAATTATAACAAATCACAACTTGTGATTGAATATGAGTTAGATATTAGTTCTATGGAATGACATTATTATTATCATTCCATAGAAGTTGAGAAGGAAGTAAGAATCTGTTGGGACTGCACCAAACCTGTTTTAATTATTGATTAATCTGATGATTATTAACAGGATAAATTCGTTGTTATAAAAAATATCACAAAGAGGCTTGAAGACTGATTAAGAGTTTTTGCTCTGAATTATTGTAACAAGTAATTGATACATACCAAGGGCGCCAGAAGCAGGGGGGCCAGGGAGCCATTGGCCCCCCCCCCCCTTTTCAGCCCTGCCCCACATTTTCGCAGCAGCAGATGCTGCGGAAAACTGTACAAATCCCGTTTCAATAATTCCCCTCTACTCTAAAGTCGCATCTAAAACGCGATCTGATCTAGCTGTGTATATTTTGTTATTTTTGATTGTTATATTCAATCTCACTAGCTACAGGCATGTTTGAAGCTTGTAAAGGGAAGATGACAGCTCTCACTGGCCACTCTGCTGTTCCTCAGCGCCGCTCCCCCTCCCTCCAGCTGAAATTATGAATGTACGGTGCTAATCATAGATAACACGGCAGGGTCCGTTACAGTTTGTTTTGATCTGATTTCAATTAAGCAAAGTCTTGGCTTTCAGACTATTAAACTTGTTTCGGAAAATTCAGATGATAAATAGGCCTACAACTTTGAAGCTTGTAACGGCATAATTACAAGCGGAGAACGGAGTAACTTGGGTCACAGCAGGCATAACAACAGCCGGTGTTTCCCGTGAGTGCAGTAATCCAAACAAAAATATTTCCCCTCCGTAGTATTTTGATAATTTGCTCCGCTAATAATCAATCAGATCGATGGATTCCAGAGAAGAGAAAACTTTAAAGGCCTTTTTCTCAAAATGATGACTCTGTAACAGTCATTATATAATGTGACATATTTTGCTTAATATTTGGAGTAGCCTACAAAAACAATCCTGATATCATTAGAAAGCTAGGAATCAAAATGTGTCTTTGGGTCAATGCGACTGATTTCGATGGAGCAGGTCACTTTGCATTAGGTAAAATAAAGCAGGCAAACATAACAGGAAGAATATGTAGGCCTACATTTTAACCCAATGAAATAGGACATTGTCACACCATTCAAATGTATCCATGTAGGCCTACCCTAAATTACAACCAATAAAAAAGCTGAGATTTGTTTATTTGTTACGTTGTTTACTTTATTTGTTACGTTGTTCTGTGTGTGTCAGTCGTTAACCTAGAGATGGAAAGAATATATACACTTGCAAACATGTCAGAAGAACCAGCGCAGAAGAAAACTAAATACAGTCAATCTAAACTTAAATTTAACAACTGGAAGGTCACATCCCTGACATCCACATCTCCGGAGCCTGGACCTTCTTCAAACAGCGAAGCCAGATGAACCCAAAAGCAGCAGCTCTGCGGCCGCAGAAACTGTCAAAACCACCACCGCCGCCCCCACCGCCGCCGTTGTTGTACCGAAACAGGCTGGTTTCGACTGCATGGAGGATTGTTGTCGGGACATTGAGGCGGGTAAAGCTGTACAGCTAACTATCGGAAAAAAGGAGACCGCTAGTAGATTATTTGGGCAAAGAGAAGGTAGGCCTACTTCAACGCAGAATGGTACAAAAACAGAGTGGTTAATTATTTGCAAAACCACTAAACGATAGTGATAAACTGCGATGTTAACAACCTCATGATAACCTCATATTTTTTTAACTTAGGATCATACCTGTGTTTAGTCTAGAAAAAGGTAATTGTCAGTGGCGTTTTCTCCTGGAGGCCAAGGGAAGCCAGGCTTCACCTGTTTTTTTGGATTGTAGTTATAATTTTAATAAATAAATAAAAACACTTCGTTTAGTTTCGGAAATTCTTTGCCGTGTGTTGCTGCCGGCCCGTCTCTCCCCCATTCTCATTGAGTATTTTACAAAGAGTGAAACAGCGCCCCTCTATATGTTATGGTGAAACAGTAGATTGCACTCTTTGTTGCGAGAGGAGGCCAGCCGAAATTGGCTTCCCTTGGTGAAAAAAAATCGAGGGATTGACCAATCAGACAAGGCTAACGTCATGCCCCTGCCAACCTGTGATTAGTCAGGGCCATGCCAAGGGAAGCCAGAGGCGGCTGGCTTCTCTTGCCTCCAATCAAATCACATCAATTTAGTGTGGCAGTGACGCATCCTAAAACCCGGAAGTAAGCTGCGCTCGGTTTCCCTCGACAAAAAAGCAATGGGATTGCTCCATAGGATTTTGGAAAATAGCTCGAAATAAGGTCAGTGGAAAATGAACCTGTTAGATAAATGCATGTTTTGTTCAGCCGGATAATATCCACATGTCTACCTTACTTTTATTATTTTCGAATCATAAATCTAATCGATAGAAGATGGATAGCGTCACTGCACCACTCTCACCGCCGTTAGAAAGTAGCAAGCAACTGAAGCAAGTGCAATTATGGAGGGTGGAGATTTGGAGTATTTAATCAAAAATAATTGTACTAAACTTCCGCTACAGCAGCAACTAAAAATAAAATCTGATGACAGGCCAATGCCCAAACTGGAGCTGTGTACAGCGGGGGAAAAAGGAGCGAATCGGACGTAAAACGTTAAAGGTCTCCTGATTTAGTTTGTGAATTAATGCTTATTAGAGTTTGGGCTGGAGAGTGCGTGCGGACCTGTCGGTTAGATAACAGGCGTGTGTAAGTCCTGCATCTGTATGATACAAATGTGTGTAAAATGATACCGGGTGCTGTAATCACTCATCTGGTTACGTTATCACATTGACCACCACACCCCCGACCCAAAAGAAAGGACGTATTATTGTCTTCCTCCAATTTTCTCCCCACGCCACGCTACTGGTAATTGTGTGCATTTTATTATAAAGTTGTATATTTACAGACTGTTGCAAAAACTAAGAAGCTTATAAACATCAGGTTTAAAACTAAAAGAGCTTTACAATGAAAGATGTTTGGAGTTTTATTTGAGTTATTCATTTACATTTTTGTAAAAGAGATGCTGATTTGAAACCGTTGTTACATTCAGTTACGGCACTTCTTGTTTCTGCCGGAGAGAGGGGAGGCCGTCCCAAAGCTTGCTGCTGTATTTACTCCCTCCATCTGACAGGAGGGAGCCTCATGTGTCACTCCACGGAGTTCACTCCGTCACGGAGGGGGGAGTGTGTAGGGGTAGGGTGTAGGGCAGGGGTGCCCAACCTTTTTTTAACCGAGAGCTACTTTTAAAGTTGCCAGTCTGCCGAGATCTACCAGTCCAAATAGAGAGGCGTAGTTACTGACAGCCTACTACCAGGTAAATACACACTTCTACTTGTATAAAACTGACCTTTGTACGATGAATACTTCATAAAATACTGCAGATCCTTTATCTTACCTCTTTCTAATCTACACACATACAAGTATTCAACTGAAGCTTCACAACAGTGTTGTTGATACGGAGTTGGAGTTTATTCAGACGTCACTACAGTGGGTAATGTTTTCAAGAAAGATTGAACAGTGCTGCCACATATGACACAGGGAAAAAAGAAAAGACTCTGAACCCTTTCTTTGCCATTATATAAAAATAGTGTTGCTACAAAAGTATAAATGAGGCTTACTAATAAGACAACTCAGATCTGAAGCTACACAGGAATCTGCTGCCAAAGTGCAATAAAAAAGACAAAATTAATAGAATCAAACCGTTTTTTTGTTGCATTTTAGTAGATTATAAAAATAAATGCCTTTTTAAAATAGGATGCAAGCAACACTAGTTTCTTAACCTGAATTGATAATAGACTATAATCAATTTAAACAGAACAGATCTTAATGTTTGCATTCTTATACCATTTTGTACAATAATTATAATTAATAAGTTCAAACAAATAAAAACTTACAGCTGATTAATAACGGTATCTAACTTGAGTTTTTATTATATCAAAAACCTGTTGAAATGCTACTGTTATTTTTACTGTCCCCCAAAAGCGCGTCGGCAGCCTCCAGGAATGCTTCTTTCACAACTTTGCCGTCTTTGAAAGACTTCATGTGTTTCGCAAGAACGTGCCTGACACGATAAGATGCTGTGGTAGCAGCCTTGCTCTTGTTGTTGGGCCTGGTGGAAATGGACTGCTGTGCATTTAGCTGTCCTTTCAGGCCCCTCCCCTTTTGGGAGCGTAGGGCAGAATTAGGAGGGAATTCGGTCTCTTAGCGTTTGTGCACTGTTTTGAAATGCCGCTCCTAAATTACCCTTCTTCGATAAAGCCACGCTCGCATTGCAGATGAGACAGATGGACTTTGAATTGGAATAAATACAAAAATAATCATCCTCCCACTCAGAGTGAAAATTATATATTTTGGGCTTTTTTGCTTCTGCCATAATTGCGGTCTTGTGTGTGTGCGGACTGTCACTCCTGTTGACACGGACAACGTCAGCGAAATAGTGCCCACTGCTCACCAGCCACGCCCCGACACATGGGGTCACGCTGGCCAATCACAAAGCTTTGATGCGTTCAAGTGCATTATTCTGGCACGGGAAGATTATGTTATAGGACATTAACGATAAAACAGAATGTTGTTGTTCTATTTTTAGACACATCTCGCGATCGACTGGGAATCTCCTCGCGATCGACCGGTTGGGCACCCCTGGTGTAGGGCGTGGGAGTGGGCCATACACACGCACTTTTTTTGGCCCCCCCACTTCTAAAATGAATCCGGCGCGCCTGATACATACTAGGGCTGTGCATCTTCACTGGTCTCACGATTCGATTCGATTATCCTGTCAACGATTCGATTCAATTCGATATCCCGATGCATCACGATTCATACCAATGCGTTGCATCCTCAATTTTCTATATTACTGCACATGGCTTATTTTTCATCAATGCATACATGCAGTAAATACATATGAACTCTCTTTTTATTATTTAGAAAGTGCTTCAGAAATCAATAACATAAATGTCTTGACATTCATTTATAAACCAAAATAAATGAATTGTATAGGTCTAGCCTCCCTATATCTGTGTGTGAAGTTGTTGCATCCTCAAAAACAAAAAAATAATGCTTCTGCAGTCTAGCTGCAGCTTCTAGCAACGGTCTTCTGTTAAAAAAAGGACACTGAATGTCCTGAATGTGGCATCACACACAGGACTTGAGTCTGAACACAGCAGACAACAGGAGTATTTACAACAGCATATACAAACAAAAATAGTGCATGTGGGTGCACACTTACATTCTCTGTTTTACTGTTACATAAATCCCATGAATGTATGAGATTAAATTAGCTTCATCATATCTCAGTGATTAAGTGAATAATAAGGTTTCTATCGGGTCACTATCAGCCTGTCACTCATTATTTTCAGGGAGGGGGCGGGGTTTGGAGGAACAGAGGAGACGGTGATCGCGGAAGCTTTTTTCCTCCTGCCTTCACAAACTTTACACACGTATATATCGTCTGAAAATTGCTAGAGGACATTCATACTTTGCAATCCAAGACTTAATTAAATCCACCAAAAACCGGACATGATTGTAACGCGATTATTTTTGAAAAATATAAATCCATGTGCCGCAGCGACACGGAGTGATTCAGAGCGGGTCCTTCTGCTGTTGGTTCTGGACTGGTGTTCTTGTGTTGGTGGATAAAGCAGACTGCTCCGTGTTTGGTGTTTGGTGTTGCTGTGCCGCTGTGCCGCCGTCACGTCTGTTCCCTGATCTCTGCGTCACTGACCGATTTGATATTAAAGTGACAGAAAAAAAAAACGTTATAGTAAAGCCGCGGCCGGAAAATCAGGAAGCAACGTTACTACGCTATAACCGATTATCTTCCGTCACTGTATCGAGACCGAATCGTCCACGTCCGCATCGCAATGCATTGTAGAAACGATTATTTTCAACACCCCTAATACATACTACACACTATGTCAAAAAGGTAGATGAAATGCACAAATTGAACCATGGTTTGGTAACTGCAGGGAAATGCAAAGAGGTTCGGAAGGACAGATATCCACAGATAGATGTTGTGATGCTAAAATGCACCTTGAAGCCAAAAAAACTTAAATTAAACATGCTCCCAGTCTATTAAAGTAATAGTTTGACATATTGGTAATTGACCTTTTTCTAAGAATAGACTTAAATATGTTTTAGTGAGTGAGATAACAAGAGCAATCTCATGCCTGTGTGAAGCTGCAGTTGGGACGGGGTTAGTCTAGCTTGGCAAAAACACCATGAGTAAGAGAAAATAAAATGGTTAGACAGGCTCTATTCAAAAACACAGATGTCCTGCTGAAATATTAGAACGAGTCTGATGATCATCATGAAGTGTCACAGGGGGAAAGTTGGCTCATGTGGTTTGCTCAGGCTCTCTGAGGCTGTTATGACGTGAGATCTATCCAGCGAGTGTCTTTCCCACAGGGACGATATTCATTCACTCTCGCTTTGTGTAAGCTAATTCCTTTCTCTACGCTTTGTGGTTGAGTGAGGAAGGCTGCTGGAGGGACAGAGTGATTTATTTTTTGTGTGTGTTTATCAAATACATTTTCTCTCAATAGTCTAGCCAGCTGCTTCTCTTAATAGCACAAATTAAGCACAGAGCCACTTCATTATTTGTGTGTCTGGTGCTTAAATGTCCATGTACTGTCCCTATTATTTCCCATATATTGAATTTATTCAGACAGCCCACACAAACGGACTTGCTCTCTTAATGTGGGTCAGTTCATTTGATTGTGTGCTGGAGATGAACTGTTTTTAAAAAAAATTGAAAAAAAAATTCAATTTAGAAGTGTAAAGCAATCTGTTTGAAATAAGATCATCTTTTATTAGGGTTACACAGCAGGGTGATTTGCATAGGCATCTCAAATAAAAAAATCTGAATGTATTATATATTCTAAATAACTATAACTATAGAGACTGTATGGTTACAATTCATATTTAAAATTGGTATGTCAGAGCCTCTCCCCCAATTATTTTTAGAGTGACCAGATATACATTAAACAACCTGTTTCCTTTCTTTTGGATTAATGCGCTGTTGGCAATATATACCTTATACATTCCCTATGGTCTGTTTTGGCATGGGTACTCTAGCATTAATGCCAACTATTTTCAGCTCTGTAAATAGTGCTGTACTACCACCTGCTGGTAGGCAAGCTGTGAACTGCCCACATACAGCAGGCCCATCCTATGGATCTACATATATTGGGCTTCTGAAGGCTGCTTTTAGTGCCGTGTATATAGCTGCTGAATGAATGCTTCCTCCCAGCATGCCTTCATTGATGCTGGGATGGTAGTATACATTTCCTTTTTTACCTGTAAGACTTGGAATGATTCCACTTTACTTACTTGGCCAATACACGTTCAGTCATATTTTTACTATGCACATCTTTTTGTAAGTTATATATTTAAAAGTCAGCTTTTCAATTTATGAGGTTTGCATGAGAAGTTCGTCCATCACTGTTATCATAAAATTATTTCTCATTCCTGAATGAAACATGTTCAGCGTGTGGTGCTGCAGTTGGAAAATGAATCGGTTTGAAAAGGTTTATGCATTCTTGTGCTTCATCATCTGAGACTTGAGACGGAGTCATGTGAGAGTTATTGAGGTCAAAAGCAGTCATAAGTAGGGATGGGTATCGTTTGAAATGTATCGATTCCGATTCCGGTTCTGCTTATCGATTCCGGTTCTTATCGATTCCCCGTTTCAATTCCAAAATATTAAAAGAAAGAGGTCAAACGTTTAGATGGAAGAATTCTTTCTTTTAAGCTTTAACTGACATTTTTACAAATAAAAAAATATACATGCAATACAAATGTATTGCACAATAGCTGTGCTTTATTTGAACTGTGGCAAGCTATTAACAGGCATTACACTGTGCCTTGTCTTTTTCTTTTTTAGTGTAGTGGAGCATCACTTTAGAGCGTTTACCGCGACCCATCTTTGGTGTTATGAAGTGACTGAGCTCGTGAACTGTCTACGGGAGGGCAGGGGAAGCCTTGCTGCGGGGCAACTGTGGACCTCTGTCGCCTGTCAGCGCAACTTACATGATGCCGTTTCAAAAAATTAAAGGCGGTGCCGGCCGTCAGCGTACCGAGCCGGCCGTCAACGGCCCGCTGACGGCAGGCCGTTCTGTGATTCTCCAGAACACAGATGGCCAGTCCGCAATGTATTCCACCCGGTCACCGCAGCGCCGCGGCGCAGACGGACCCGTAGGAATACAGGGTCTACCGCGTTTAGGAACCGTTAAGCAGAACCGAAATTGTGTATTTTGTATGGGTACCCGGTACCCGGCATTTTCTTATCGGTTCTCATCTGGAACCGAGTTTCGGTTCCCAACCCTAGTCATAAGAGTTTATACATTCACAGAAATGATGGTGTGAATTGTTATGAAACAACTGGGGTAAGGATTTTAGGATGAAAGGAACTCATAAGCATTGTTTAAATCCATTCACAGTAAGCATATTCATCATCCTATTGGTGCTTTAAGTAAGACTCAACCAAAGTACTACACAGTGTGGACATGAGAGAAGTGGTTAACTGTTATTCACCCTAACATATATTTCATGACTGTAAATCGCATGGTTGGTTTGTAGTATTTAAGTGTGATTGTGGTTGATGAGGTCTTGTAGGAGCTCATGCCTCTCCAACAGGGCTTAAGGGAAATATTCCAATGATTTCAGCAAAGATCTATTCTTTCGGAGTAGACTATGGTTGCCAAATTTGGGGAATATTCTAGCTGGGAACGAATTATTGTGAATGAAGTCTAACTGGAATATACGGATTATTACTTTTTACCATATCAAAAGGAGACATAGTCCATTATCTTGCCAATTCATGAATTTGATACAAACAATGTTAAATGACCCAATGTGTTTTCAATTGGACTTTCAGAATCAGAAACTAATGATCAGTTTAAAAGAAATTGTCTTTTTCACAAATCTAGACAAAAAACAGATTTAGAGAAATGTATTCCACTCTAGGATTTAAGGAGCCTTGGATTAAAAATGGGCTACATGAAAATACCTGACATTGTTTTAGGCTTTGTTCAGCAAATAACTTTTTTATTTGTCTTTTTTAAAATTACAACTTATTTGTCTTATAACATTTTTCCATATTGGCTAATAAAGCCCACATAATGGTTATTATAGGCCCTGCATTTAAGTGATGAGCACTCTGTGAGCATGATATACTTTTAAGGTGGTAAAAAACATATCTCTTTAGTTTGATGACAGTGAATGACATTAGAAAAGCACATCATGATTGCAAACTATCAGATGTCAAATTAATGTTGCTTTAGTGAAAACTGTTTTTGTTAAATACCATACAGACATGACAGCGTGCAGATTGAATGAGGCAGCGAGCGACTCAGCAGGCTTGTTGAGTCTGGACATGTCAGACACTTCAGGGAACAACAAAGGGTTTGGGATTAATTGGTGGCGTTCTGGCAGAAAGCAAGTACTTGACAGGAATTCAACCCTACAGAAGGAGGTCTATTCAGGTCCTTAACGGGAGTTGAATTAGTATCGACTGAGTCGGCAGTAGTTTCCACCAGGTGGCAGTGTATACCAACCAGTCTTAACAATAATACACTGTACTGATTAAGCATTTGCCTCACAGTGTTGTCTTTCAATAAGTCAGCTGTTGTTGTTTTTTAAAAAACGATTTTAGCAGGGCGGTATATTTTGGCTTCTTGGTTGTCAACATTTTTTAAAGAGTCTTTAACAGCTAATTGCTAGTGTAAAGTAACTGTGTTTTATGCTCAGAAGGAAGGTTTTCTGTTCGGATGCCGTATATATTTTTTAGTAATTTGATATATTGAAGAAGAAAACTAGCTTGTGTGTACCTTGTGACCCCCTGTCATTAATCAGCTTTTCTCTTTTCTTCCTTTCATGTTTTCCTGTGGCCTCCTCTTTTTGCTGCAACAGGTAAGACTTTTCTTTTTTAAATAATTGTAGTTTTCACTCACTTTTATCTAAATAGACGTGCCCTATGGCTGCAATAACAGTTTGTTCTCCTTATTGATTAATCTGCAAAATATTTGATAGATAAATCCATTTATTGTTTTGGTCTATAAAATGTCAGAAAATTGTAGAAGAAATTGGGCCAAAAATATTGTGTTGAATACTAGGGATCGACCGATATGGCTTTTTCAAGGCCGATACCGATTATTAGTAATCAAGGAGACCGATAACCGATATTTGGAACCGATATACATTTGCAGTAAAATCAGAAAATCTTGGTGTCAAAATTTAGAATAACACAACTTCTTTGAAATGCCTTTTTATGTTTAATGAACTTTTCAACATCTTAAAACTGGTTTCCTCTCTGTGACCCTGAGTAAAGTAAATGAAGTAAAAATAAAACTTGTTCTGAACTTCTGATATTTGAGTCTCACTCATTTAGTAGTCCCAATTCAGCAGCAGCAGATTGTGGTGCAAAAAGCAGAGTTGCTGCGAGGCTCCACTAGCAGCCGTCCCAGCGCGTCACAGTTTCTCCGTTGCGAGACGCTCTTGAGAGGCTAAAAACAACATTAATGCAATTTCTGCATGAAAAATGACTTTAAATGATTATCAAGATATTTGGGGATTCATTTTTTGTCAACTGGGTAATGATTGCACCATGTTTAGTGTATTCCAGGTTATAAGAGAGCAGCATGAGGTCATCCTGTTGTCTGTTGCTGAACATCCTGAACTCACTGTCCTCATGTTACACCTAAAGCGGGGAAACAGTGGAGAATCTCAATAATTGCTTAATCAGACAAGAGTGAAGAGAGTGCATGAGGTTGCTTCCTATGTAGATCCCGAGTCTGCCACTCGTCCAGTTGCTCCTTTTACTTAACACAAATGACAAAAAGCATGTAAACCAAATATAATTTAAAAGGAATTGCAGGGGAACCTTGAATTGAACTCTGATTTGTCACCAGAAGATGGCGTTGTTGGTTCCGGTTACTCTTTCTGCATAATGTGTTGCTGGACACGTTGTATTGGCATTTCTTACCACATGTTGGAAACCATTCCTCTGTTTAGCTGCATTGTAAATTGGTGAAACACACTTTTTGTTCATGAATTTTGGTCACCTATTGTACTCAGTAATATGGTATTCACTGGAGGTCTCTTTAGAGAGCATGCCAGCAATTTGCCATTTAAGGTTGATTACCAAATCAGACCAGGATGCAGGTACCCTGAATATAAAGCAGGAATACCCAGAGAAGGATCACCTCAGTGAGAGTGGCATGAGGATGATGATGATGATGATGATGGGGTCTGTGTTGTCTTTCCTGATTGTAAGGCCGTGCAGAAAACAAGAGTTTGTTAGTGTGTAGCTAAGCCAAGCTTTTGATAGCTCTGATGTCGTCAGAGCAAAGTTAATCCACTCAGTCCTCCCCTCAACACACACACACACACACACACACACACACACACACACACACACACACACACACACACACACACACACACACACACACACACACACACACACACAAGGGTCAGGGCATGTAGCCTAATTGTTCCTAAATGTTTCAGTGATGTATTGATTGTTTGAACTCTCCCTGACCTAATTCAGCAGCAACTATGAGAACCTATGAGCATCATTCTTTTCTCTATACATGTATACAATATATATTTTATATAAACAGGAATAAGTCTCATTGAGATGTACATCTCTTTCCCAAGAGTGACCTTGCCAAGGGAACAGTAATAACTTTGCTACAACAATAAAGACAAACAACACAAACGGACCATAAAACACACTACAAATGAACGAGCACAATATCTACTCTAAAATAATTCTGATGCATGAAAGAGGTCAAATGGGATTCAGAGAATTTTTATATATTGTCGCAATTTCTAATCATTTGGTGTGCAGTTTCCAAAGACAATCAATCCAATAGCTTTGCTTCAAGGCAACATTCCCCTTTGGAAATGCTGGATCAAAAAACTCCGATGAACATTACCATTCTCCATCAATTTCCTGGCCGGTCAATGACAAATCAATTCTGGCACACCCAAACCTTCAGTCCCTCTGTTCTCAGAGACTCATCCCAAATGAGGATGGAGCAGAGTAAATCGACTGCAATGGTAAAAACTGGGTCAGAAAAGCACGTGGGGTTGGGAGGAATGGAACTGTAAAACGCAGCAATCCAATCTCATGTCAGGAGGACATTTAGAGATGTTAAACAGAAAAGTTATACGAAGTTCGGCTGGGAATTTGAAGAAGAGAACAAGAAACCTTGCTATTAAGCCACTTTTTGGAACTCGATCTTAATATCTAAAGGTTAATAAAATAGCGGTTTGTTTACCATAATACTAGCTTAATTTGACCATTTACATACGTTTTTTACTGTCTGACATTTTCCAGCTTTTCTATCAGCTAATAATGTCAGAAGACATGTTGTTGTTGAAGTTGCCTTCAGGAAAAACTCTTGGAGCATTCGTTTGTTTGCAAGAGAAGTGAGCTTGGTCAGAAGATAGGTTTGAAAATAGGAATTCTGCTGATGCCAAAAATATCTGTATAAGTTACCAGCGCGTCCACAGCTTGGACTGTTTTAGTTACGAGGATTGCTGATCGTGTCAGAGGGAGGTTTGCTGAAATGTAGAGTAGGGCATGAGGGAATCATGAATCACCTGGTCATGTGCTTCGGTGGAGTATCTAAATAAACAGCCTCCTACAATGTGGAGGCTGCGTTTGTGACCCAGACATTAGTGAGTAAGCTCTCCTCCTCCATCAGTCTTTAAGAGATAAGAAGCTCTAGAAAAACAGAGATGTTGTAATCGAAGAGGAGGATACACTTATTTTGTACGAGCACTAATAAGAGTTGAGAGTAGAGATGTGGTTTCATCAATACCAATTTGAAACTGTCCAAACATGAAAACTAAGCACAGGCGACTTAGGGGTCTCTCTCTGAATAAGGACATGCATTAGTGAGAGCAGTGCTTTGTTTATTTGAATGTGAAAGTGCAAAATATTTGTTATCATAATTTCAGCGACACTGCTGCAGCTCAGACTCACCCATTGTGTGTATATAGCTGAGGTGTTGAGGTGTAACAGTAACTTGTTGGAAATAAGTTTGAGTTCACTTATAGCTCGGGAAAAAATTAAGAGAGGCACTCTAATGTTTTCCTTAAATCTCAATCTCTACATGTATGGCAGCCATTCCATTCCAGTGTCTGTTGACTTCAAACACAGAGAAATGTTGTTTGAATAAAGTGATGTTTCTTTTCTTATTCTACAAACACATGCCTATAAATAGTAAAACCAAAGAAACGGATTATGCGAATGTCAAAAAATGTAATGCGTTTACATGCAATGTATGTGTTTTTAATTTCTAAATAAGCATCACTACATTACCCCCACCCACCACACAGTGGGCTTCTCTCCTCATCTTTGCTCTATCTGTATTGCTGCGGTCGGCATTACTCCTATCCTCTGTTGTCTGGACTCGGAGCGCTGTGTGTTCTTTGGATGCTAATCCTTTTAATGCCAGGTTTCACCCCGCATTACTCAAACCTGCTGCTCAATCACTGTTATGCAACTTGGATCTTCTGTGACTGTGCAAGAGAGTGGGGACATACTCTGAGGTTAATAAAGAGGCCATTTGTTGAGCAAATTGCTACTGATAGAATTTAGTGGAGGGAGGCTATGATTGAGAAAGCATTGGTTAATTCCTTTAGTCTTGAATCATTATATGGCTGTTCAAGGACCACGCCTTTGTTTTTGCATGTTAAGGCTATTTGCTTGATGTGATTTGCACAGAGTTGCTGTGTATTGTTTTCCTAACCATGGCTGGTGGTTAAGGTTGGTCAGTTAGTCCAGTGTCTTCTATGGTTGGAAAAAAAGAACGACAAATATTTCTTCTACCATCATATATCATAAGTTGTATTTTATGAAATGCAAACCATGAATTCGATATGTCAATACATAAATGTTTGCTTTTTAATTCAGAAAGGCTTTACGCAAAATTATGAGCCAATGATAAGCTACATTAAGTGCAAAGATATATAACAAATATCAACTTTAAGAATCGAACAGGGCGTAAAAAATACAAAACATATACATCAAACCATATGTGATGCAGTGATGACGTATTATGAAAGCAGACCCGGAAGTTAGCATTGTTTTGCTCTCTTAGCAAAAAGCAATGGGATTTTGGAATATGGCAAACACACTGACACATGTGCTCAGCTGGATAATCCTGTCACATTTCAATAATTTCCCAACATTCATGGAATAGATGAATGGTAAAGGCAATCGCCAGAAGTAAAAGTAAACATAAAGCTATAACTGACCTACATGACGGTCTCATGACTGCATGGAACCACTGCTTAGCTAAAGGGCGGACTCGTGTTCAGTGTGATGCTGTTTAGTAGTCTCATTTAGTCAGTTGTGAGCAAGCTCCTTCTATAAGACACATAAAGTTTCAGACATTCATCAGGGTGGAATTTACTCTCGTTTAATGTGTTCTACAGACCTTATTTCAGGCATCTCACAATAACTTTGAGACGAGGAAACCAGGAAGTGCTAAATGCTAACTCATTCCCGGGCTTAGGACTGATTCCTGGACCGCTCTTTTAGAGGCTGCATTTAACTTTGGTTGAATGGATTCCTTGCGTCCCTCACTTGCGTCGTTTCCCTGTGACTAGTCCCTCCCACCAGGGAAGCATGGAGGGACGCAAGGAAACCACGAGAAGCCGGGAAATGAGTTTTAAGAGCAATGGGACGTCCTTTCTTCCAGAGCGTCACGTGAAGCGATGTCCGTTTGTGATGACGCTGCACAGCTGATCGTCTGATGGCAGCTCTGTCCCCGTTATTTCCACACACAACCCCGCCTCTGTTAGTACACATTTACTGACACTAACATTTGTATCATCTGTTGTAGACCCCAATAAATAAAATAAAATAAGAACTCATTCTCAAAAAAGATAAACGCCATTCTTAAAATGTATAAACGAACAATAGTTTGATTAATATTGATTAGAGTGCACAAAAGAAATAAAATAATTGAGAGAAGAAAAAGAGATATGTTATCTATGAAAACCCAGTTAGATTAACATTCATTGGATTGCACACTTCGTTTGTTTGTTTGTTTGTTTGGATATGTAGCACATTAACATTTTAATAGCACTTAATGACTGACTGAATGGAAAAGACAATAAATGAAAATGCAAAACGAAAAAAGCGATCATGAAAATGTTTCCAAAAAATGAAGAAAATGATTTTTGACCACTTTGTTGTTCAGATATATCACATATGTGTAACTAAATGAAACAGGAATTGAAACAAAACACGGTATAAACTGAGGAGTGACTCTCGTGAGGTTCATGTATTTTCTTCACTCCGCTGGGAAGCTGTTCTCATGTCAAGAAGCATCAGATCAGTGCATGCGCTGCATCGTCCAATCAGTGAGCGATAATAATAATAATGGGTTCCATTTATAAAGCACTTCATATTTGATTTCAAATCCCGAAGTGCTACAAGTGGTGAGCATGAACAGTATAAATAAACATTACACAACATGGTAGAATTAATAAAGAGCAATACAAAATAAATAAATAAAAGGGTGATAAAAAGGTCTAGTGGCAAAGGCTCTTTTAAAGAGATGGGTTTTGAGGCCTTTTTTAAAAGCCTCCACGGTCTGTGGTGCTCTCATTTGGTCGGGGAGAGCATTCCACAGACTGGGAGCAGCCGAGCAGAAGGCCCGGTCTCCCATAGTAAGGGGGCGGGGCGAGTGTCTGAGGATTTCATCGGATGGTTCCTCGGTTATCGCTCCTCGATCCTCGGTCCTCCGGCACAAATAAGGCCACTGGGACGCTACTCAAGATGGCGCAGACAAATCAACTTCCGGTGATACAGAGGAGCGAGGAAATGAAAAATAAGAGCAGTGAAACGCAGCCAGAGTGTATTTGTCTTTGCTTCTGTTTTCCGCTCTCCCTGTAACCCTGACCCTTTGAGACAGTATGAATGCTGAGGCGGTGGATCTAGGCATTTCTAGCTCGTGTCCCTGGGTGACTCTCTCTCCCTCCTTCTCTCCCGCTGGCTCTCCCCCAGTGTGTGCGCGTGATTGTAGTATAGAGCGAGCACTAAGGACTTGCTGCTGTCAGCCCAAATGCCCCAATAGCACCTCTCTCTCTTGCGTATGGAAGCCGAAATGGCCACTCATCATTCCTCCCTTGCCTCCCTGACTGACTCACTCAGTAGCTCTCAGTCATTCTCCATAGTCAGGGTGTGACTATGGAAAACCACTGCCAGGGCTTACTGGTAAAGTCTGTGTTCTTTCCACTATCAAACTACAGCACAGCCAAAAGCCTTTACAATTCAACTATTCAATAGGCCTCTTTTATCATCGCTGGGTCATGCCAGGCCCCTTTTATTAACTTTCATTTCCGTTGAAACGCAGCATATGTGAGAGGAGTTCCTCTTCCTGGGAGTAAGACACATTTTGCCAATAGATAGAAATAAGGAAATAAACCAGAAACATAACTGACATACATATAGGACTTCTCTCCAGGGCTGCACAATTAATCACAAGTTCATGAAGAAGGGCAATATCCAATACTAAGGGCAATATTTTGTAAAAGATTCAATATTATTCTGAATTAAGTATTGTAAAGCTACAGAGATCGTCCGTCACACCATAATCATTCTTATATATTTTTCAACGATGCAAATAATGTTTCAAAATGATCTTTCCCTCATATCACAAAACATATCGCAATTGCCAAATCAGTCAGAAAAATTATGAATCTAATCATCAAAATGATGTCTTTGCATAGCTGTCATAATGAAGCAAGTTTCTCAGCAGTGCTAGTAAACATTCCTAAGGAAATAAACCCTTGTGTCAGGCGGCTGTACCCAACAGCCAGTAACTGGATATATTTCCTTTCTGTGTGTGTGATTTGATCTTTTAATGATGTTTGAAATCGTAGCTGAAGAGCACATTTGTTTGATGAGTAGAAGACATGCATTAATAAATGGGCCTGCTGCTCATGGCTGCATACATTAACCTTTGTTGCTTCACAAGCCAGACTGCATTTGATCAGAGTAGTTGATGGCATATGATTCAAGTGAATGAATGGGAAGCATTCACAGTGATACATTCCTCATTAGAGAATTGAAGCAGGGAGTGAACTATGTGTAGTGTTTAGAGGATGACTATCAGTTATAGTCATTGTTGATATGAAATTAAGCATGATACTGCACAGCCTGTTTGGCTCCTCAAGGGTATTCAAAAGCTGCTTTGGGTTAAAAGTTGGACGACATGTTTTTGATGTTACCAAATCAGAAGAAAAGACCGATGATAGCCCAGCAACAGATGTGTTTAGCACTTGGCTGTTAGGACAGATGTTGCTGATGTCTGACAAACGTGGCCTTCATCAGACTGGGGCTGTGCAGTTTCTAGAGCACATATTTTTTGCATTATCCATATAGGGAAGATGTAAAGGAACCTTGGGTTTAGCTCGTACATCAAAGGTTTGAACGTGTAAAGCAGAAATCCCTCCGCAATAATTGGGTGTCCTCCTGGACTGTGGTGTAGTGTATGGTGTATTTGCAGATTAAGACGATACATAGAGCCTTTAACATTTAGAAAACCTGTTTTTCTTCAATTTAGTTTTTTGGTTGATAAGCAAGAATATTATTTGTTTTGATAAAAAGTGAGGGAGGCAGAGGTTCAAAGTGCTTAAGCAGGCTTCTGTATAACCCAGGTCAGAAGTCATGTGATAGCGATTCACCCCAGCACATGGAGTCTGTTAGGACAAGTGAAATCCCCGGCATTATGCCCCTGCTCTACCTGTTGTTTCTTGGCCGGCTGTCTCTAAGCCGCGGAGGCCCTGCGAGTGCACGTTGTGTTTTCTGTCTGCAGAGGCACTAAGCCATCTTGAGAGGGCTTTCAATGAGAAATGACAAGATGAGACCCTGAGGCACAGGGTCACTATCGCGCTGGCATCGAAAAGTACAGCGTGTTCAAAAATGACAATCTGAACTGTCCTATAGGGTTGGAGAAATAGATGATATCAAATGCCACCAAATATTTGGCCAAAGATATCGACATTGGGACCATATTTGAGGGTTTGACGGTTGATTGGTGCTTTGACAAAATATTTCATTTTTTATATATTTAATATTTTTGATAAATATCAGTGATGTGGATGTATGGTGATTCATAATTATCGAATGCAAATTAACATTTAGAAAAAGAACTATTAGAAAATGACATTGCTCTACTGTTATGCAGCCATTAAAGCCTGGAAAATATAACACTTAAGCCAAATAACCATATTATATCCAAGCTGATTTCTAGTCTCATTTGACAATATGGATATAATGTCAATATATCATTCTAAGTTCTACGGTCAAGTCTGTTATATATCACATTAAAATAGTGCTAGCACTGACAATTATTTAATTATTTATTAATCCTTTGTTCTGTAAAATGTCAGGTAAAGGTGAAAAACGTCCATCCCAGTCTCTGAAAGGACAAGATGATGTCCTTAAAGGTATTGTTTGGTCAGCCCATAACTTATAGAAATGCAGTTAATTATATTATCAAACAAATTAAAGCAGGAGTTTGAGCTAAAAACTGCCTTTTCTGCCACTTTTGATGCAACGATTGTTTTTTTCGATAAGCCGATTATTCAAAAAAGTTGCCGATTATTTATTCGGCTGTTGATTTCTCAATATTTACTGCTAATTTGAACCTTCTATAATTGCAGGGGACGTTTAGATATTTATATTGCATTTACTGTACATCGACATTCTTGTGTGCTCATAACATTCCATCCTGCTATAGGGCCACATAATTGTATGTTCCAGTAAAAAGAGAGCTGCTGAAGGGTTGTTGAAGAGTTGAGTCTTAAAGTTATTGTACATCCATGTGTTGGGCTATAGAGGGCGGATGATCACGGAGTAGGAGCAGAGAAATCACTGGACCACATGCTAATCTCTGTTGATGGTTTATGTAACTCCCAGGATCACGTGAGCCCACGTCACCACACGCCCAGCTTCTGTCTGTACGCAGTAATTCCCTCACCAGTCAGCCATTCAAACACAAATGGATGACATAGACAGAGGAAAATGAGGAGCACACATATACAGTCATCATAACCCGACAGGCTGCCTCTGATTCCCAATGCAGCCGCACTCACCAATGCATCTGTAGGGAGCGACCCAGATCTGTTCACTACATTAAAGAAGGAGCGAGGGGTGTCAGAAAACACTACACAAAGAGGCTCAGGAGGCTCTGATACTTTGGAGTTTACATGATCCCGCTGACGGACGGCTCCATGAGAGCACGGGGAGTACAAGGCCATGACGAGATGGCAATGAAGCTTTTGTTCTGGGAGCTGGAGCAGCATCTCAAAAGGTAAAATAAAGACGGGGTCCCCAGAGAGGGCGGCTCAGCATGGGCCAATCTCTACAGTAGCTGCACACAAAAGGCTCTCGGCTATACTGTTTCCATTCAGTCATTCATAGCTTCAGGGGCAGCTTTTACACTAAAGAATAGACTTTAAGTATTCCACAAACAGGTTTGCTGGGTAGGCATATCTCAAGTGTGCTGTGATAACAAGGGAACTGTAGAAAAGTGTGGAAAGAAAGATGACATGCATCTGTTATGTACATTTGTGACATTTAGTAATCTATCTTGGAGACTGCGAGTAACCAAACCCACAGCTTGTTCCTTTTTTTGTCACTGATTTGCTGGCCATATTTTGGCTGTTTTGTAACGGCTCTGTTGGTCCGTTTCACATTAAGTCACCTCTTCTTCTGCAACAATGTTGCAACACATAGGTAACTCTGGTAAATTCCTTAAAACAGAAGCTTGACTTCCTTTGTTATGATTGTTTTGTTGTGATCTTAAAGGCTTTCTGTTGCAGTGATCGATCCGGGGCTGTTTTCATTTTGAAAATATGTTTTAACTAAAAGCTGGAAATATACATGCAGTGCTACATGGACACTAGTTTTCTTTAGGTACACATGTATGATGTAATGTGAGTAAGCCCTGTAGTAAATCAGATCTCAGGGGAGTGGTTTTTATGTTTATTATTTTAGACAACATTTAGTGGTATCGCTGGATTGTTAGCATTATATTGAGAGGTATTTCTAACATTTGCCTTCTATGTCGATAAGCTTTATTTTTTTATTTTTTTATTAAAGATAACCCATTACAATATACTGTGACCGATTCTCCATATATTTTGATAGAAATACAAAAATCCAAGTCATATTTAGGATTCTATGCATAGTAGAATATATATTTATATCAGAAAATTGTAAACTATGTTTGGACGCAGTTTTGGATATTTGTTTTGCAAACCTGACCACGAGCAATTTGCATACAGTTTGGGTCATTTCCCTCTTACGGCCCCTACACACGGCGGCGTGCGTTACCGATTGGCGGTGGGCGTGTCTGAAGCTTGGGGATTTTTTTAAGAACAACGCGACCAACAACCAATCACATGAATGTCCCGCCCCGGACATACAAAGCAAAGCATTCATGCTACATCCATGCTGGCTAAATATACTGTCTATGCTTGCTAGCTGTCCATTCAAACGAAGTACACTGGATATAAACTCCCCAAACAGGCGAAAACCTACCAGTGTCACCCACTGTCTCTGCCACCTCCCCCCATGCCTGGCTCCTCCGGTTTGTATCCCTGTATGTAAAGAGGGACTGGTCATATAGTACCGGGTGATTCCCTAACGCCACGATAATTTTCTCCTCCATTTTTTGACATATGGGAAATAACTGCGGTCTGGCTCTCCCAATATACACGCGGTTTGATTGGCTAGCGCTTGTGCTGTCAGATTTGCATACGCGGGATTTGATTGGCTGACGCCTCCGTCGAGGCGGCAAAAGTAGAACATTGCTCTACTTTTGCAGCGAGCACCGCGAGACAAGCTACGCTTTGCTCCCACAATGCAGTTCGGCGAATCGTGACGTCACCCCATTCAAAGTGAATGGGCAGAAGCGTTGAAGCGGCAACGCACGCCGCCGTGTGTAGGGGCCGTTAAGGTGCTTCAGTGGGTCACTGGGCTCTTGTTGTTTTTCAGCAAATTAGCAAGGCCATGCAAGTGGTGTGCCAATACAGCAGTACTTCTGAGATGTAAGCATCTCCACTAAGCCCCACAGGAACAGTCAAATGTGTCCACTCAACTGGTGCAAACTAGATATGGTGATTTAGCAGTTTCTTAGATAAACAAATGTTATACATCCAAGCAAATTCCCTGAAGGTGTACAACTTCTTGACAATAAACCAGATTCTGATTCTAAGGAAAAAGTCAATGTTGTGGTAAAAGGTCAAAATATTAACTTTAATTTACAAACCTCACTAATCAGACTAAACAAGACTCTGGATGTATTTTTTAAATCATCATGTCTTGCTTAAAATGTGACAATTAAATTGTCTTACAATAATATATTGTTAGCAGCCAGTTATAGTTCCAGTGTGTTTTCAAACTGTGTGACTCCTCAAGGGCTGCAGTTTTGGCAGTTATTATGGTCTGGATAATTAGTTAAACCCTTCTTCTAGTCAGTGAAGAGAGCGGAAGAGATAAGAGTAGCTTATGGCGCATTTCCACTGCAGCGGGGTAGCCCCGTTTAAGCGTCCCTAAGCGTCCTCGCTCTGCCTCGCTGGCCGGCCCAGGCCGTGGCGCATTTCCATTACAGTTTAGGACCTGGGGTAGCAACGCAGTGTAGGCGGGGCGATCGGCTTTGTTTTTGTTCACATTTCGAGTTGTTCCGTCGAGCTCCCGCTGGATTTGATCATCCCCAATGAGATGTAGGAACGTCGTCACCTCCTCGGTCGACCACGGTGTGCTTTTCTTATTAGACGTAGCCATTTTTGTAGCTCATCCGTTTACAAAATGCTGTTTATAAAAATGCTGCAAGCTTGCTTCTAGATATATATGCGACGCTAGGGATGAACTCGCGCGCGATCTTGTGACGATTCTCTCTGACCAATCAGCAGTCGAGAGTGTTGACGTCACTAGTTCAGCCCTAGCCCTGGCCTGATAGAACCACGATTTTATGGGGCCGGAAAAGAGGGAAAAAGTACCCGCTAGCCGGTACTAGGCTATATGGAAAGGCCACCAAAAACTGGCCTGGCCGCTTGAGGACGGTTAAGGACGCTTAAACGGGGCTACCCGCTGCAGTGGAAATGCGCCATTAGAGTCTCTCATTAAGTGATTTGACTTCTCAATAAGTGTTTGACTGGGATCTGAGGTGAGCAGCTGACGGTAAACACAGGTTGTGTTTGAGCTTATCGTCTTGGTACTGGTGCTTAATGAGCCAGGACTATGCTGTGACACCTACATTAGCATAAGCAGCTATTGAAAATCCTTCTATTCACTTTCAAATGACTTGAAAAGGTGCTCAACCTGTTCTCTGTTCAGGATTTGAATATGTCTCCCTATCCTCCCCCTCTCCCATTCATCTTCCCCAATACTCCATTCGGCTTTGGAAGTTTTCCCGCGGTCACCCTCTTTAAACAACATCTGCGCTTCAATAGTACTTAGTACTTCAATGACTTGTTTTAGTACTATTTGAGGGTGTTTTTTAAAATATAAACATCAGCATAATTCATAGATGGCCTCCTTTTTTTGCTCATGTTTGCTCAATGGGACACCCAACTTTATTCTTGTATTTTATTGTATTATTTAACAGTTGTGTGAGAGAGCTGCAATGATAAGTTGAATAATCAATGAGTTGCAACCAAAAAAGTATCAACTGTTTTGATGGATGATTTCTTTTAAATGTTCATGCAAAAATGGTGGAAAATGCAGTAAAAAAACCTCCAAAAAGATGGATATTGGCAGCTTTTCTGTGTTTTACATACCTGAATATCGTTTTTTTGTTTACTGACAAAACAAGATATTTACATACATCAGCCTTGGGTTATTATCTTGAATTTCATAAAACAAAGGATGAATCTGGAAAACAACTTTCAGATTAATCAATAAAGTATCACTGTTAGTTGCAGCCCTAATGTAATAAAATAAATCAGGATTCCGTTTTTGTACACATGATTTTTGAGGTTTTGGGTGTACCTGGAATGTGTGAGAGCGGCCTTTCAGACTGTACAGGAGGTTTTTTTGTGGGAGGGTGGGGGTCTTATTGAGTATTATGTCTATGTTGGGAATTTCTGTATGGAGCAGTTATTATAGGTGCGTCGGTCTGACCCAAGATACTCCACTCTGTAAAGGCATTTTTGGATGTGTAGTAACATTGAGTCAGATTGACCTCATTAAATTCCCATGGCTTCCATTGTCTTAGAGACCTTTGACAGGTGTTTCATCTCCCAGGGAAATTGATGATATAGTATCTACCAATCAACAGTATTATTTATTGTCTTATTTTTTTTAAGAGCCAGTTGGTGCTACAGGAGAGTATAATGATGGATTTGTTGATGCACCTTCCAATAGTTCAAGCCCTCCGCGCTAAGTAAAACTGAATCATTTTAATGAAATATTGGAGGTTGTTTTGCCAGGCTTTCTGTGATGATGTGGCTAAGTCTGCACTGCTGTACAGGGCCACATGGGGGCATCATATGTACAGACAACATGATGGCACTTTATAAACATCCAGAGAATTTGATTCGACCACTTCTCCTGGTGTATTTCTATCTGATTATTATCCCATGGATATTATGCCTTTTACTGTAAATATCAGTTATTTTGCAAGGTGTTGGAAATATGATGCAGGCCATTTTGATGTAGGTATTTACGATTTGTAGGCTATACGTTGGTGTTCCTGAAACAGGGTAATTAATCTTGCCGAAAGAGTAGTGTAAACATTAAAATATACACTCTTCAAAATATGGGTAAATGATCCAGAATATGCGTTAAAGTCTATGAAATAAATACTTTTTTTGTATCCAAACCTGTAACATGTTAATATTTACTCTTGCATTGTGGAGAGAGAACACTTTACCCAACACATTGTTTGTACATTATCCTAGTCATTTCCTTACTGTTAAAACACTTTGTTTTGTTATCAAATCAAATCCCATCAATCAGGTTAAGATACTGGTACATTCCTTTGATTATAAAGACTGAGGCATCCATGGGGTTAGGGGCTGACACATAGATATTTAAACAGTAGCTGATTAACGTGCATTGTCCAGCCCAACATCTAGCCCTTCCCCTGTCCTGTTTTCCAGCACTTCTGCGCTTTCCCTTCTCATCCGGTTTCCCCCGGTTTCATCCGCCTTCTCTCTGTTCTCAGACTATTTTATGATAAACGCATCAGCTGAGCGGCAGGTGGGGGCGTTCCTAAATAAATTACGCAAATAGCGTCACTCTCGACCAATCAGGGGCCGGGATCTCGTCGCTGGATAAATTATGCGGGCTTATCCCGAGCTGCAGTTTTTTGTGTGTGTACCTCCGAGATGAGCTGACCTTGAATTGTATTGCTACCGCTGCTGTCGGTGCACCACTCTTAACGGACAGTGTTAGAAGAGCCCGTGTGGATGTGCCTTTACAGACCGAGGAGGTCGAGTCGGGACCAGGTCGGGACACGGGTGTGTTTGTTAGCGGACTGTGAAACATGACCAGCATGAACACTCCCTGCTTCACCGTGGCTATGGATCTAGGCGTCTGCCAGCTGAGAAATGTTTCCATATCTTTTCTGTCGTCGTTATTGAGCGCAGAGAGCTCACACGTCAAACTCGACAATGGGTAAAATACATACTATGTGTTACATATGGAGCACTTTAGTTCCCGCAGAGCTGCCTGTGTGTTCAGGGCTCTCGGTCGGTAATGTATGTGTGATGGAGGAGGGATGCTACAGTATTGTTACACCCAGAGACCACACTGCCATAAACGCTTTCCAGGACATCAGGAATTGTCCCGTTGATTTTATAGACATTTCCAGAAGCTTCCAGTAACGACCCACATTTCTAGCAAGAGCAAAGGAAAGGCTGCGGCTCTAAATCCTTTTGTATTAATGTTACACTATATAGCAGTCTGTTTTAAAACATTTCCCTTTTCTTTTTTTGCAGTTCCTCGGGGGCCAGTGTTGTGGCCATAGACAACAAGATTGAACAAGCAATGGTGAGTTTCAACTTCTTCCCTTTTGCTTGGTGGAAAATGTTATTGTTATATATACTTCATACTGAGTGGGTGTTTACAAATATTAGTTAACAAGAAAATATAGGCTATTTAAGGATTTGCATTGTGATGAGATGCAGTTGAAACAGTGAGTTTATTCATTTAAAACCTTAGTGACAAAATAAAAAAAGGACTAAGGTTTACTGTGGAGTGAAATTAGTGTAACTTTGGATTGTACTGTAATAACCACTCCATAAATAACTGTAAAGATATGATGTCTTCAAAAAAACTGTTCATGCTAATGCTAATGTCGAAGTATTAAAGTAGCTAACAATACCTGAAACGACCGGCTGTTCCCGACTTGAGACAAAGTCACGAACGTGTTATTAAAGTTTATTTTTCATTTCTTTATCGCACTACATGTCTTTGCTAAACTATGATAATATTTTTTTTCATTAAAAAAAATCTTAGTTTTATTTTCTGTTTCCCTTTGTTGTTGTCGCTGCTGTCGGCTCTGTTGCTAGGCAAACTGTAAGGCTCTCATGCCTGCTTAAATATATCTCGGCCTCTGATTGGCCCCCATGTAAATGTGGGCAGGGTTAATGACGTGGCACCATTGAATATACTCAATTTCTCTTCTGCAATAGTAGCGAGATTGTGTTTTATGTGACATCACATTTAAATATATTTTCCCACTTACTACACGTAATTATTTAATATCATAATTTTTTCAGCACTTAATCACATTATAAATTGTTGATTTTTAAGTTATTCTTCATTCTTATCGGAAGAAAACGGTTTCATATTATAGTAGGTTACAAGGCAAGGGAATGCCACAATATTTAAAGTGTAATATTCTTACACGTGTAAGTGATATAGGATACAGGATTTGTCCAAAAATGTTTAGTTGTCATATGTAGGATTATTTAAATAACATTTCTTAAACATACACATGTATGACATAAACGCAATATATTGAACAGCATTTTATGTGTACTTCATTGTCATATAAGAGCAGTTGGCCGGGGCCAGCACCCCAGGTGGGATAGCCTGATATTCAGTTGTTATTTAAGTGACTTTACATGACAGAAATGAGATATTAAACATCAAGAATGGGCCACAGGTTGGTTAAGATGATTGCTTAACTCTTCTTTAAGTCAATAAGTTGTTTTATTTCAGCCATTAATCCATATCTCTTTGTGTCTCAGGACCTGGTGAAGAGTCACCTGATGTACGCCGTGCGTGAGGAGGTGGAGGTCCTGAAGGAGCAGATCAAGGAGCTGATCGACCGTAACTCCCAGTTGGAGCAGGAGAACACCCTGTTGAAGACCCTAGCCAGCCCTGAGCAGATGGCCCAGTTCCAGGCGCAGGTTCAGACCGGCTCCCCGCCCGCGCCTCCAACAGCGGCAACACCGGGACCCCCAAACACCACCCAACTCACCCAGCCCAACTCGCACAGCTCTGGCCCGTCGGCGTAGCATGGTCTGCACAGACTGACGGACTAACTGAATCGTTTTTCAGTTCTGCTACAGCAGCAGAGCTAAGCCTTGCCTTCTGCAGCAGGAGGCTACGCTGTCAAGGCAAGAATTTGCACATATTTATCTCTCAGAAGGATGCAGCCAGCGGGACGAGCAGCGCAGTGCTTTACAACATGGCGGTGGAGTGGGACAATTTCGAAATGCTGTGTGGGGGGCGGTTGGTTTCGGGGGAGGATTCAATCATCAGAACATTTGCCAAAAAACCCTTGGACATATCAATGAGAATGTCTTACCAAGAAGAAACAAAACTGCTTATCAGTGGCGATAATACCCTTAGCTATAGATTAAAAAAAAATCACTGTCTGGATTTTAGTGATGTCGATTTGACTGATGGTGGCGATGGAAGAGTACGAGGTAGAGGATTGTATTACCTTTTTGCTGAATGATGTAAATTAAAAAGTGGTTCCCTCTCAAGGCTATATCCTAAAGTTACAGGCTGAGATATTCGAGAGAAAGATAAAAAGGCCTTCAGAGTGACAAATGAGGAATGTGAGCAATTATTAAGACAAAGTCCCCATCTGGAATGGGGGAGGGGTGGGAGGGTGTTTTGAACAATACATGGCAGCATTGATGACGTTACTTCAAATGTGGGTTGCTGGGATGAACAAACGGTGGTTTCTTATGGAGGAGGTGATATTCTATTTCAGTATTTCACTTTCAAGCTCCTCATTTTGCCCTAGACAAAGCTCATCATTGCTGTTCTCTCAACCCTGCAGTGGCATGTCATTTAAACCTTATTCAACAGGGTTGAGACATTGGGCTTAGCTGCATTTTCTCTTTTTCCTAAAAGTTTGATGGGCAGAAGAAGATGTATATTTCTGTATAGTGTAAGTACCATGTAAAATAGGGAGGAGAAGGAGAGAAACAGAGGTTATCTTGGTCACACAGATTGAAACGGGTGAGCGAGGAACGTCTATTTTTAATGCTGTATTTTCAAGACTGGGTGGACAGGAGTTTAGGTTATTTAACTTACAACACAACAGCCAACAATGTTATCCATATCCCTTACTGCAACAATAACTTAATGTAAAATCATTTTTCCTTCTGGCGTATTGCACTTTTCTTTGACTGAAGTATTTTTGGATGAACAATATCTTAAAACTCAACATAAAACACTTTTTTTCATAACATTCTGTGTATCAGTTGTATGCTCATGTTCTGTGCATGTTTCTGCAAAAAACCGGATAAGATATAGTAACATAAATACCACAATTGCACTTGACAGTTGCACATCACAACTTTCAATAAACTGCTTAAGGAAGAATAATCACCTGGGTCAGCTTCTCTTTCTTATTCGTCCTCCTGAGCTCAGTCTGCTGGATGCTGACCGGCCATTTGTCGTGTCACGCTTCTTCCTGTATGCTTGCTGTGTTGCTGAAGTCCTCTGCTTCTAGCTGTCATTGAATCACTGCCAGCTATGTTGTAGAACTCTCTTGTTAGCAGTCAGATAAAAGCTATGACCAAGAGGCGTTTTGGTTCAAACTGCTCATGGATGGCCCTCTGATTTTTGACCAAAAATATGCTATACATGTGTTATTCTTTCCTTGGAAATGTCCGTATAATTTGGCACCACCTAAAATGAGACAATATTATTTTCTTACATTCACTTTAATAACATATGCTGTATGGAGGATAGGAATTAATAAACGATTGATGAATATATGTGTGCTTCAGTTTGAATGGAGTTGTTCCCTAAAAGGAAATACTCTCAACAGACACAACTGCTATTCAAGTTAAACAACAAGCTAAACCAAGGACACTATTTCCTTATCCATAGGCCACTTTTGAAAAAGGATAGGATGCTGGGTCATCTTATATTGATAATAATGAATGAACGAATTCTAAGATGTCTATAACTCATCTTTAACTATGATTTAAGGCCATTCTTGGCTTAGTCCGGACCTCTAATGGAGTGTCATTCCACCATGTCCTGGCTCCAGGATGGTGGAATGAGCTCCCCATTGACATCAGGACGGCAGATAGCTTGCACATCTTCCGGCGCAAACTGAAAACTCATCTCTTTCGACTCCACTTCGAGCGATAGAACTATTAACGAAGCACTTTTATACTAATAAAGGGCTGGCTTATCTAAAGCCAGTTGAGTAGCACTTGAAATGTTTTTGCTCTATGAGGCCTGATGTACTTATATGATTCTGTTTTCTTCAAGTTGTATTTTGTTGGTCGAACGCACTTATTGTAAGTCGCTTTGGATAAAAGCGTCAGCTAAATGCAATGTAATGTGTCTGGGGGTCCTTCACGATACAATATATCCTGGGGCTGCTGCTTAGTCATGCATATTGTATGGACAAGTACAAGGCTTAGATAAAAATGTCATAAAGGTTGATGCGTTTAAAACTTTGCAGACATACAATGAATGTAACTTTTAGTAAGTTGGCTACTTTATTTGATTAGTTATTCTACAGGGTGTAAATACCCTTAATACAATCCAAGCAAAATGGTGTGTGTGCACTGATAAACACAGGGACTTGGATGAAAGAAGTACAACTTGTTCCTGGCATTTATTTGAAAAAATATTATTTTCACACTGCACAGACATATACTTGAATGGACAGATATGGCACATATCAGCAGGATTCAATGGCTGCACACACTCTCACGTCAACAGTCAAAACTTCATACACACACACAAGTGCCAAGTGAGTAATGAGACACACATGTTCTCCAGCCGGCGTGGTTTGAGACTGTCCATAGAAAAGTTGTCAGTACCACAGACTGCAACACTGTAAACACTTATCGGGGGGGGGAGGGATGTCCCCAGGATGGGCGGCAGGATGGGGAGGCTTCTCTCTATGAGGGCTGTAGCGTCAGTCTGCGTGGTCTCTGGGTGGGGGAGCAGGCTAGCCAGGCTCAGTGAGAGTGTGGGGGTGAGGATACGGATGCTTCTTCTGCGTCACATCCCCATACGGATGCTCTGGATGATCTGAAATATGGCTGAGAGACAACCAAAATACAGTCAGCGCTGTCAAAACCCCGCAATTCTATGGATATTTTTCACAGAGAAACATCAGTAAAGGAAAACATAGCTGAACTCAATTCAGCTGCATCAGTTTCAGGGTGCTGGTATAGTTATTGCTCAATGTAATGTTATTGACACTACTCTAGTTTGCTATATTATGATTTGAATCCACCAGCATATGAACATATCTTATTGATGTTTACATAATTAACCAGCGATTTTCTCACTCCCAACTCTTGGGCCTAGGCGTTTAACTCCCTGAACCCCTCAATGCTGACACTGTTATTATGACAGGATTAGGGAAGGAAGTCAGGGTGGTTGGAATTAACAATACACAGGACTCTAAACCAGTGGGCTGCCAATAGTCAATTTTTATCTTTTTAATTGACAAAAGTTAATTTAAGTAATGTGAATACTTGTGTCCCATACGTAGCTTGAGTTACTAAACAAACATACTTATTTGAACACACACCAATATTTTTTTCCTAACACTAATCAAGTAGTCACAACGATATCCATGTGTAGAAGTCTATTGGACTACCCTGCACGTTGAAAAATGACACTAAAGGATTTAAATGTGTATTAAAAAGTGAAGCCAAGGGGTCCTAACCAATCGTTCGGAGTGAGAACTTGTTGAATCCACGACTATATTAGCTATACTAATTTACTTCATTGCACAAACAGACCCTTTCTTTTGTAAGAAACAAAAGTGCATACCTGATCCACACACAACAAATACAAAGAGGGCAAGCAGCCAGGGACCCACAGGATACTTCTCCTCTTGTGGTCGCTATGGAAAACACACACACATATATCCTTAGTGTATCAGCATTTCAACAGAAATGTGACAGATGCTGCAGAGCGAAAGTAAAATAGCTTTACATGGATAGATTTACAAAAGGGATTCCATTTCCATCCCGCTCAGGTAGTTGTTGCTGCTGCTTTTTGCCTGGTCACCCTTTGTCCTCAAAACCTGCCACAGATGATCGGGTTTGTTGTGCTGCTCACCAAAATGACCACAATAACAACTTTGTGGTTACACTGAACACAGCTGAGTGTCTAATTATACCCTGAGAGGTGCTGAGTTAGTGTTTTTTGATGAGTGGGACAGAATGAGTCAGTCAGTCAGTCTAGACAGATTTAGGGAGAAACCATCAGCCTCCAACAGATGATTTCATCAGTTTGGAAGTGTTAGAGGGTTGTCTGCTTTTGGTGATGGAAGTTGTTACTGTCAGTTAACGATTCTGGAGGGAAACAGAGCCTGAGCAGCCTCAATGTTTGACCTTTAAGCTGCTGTTTAAATTACATTGAGTGACAGAGGAAGAGGAGGATAATACATAATTGTCACATTGTCAGACTGCAATGGCTGGGCTGTTAGCAAGAGTCTTAAAGGGTTGAAGAAGCCTTTATTTTTCACTGCTAATTATGGCTAAATTAACTGAATACAACCGCCTTTTAAATAATATGTGGATAGCAAAAAAAGGTGATTTGTTTATTGTTGATTGGAAAAGAGATATATCATGGCAAAGAGAATAAGTGGAAGAGTCTTCATCAGTATTTCTTGACCTTGGAAACTATGAGATCAGATACTAAATGGACATTGTGGTGAGTTTATTTTGTCAACTGCTGTTTCCAAGGTCAACAATGAACCTTGAAATAGTTTCAGCCAACATGGATGAGAGGCCCTCAGAAGAGTGGAAACTAATGTCTGCAAATCCATCAGCTTACAAATGTGATACAATCAAAAGTATGATTGTTTTGTCAACTGTCACAAAGTAGTGGTAAAATCACAAATCCACCAGAGCAAAAGGTGATGTCTTCAAATCACAGTAAAGATATTCAGTTTACAATAAACAGATAATCAGCTAATAATCACATTTGAGAAGCTACAACCAGTAAATAGGCAAACTGATAAATGACTCAAATGATGAACACATTCATTTAATCTCAAATCAATAATTGATTTATCGATCAGATTATTGTTTGTAATGTTTACCAGATAAAACATAACGCCTCGGTATGCTAACTAGTCACTACACATTTATATCCTAATCATAAATGAAACTACAGCCAGTAAATCCAAACATCTGATGCTGTCTTTAGACTCAGACATATGCCTGGTCATTTATCTTTCGATTAATTAATAGTTTTTTTTATTACATGTCCCAAAATACACTTAATTTGCCATAACATGAACATTTGGTACACTAAAACTATCACACAATTACATTTGAGATGTGATGTATTGTAATGTCAGCTTTAAATATTGATTGGACTCATTTACTGATATATTTTTGGGGGTTTCACCTGGGTAATGCTTTAAAAAGTGCTTCATATCACCACCAACATTTTTGGCATGTATTACAAAAATCAACCAGCAGCACTGACCTAGCTATATCCGAGCCTACATTACATAACCTGCACATGTTTTATTATCATCATTTCACACAAAAAATAAAAATAACGTCAAGTGACACTGCGGAGGGCGGTGAGCATAAATAAGATGTTTAATGATGAAGCAGCTCAGCCTGGTGGGTCATAATGTATCAGATAGGACCAAGATGTGTTGCTGTATGACATATGTGTGATAAGCAGGAGGACACACTTCACCACCACCACCACCCCCCTCATCATGCTGCTTCCATACCGGAGAGAACGTCACCTATCTGGGCTAATGTCATGCTGGCACTTCGCTGCTTTCAGTTAGCGGCTCACCAGCGTCTTGGCCACGTTTCCTCTCTGCGTGATGTTCTTGCTGTGTTTCTCGTTGGCCATGCGGATCCTCTGTTTAGCCACCATCTTCCGGCACGATTATAAAACCCAGGATAAATTAGTCTGCTTTATTTTTCTGAAGCTGCAGGCTTTCGACAGCACCCCTGCATCAAGCTAGGAGACCCCTGACACTTTAACACCGGAAACTGGATGTAATTAATTTCAGAATACGAGCATGGGATTTTAGAGGAACAATGTTCGCATTTTAAGAGGAGGTATGGAGAGACATTTTGTATTTTACATCAACAGAAAGTGGGGTTTTACTCTCTTAAGTGTGTTCTGAGTTCTCAAAACAACTTAAATGTAATATTTGTATTTTAACCTTTTATTCTGAAGGTCCTCACAGGAACTAACTTGCTTCATTCTGGTTTTCTTCACGCGGCTCCTCTTTGCACCTCGTGAAGATGATCCAGAGGCGCGCTCCACAATTGATAATGGATTTAATTGATAACGTTCAGAAGCGGAGAAAGAAAAAGTATTTATGTAATTATCACATGTTCTACAAAATAAACAAGCAGAGATCAAGAAGGTCTGTAGTATATATAATAAGATTCCTGCAAATTCATATTTACAGCAGTAGCCTACCAAAAACCGGCTAAGATATTCATTCAAAAATATATACATTTAAATAAACGAGATGTACAAATATATTTGTGCAATTCCGAATGATGAGCCTTGTGATACATTTGTGTATGTTTATTTGTTATTTGCATGATTTCTGCTCTTCATAGAGCAATACAAAAACATCCAATTAGACTAATTGTCTTTCTATGAGTAAAACACAACAAAAAGACAAACAAAGACAATAAGTCACAATAGTGATAGCAGTAGAGACACAACCTTAGTTCTGATTGAATAGTATAGCCATTAAGTAAACCCACCTGTACAGTAGCTGAAGTAAATACAATCCTGCTTGGATAATCAGCACAACAAACGTTATGTAAAGTTAAATCAACCCATCTCTAAACCAACCAAGCCTGAACTTTTAACGTTTATGAAGGCAGGATTAATAGTAGGACAGTGAAATGGTGCTCTGAATAAGACTGAGTTATTGATCCTTTAGAATACACGGGTGCACCTCCCACTGTTAAAGGTCACCTATTATGCAAAATGTATTCCACTTGTGTATGTATTTTATACATCAACATGTGTCCCCTCTGTGTGAAGATATTCTGAAAGTTTCAGGAAAAAAGATTAGCTCACTTTTTGTCCTGATCCATTTATATAAAAACCTGTCTGAAAATGAGCTGATCAGATTTTGAAGTCATAACGATTTTTTGGCTTGTCTAACGCAGTGATTATCAAATGGGGGTACGCGGACCCCTGGGGTACGTTGGGCTGCAGGGGGTACGTGAAATAAAATAAAATAAAAAATAAAGGTTAATTAAAAAAATAATCTTAGTAAAATAAGTTAAATAGAAAACACAATTTTATATAAAACATTCCTAGAACCACCAAGGGGGTCCTCATATAAACATGTCAAATGTGTGTATTGTATTTTATAGTTTTTCACAATAACATATTACTTAAATTGAAAAACTCCTTGGAAAAATCTGTTTTATAAAAGTGTTATGTTATTTTTTTTCATGCATAAAATGAAAATATCCTTAGTTTGTTGTAATGCATACCACGAAGGAGTTAATACATCACACACTGAGGGAACATCACTATATTGTAGTTATTTATATAGGCTTTTTCGATCAAAAATGTTCGGGATCGGTCAGGGGGTACTTGGCTGAGAAAATGTTTCAAAGGGGGTACATTACTGAAAAAAGTTTGAGAAGCACTGGTCTAACGCATTAGCTAATAACCAACCAAGGTAACCATTTATATTCTAAACTCAGGCTAACGGGGTGGATGACGCCTCAGCTTTACCCAGTATGATGTGCACATGTTTTTATATCAGTAACGGCTGACTTACATCATTCATCACTCCGTCCAACAAGTCATCAAGCCGGCTGCTCGGAGAGAAAGGAGGGCAGAGAGAGAGAAAGCAGAGGTTGCCTAGCAACTGCATCAAAGGGTTTGCTTGGGGAGTGAAAGTCCAGCAACGGAGAGAAGAAGAAATGTCCAACTCCTCTAAACAGCCAACTTATAATTAAGTGTGATTAAAATGCGGCAGGCCAGTTTCTCTGCTATATGTGCAACAGAAGGATTCCTTTGGCTGTATCAGTGACTGATCGTTTGATGTCTTACATCAATGATAAATTACAAGACGTCATACACCTGTACTACCAGAGCATGCCGGGATAGAAAATACATGGAAAGGATCCCCTACATTCACAGCAGACTCAAATAAATCTACAATTTAATAGTTTTATTAAAGAAATAGTTTGACATTTTTGGGAATATTTTCTTGTCACAGTTTAGGATGAGAGGATTAATATTTATCTCACGTAAATTAAAGGAGTATTTTATCCAAAATAACGACAATTTGTATATCAACAGTTATGATGTGCTACCTTGAAATGTTGAATTTGTTATATGTTTTGCTGATGTTAAACAAGACCTTTCTTATTTTTGTTTTATTCTGTGTTCCTTGTGAAAGCATGTGAGAGAAATACAAGTTTTCTTCAAGTATTTAAGGTAACACGATGCGAATAATTGATAAATGTTTTGATTTTGGGGAGTTTAGAGCCAGAATGGTTTTAGCTTGGACTGTAAGAGGGCAGAAACCAAGATCTTCCCCACTTATACACACCCACACATGTGTATATTGCCTGGTATACATTTAGCCAAATTCTCTCAGCGCTGTGGTTTGCTTTTCCGGACTCCTTCCAAATGGTTATTTACAAGTTCCCTTTAAACTCATGATGTTTTCCATCAAGGTTAAGAAAATATCCTCTGCAAAGGAGGAAGGACATGTTTTTCGTAGTATTAAAAACAACCCATTCATGTCAAAATGGCCTTGAAATCGAATGCGAACAAGACGTTATAAACAATCAAGGATGTGGGCAATGCTCGTGTTGAATGCAAAGACACAAACAAAGCTAAATGTGAAACAAAACGTAAAATACAGACATGAAGAAGCTCTTTTTCTCTTGTGTTTTACATTGACACATGGAGATATGAGAAAATGCCAGTGATATGTACATATGTACAGAGGGACATATCTTGAAATCAGACAAAATGAGAGAGTTTGCATCTGCCTTGCCCTTGGATGATAATTATGCAAAAAAGTCACCTTAACATGAACACACGCAACAGCTGTAGCAGCCTTTAACTGGGGAAATACCTGCAAGCTCATCCTTGAATCCAGACAAACACTTTTAGGAAAAGGATGTGAAATAAGGACAACACACAGGAGGTAACGTGAAGTGAGCGTCTCCTGTGGTGCAAAGCTTCCCATTTATAAAGCCATTTGTCAGAAACACCACCCACAGCAGGATCTATTTTCAGATTGAGGATATATGACCTACATTCTGCCTTTTTTTTAACCCGCTCCCCTAATTACAGCCAAAACACACCATGTAGGGGAGAAACATGTAGTTGAACCACCTCTCGAGAGAAGGGAAAACAGTAGTTAACGCTAGCAAAATAAACCTGACATGCGAGGTGAATTTAAGTAAAGAGAGACGAGGGTGGAGGGAAGGAAGTGTTTGATGTTTTCTGCATGTGAGGGTGTGATATGAACAAAATAATCTCTGTATGAAAACATACAGGCGGGTCGCTGGGTTGAAACCAAGCGGCAAACTGTGGGGTAGAGCCGGGAAGCCAATACGGAAGTGCCACACACTGCAGTTCATATATTGGCCGATAGGCGATGGCTGCAGAAAGGAGCAATTTCCATAGACCCCCATGTTAAAATGCCCGATTTTACAGCAGAAAAAAACATGTTTCTACCCCTGGCTCCATACATTTTATTATCGATATAGTTAGATTCCACCTTCATGATTATGGATCTGTGAGTGAATTGTTTTCTAACGCGACCCTTTATATTTATATTAGGTCTTAAAGTTTGTGCATACATTAGGGCGTGGTCACTTTGATTGACAGATACGTGCCTCACTGTCAGCTAACAGCAACTTGTCCAATCTGCTAGGCTACAACCATAGAGGCTACAACGTTAGTTAGTTGTAGTTACTGTACTTGATCCTTTAGCTGTGTTCGTGGTGATCGTGCCTGTTAGGGAATATTGTTACAAATACCAGATAATTAAAATGTCGTGCTGTGCGCTTGAATGTACTAACAGATCTTCCAAGAAGTCTACTTTCAGCTTTTTTCGGTGAGTAAAATGATAATATTATACATGTTAACCCCGTTAGCAGGTGTTTGTGTGCTTGTTAGCTTAGCCTGTTATGTAGCTTATTAGCCAGCTAAGGACGTAACCCTTTATACATATATACAGTTTAGTTTATGATTCAGCCTTGGGTAAGACTTTTATACTATATGGCTATGACGCCCATAATGCTAAACGGGAGCAAATGTTAAAAGGGGTGGGCCGCCGGAGTCCACGCCGCCGAAGCTAACGGGGCTGCAGGGTGCTAGCTCGCTAGCGCGTCCCGGCGGACGTAGCTAGCACCCTGGGGCTCCGTTAGCTTCGGCCAGCGGCGGAGTCCGGCATTATAACTGGAGATCAAGGAATGCATCGTAACGCGGACTTGGTTCGCCTGCAGCCCGCTGTAGTATTAGCTAAATAAATGATGTTGAGCAAGGCTTATTAAGCTGAACACCGCCACAATTATTCTGCTATGTATCGGTACTTATTTTATTTTATTAACGTGTGAATGACAAGCATTAAGAATAATACCAAATAGCTAATTATCTTGCAGATTGTCTCGTTTGATTATGAATGTAACGTTTATATAGTGGAACTACACTGTTTTATCAAAACCAAAGTGCCACGCAGTGACTTGGTATGCATGTATTTCAGCAGGAAATGTGCAACCTAGATGACATTTACCAACACAGACTATATAGAAATATTTGTAAAAGTTGTTCATGCGTTACTAAGTGAATATGGCATTAACCCTCCTGTTGTCTTCGGGTCAAATCTGACCGATTTACTACTTTCATCAATCATGTTTTACATTCGATTGATACTGAGAGCATGTTAGCTTAGCTTCTTAGCCTGAGCTAGGACTCGAACGTCACGCTCGTTGGCAGCAGGTCCCGCCCTGCTCCGCCTCTTTGCCCTTATTTGGAGAAGGCGGGAGTTAGACTCTGACGACACCGTCGAGCCGTTAGTGGCCGACTCCGCCTACTAAGGGCTTCACGGCAACTCTGCAGAATCCTATGGGTGACGTCACGGACCCTACGTCCATTTATATATACAGTCTATGGTTGATACCTCATTACGCCCCAACAAGCCCCCTTCTTCTCTTTTGATCATCAAGCTAATTTTCCCCGCCCACTCCCACTAGCCTTGATGCTTCCGTGCCAGACAGAGCTTTATCTGTGATTTCATATCCAGTAGCTCGCTCCAACACCAGCAGCTGTGTTACGGTCGGTTCATTTTACGTCAGCAAACTGTGATGTTCAACATCATTGCTGTCAGTGTATCTGCTCGCTTTCTGGATCCCTCAGTACTGCTATAAGCAACAGGAAACAACAAGACACAAGCAGAGGTCTTTAAAAGGGCTGTGGAAAAAGCCAAAAAAGCTTCCAGCTTCATGTTATTTATTCTAAAATACACGGACAAGTATGTGCAGGACTTCGTCTCTCAATCAAGAACGACCTGCCTTGGATGATATTTATGTGAAAGTGCATTCTAGGGATAGCTCCAAAATATACCTAGACAATGCATGCCATGGAAGTGGTGTATCCATGTTCTCAGAGTACTGAGATGGTCAGCACCATTCAGCTTCAGTTAAAAAAGGACCCTGGTGATTATTTGTCAGATGTTTTAGTGATGTGTTACTGATGCAGTGCTTCAACTTTATGTACGTTCCTAGCCAATTTAAAGGTCACCTATTATGCAAAATCCACTTGTTCATGTATTTTATACATACGTAAACATGTGTCCCCTCTGCGTTAAGAGATTCTGAAAGTTTCAGGAAAAAAGACCCCCTCTCTGTTTGTCCTGATCCATTTATATAAATGTGTCTGAAAAGGAGCTGATCAGATTTTGGCCACTTTATGATGTCATAACGATTTTTTGGCTTGTGTAACCATTAGCCAATCACCAACCAAGGTAACTGCCGCCCACCTTATCACCTGGATCTCCTCCTAGAGCACCATTGTGCTCTTTTTAACCAAATATCTCTCAAAGGGGCGTGGGGAGTGGAACCTTATTTTCATCTAAAGCAGTGTTCACCAGTCGATCGCGAGTGTGGTGCGGGTAGATCGCGCACCGTAAAAAAATTAAAAGTAACTAAAGAAAGAAAAGTTAAAAAAACGGTGTGAACGCACTAATGATAAATGCACGGATAAAGAATGTTGTTAGCATTTTGAATTTGTAAGAATTGTGTTAAAAATAACTCGTTGTAATGTTAATGTTAAATGTTGCTCTTGCATGAAGTTTCAGTGGATAAGCCTCACAGTTAAAATGGCACGTTATGTTATCTGCTCACTGCAAGATGTTATTTTTGTCTTTGTTGTTGTTGCTGTCAACAAAATAATGTACTCATTCACTCAAACAAATGGAAAATAAGCTACATACATTTATGTTTAGGATTGTAATGAGGGAATGAATGAAACTTAAAATGATAGGTATGATGTAAATATATATATTTATCCTTTTTGACATGTTGTGTTCTTGGTTTAATCAAATTGGAAGTTGCACCAAATTATTATTGTTTATGTTCATTACACAGTACAGGTACTATGTAATGAAATGGTTTCTCTGCATTTGACCCATCCTAGTGTTAGGAGCAGTGGGCTACCATTATGACCGGCACCTGGGGAGTAGTGTAAGGAACGGTGCCTTGCTCAGGGACACCTCGGTAGCACTTGAACTGGTGACCTTCCAGTTGCCAAGCCAAGTCCCCTATGGACTTCGCCACCACCATTTGATGTAATCCAGATGCAATTAGCCTACATAAAAGGCCTCAAATTGGAAGTACTGTCTGGGCTGTCTGTTGCACTCCATTGCAATAGGTAGATCTCGCCTTTCACCGAGGCCGAGGTCGGGGATCTTGGGCTTAAAAAGGTTGGTGACCACTGATCTAAAGTAACAGACACAGAATCAGCACTTTTGAAACAGGGCTGAAACAGAGGGGTTTATGGGATGCTATAATGCACAATCTGTTTGGTATTTCAAGCCAAACACTTCAGAGACATGTTCTGTATCTGAGACCTATAATATATTGATAAAAAACAGTATGATAGGGGACCTTTAAACTTGAGTTTACTACTAGCTAAGTATTACAGGGTGTTGGCGTTTTTTACCAATATTCAGATGATGGGGGATGCAGCAGCTCCACCAACACAAAGAAAACCAATGGAAACAGATTCCATTCTGGCATCAAGTTTACCTTAGCTGGTTCAAATGTCCCCCGAGAGACTGGGAGACAGAGGTGTAGCTATGCACCGCACCCCCGCCCTCTCCAAATATGTGACCCACTTTGAATGCCGGACTCTAAAACTACCTTGAGATGTTGGTGTGTGTGTCTTTATTTGTGTTTCACTGTGTTTGTCTGTGTGTGTTGGCAGCTTCTTTATTATAGCAGTTCTTATACATTTTATAATGCAAACAAATAATCTTATGCTAAGTATGCCACTACAAGCTTCAGACGCTTCATTTGACAAACTGAATAATTATGTTTGGGAATCAATGCACACAGCTTCTAAATGTTTTAGATACAGTTTAAGACATGTGTTTAGATTAAGATCAATTGAAGATGACAGCCTCCGGGCTTCCAGGACACCTTTTATTTACAGACAGTGGATAATGGAAGATGTATGAGATCAAGGTGACCTTGTTTTCTACCTCAAAGTGTTCCTAATGGAGGATTTGCTTTTTTATTAACCCTTTCTTTGGACTTTTTAAAGTATTTTAATTACGGATGTAAAGCTCTCTGGTTGGTATGAGCATCCTTTCATATGTCTTTTGAGGTCTGAATCACTCCCAAACCATCTTCACTCAGGTTCAGATCATTCACCACAATTTGAACTACAGAAAAGGTGAAATGGTTGGAGTAAAGCTGCAAACCCAGGTCTTGCAGGGGTCGGGAGCTGGGTCTGGGTTTTTGGTGATGGAGGGGTCGCTCATCTCTCTTTGTTTTGACGATTAGTCCTCCTAAAACTTCTTTGTATAGGTCTTCTGTCAGTTATGTAACTGCGGCTCACTTTATTCTGTTCTGCTGTGTTGAGACACAAAACCAGTGTGCTGGTTGAGCCGCTAACCGCTGCTGTTCTAACACTGGATAAACAAAGCAGCCACGGACAAAAGAAACACAATGACGGCAAGCCTGAAAACCCGAGAGAACACAAGAACATTGGCCAAAGGGCAACGGCACACACACAGTCATACTTATAGTATGTTTGTGAAGGCAAAGATGGACACACACATGGGGAGACGCTTGTACATGCAGAAGCCAGCTAAAATGTAAATGAGTCAAAGAAAGTCATGCAAACAATCATTTTCTTGTGTGTGTGTGTGCGCTTCACATTGTTTAGTGAGTGAATGTAGTGAAGGAATACAGGTGCAAAACAATGGCTCTCGCTTGTTGGGTTAATCAAAATGATGGCCTGACTCCTATAGAAAGTGGTAGGGTTTATAATGTGATATTAATACATTTGATAAATCCAACAAAATAATCATTATTTTCTTTAAACAATTTGTTCTGGATTGCTCCTCTCAAGTTGTATTGTCCTGTTTCAGTCCTCAGAACACAGTGGACAGACAATGGTGTGTGTTACTCTGTTAACAGACCAGACATGGGTAGAATCCCATGAACATTATGATCCTAAGGCGCTGCAGCATTTTTCAGACCACACACTGAAACCTGCACTGTTCATTTCCTACCATGTGACACATTTACTGTTGGAGAGAATTATGTTCATTTTGAAAAGATAACAGCCAATAGTAGAACTTCAGTAAGCCTCAGTGACAGATTTTCAGATTTATTGTGCTAATCTGGCTTTGCTGTGGTTCAGCTGTAGAACTCCAGATGGTAAGATGACTGTGTGTGTGAGTGACACTGCTCTGTGGACGCCAACCTCCTTTTTCATAAAAACTGTTTACATCCCTCCTAGATTATCACAAATGTTTTACTTTTCTGCCCTTTGCTATGCCTTTCTAAGTCAGTCTTGCATACCTGCAGGAGTAAACATCCACCTGTTTCTGGTTTTACACATTGTTCACCCTGTACTTCATCATTATTCACAGTCACAGAAGACTCTGAAGTCTCAGAAGTCCAAGTTTTACTGCATGTCATTTTGTTTTAAAGTGTATAATCACTGCAACAAGACGAGTAAACATTGCCGTCATATTTTGACTTGGCGATCACCCCAGACAGGTACACACACACACACACACACACACACACACACACACACACACACACACACACACACACACACACACACACACACACACACACACAATTTCTGAGGCACGTATGTGTCATTCACATGACCTTCACACAGGTGGACAGACTGATGCACTTCGTGATGCTGGAATGGAGGCTTCCATATATATGAAGTTAAGGTCCAATCCTAATTTGTTTCTAAATAAGGCCGCATCAGACACATAAGGAGAAATGTCATCTATGTTTTTCACCTAACAGACTCAGAAAGTGACACAACAAGCTTCAAAAGTCAAATCCTAAATTACTAGGGCCGGTACCAGCGTGCTCATGTTAGCGCCATGCAAAGGGCCTGCTGCTCCCCCCACTGCGACCACAGCCAACATCGACAATAACGTAAGAGTGTGAGTCAAGCACTTTTCCCCCCAGTTTGAGTGCTGTATGCTATTCAACTTATCCGTGGTGTAGCTTGTAGCCTGCATGGATTCCACGACAACTAAAGCTGTTATTGAGAGTTTTCTGTGGAAAGCCTCACTTTGCATTTTTATTGGGAATAAAAACAAGTTTTATACTTCATCTTCCTGAATCATTTGAATAAGTCTTCCACAAATATTGAAATGCTTGGCAAACACATAAAGCCACTTGTATATGTGTATGTGTGTGTGTTTGTTTTTGTGTGTGTTTTGGATAAATATGCTGGAAACTACCTGGAGACCCAGGCCTTCCCCAGGATAGTCCTAACGAGTGCTGAGTCCCTCTTTAACACAGCCAAGGTCAACACACACACACACACACACACACACACACACACACACACACACACACACACACACACACACACACACACACACTGCTGAAACAATTTCATAACATTCATCTACTACTTAGTAATTATTTATCTATTATCTAATATATCATTCCAATAACTTGTATATAGACTCGTATTGCACTATTCCACTTTTTTTCTTTCTCTCAGTTTAAAAAAAAAACATTTTTCTTTTTGTATTACTTTTAATACAGTATATTTTAATATTGGTTAATATTGTCTGCTTATCTGTATTATTGTGTTGCATTGTTGGAGAAGCCTGTGACCTAAGATTTTCAACTACATAATGACTCTGTAGCTATGTTAGTTTGACAATAAAGAACCTTGAACACACACACACACACACACACACACACACACACACACACACACACAATCAAACAAAAATACAGATAATATAATCATGGCTGATTTTGGGGTGTCAAAGGTCTCTTCTGCCTGGCAAGGCTCAAAAGCAACCCCAGAGTTTTAAAACTAATAAGAGGTCAGCAGCGAGGACACTCACACCAAACTTCTTAATCTGTTGCAGAAAATGAAGTGTCTGGTGGCGTTGGCCTATTGCTTCAGTGTGGCATATTAAGAGATACAAGTCTCCCTCTAACATTTATCCCCAGCTGATATAACTCTAACCTGGAACCCAAGTGATAACCCTCAAATAAGATAAACCAAAATGCGGACCAACCAAAATGTTCTTACTTTTCAAAAATATGTATATATATATTTCTGGGCCAACAGTAAAAGGCTGTGATTGCTCTCGGAGGCCATTGTGAATGATATGATTTCATGCTTTTAAGGCAGGTGTTGTTGGATCAGAACCAGACGCATGAGCTAAAAAAGTATTTCAAACAAACGAACAAAAAGAACAAGGCTTAAAGCCCTGCTTGTACAACCAAACAGTGATGAATGAAGTGAAACACATGGCGGGGGTTTTGCCTGGGTGTGGTGCAAGAGAGAGTAAAACACAAACATTTGGGCTAATTTATGGATCAGTTCACCCACATGATAAAAATACTTTCTCCCCTGAGCTGCAGAAATCCTACAGATCCATTTGGATTTTCATCTAAATGTTTTTGAGATGTCTTCTCTGAATCTGTTCAAATGTAGCTTAATCAATCTGCAGACTGTTTGCTGTAGTTCAGTGATGCTTTACTGTGAACAAAGTTGCCTCCTGGCCCAACAACCATTTTCGTATTAACAATTAAACATTTGTATGACACTCTATCCTTAGACTGTTATATCTCAGTCCTGTGATCAAACTTTGTTTTTCTTGTCTCCTTTTTTCTCCATTGTTATTTCATGAAAGCCCATTGAGAGGAACCATTTTATTCTGGAAGTCATTATTAGTCCGAGCAGTGGGAGCGGAGGACTTATTTTAACCCCTCAAATTATTATTGGCAATACAATCAATTATTGGCATTGACCAGACTGAACCAATTTACTCTGAACCTAGAAGGTGAAAAGAGTAGTTCTAAAACTGTCAGAGCTGGTGTTACGGCTGCCGGATTTGTCACCCCCCTGTGACTTTGGCCTTGATTGTCATAATCTCACAGAAATCACACCCGTGTTAGTTATTCTCCTTTAGTTTAAGCAAACATTTATTTGGATTCATGGTGAGTATAGAATGGCAGTTTTTTCCCCCCGGATGATGATGACCTCATACCATGTGTGTGTGCGTTTGTGTATGTTGTGAAATTCCTCTGGTTTTTCCTGACGACATGTATTGGGGCCTTAGGACAATCAAACTCATCTTGTCTACCTCTCACCCTGATGTGAGGAGCATTCCAGCAGGACTCCAGATGCTGACACAGGAATTAGAGCTAGCTGTATATTGATATGTCATGCAAGATTTACAGTGTTTGAGGTGTCTTTATGAAAACATGTTAATGCAATTGACTCTCAGCATGAATGCAAACAGAGGAAAGGTTGTGACTGTTTCAAAAGTGAGGTCACAACGAGACAAAGATTTGTTATTAACCTGAGTTATCCTACTCCTTCCTGTCCTTCGTAGCCACAAATCAATAGCAGTTGCACCTCTGAGGTAATATTTAGCTAGGCTATTTGTGTGTGTGTGAATCAGACATTCCTCATACGGATGAGAAAAAGAATTACGTAAGTTGTGACGTGTGTGTGTGTTCCTTTCTGTGTGTGTGTGTGAATCTCCTCTCCCAGTGTTTTTTTCCTGCAGATGTCTTTAATACCACCAGCTCCTCATCAGGCCTCCGAAACACAGAAAGAGACGTGTGTGATTGATGCGCATCTGTGGGAAATGCTTGTTTGACACTTTCCATGGAAGTGAAAGGAGTCATGCTGCAGAAATGCACTGGCTGTATCCAGGAATGTGCCAATAAGGATGAGAGGAAAAAGACTGTAGAGCAAGGGGCTTTTATTTCATACAGACGTTGCACATTGCACCTTAGAATCTTTACCTGACCCTACAGTAAACAGGAAGTGAAGGTACGTTTGTTAAAGAATAACTGGTGTCTAACTACCAACATTACCATAAACAAATACAAAACATTAATGTAAGTACTTTCTTTTCGCAATCATTTCTTATGTTCTTATTTTCTCCAGGTGGTATAATTATGACTTCAGAAACTATATTTGGTAAAACATTGCATTTATAAAAAAACCTATGGACTAAGGAAGCTTGCAGTGGGAACCTCATAGCAGACATGTCCCTGTCACCCCTGTAGTCACTTAGGAAATATGTGGTAGGGAACTAAATGTACATTTTATATTTTTGTTTTGAGCCAACAGTCTCTTAACATTCTTGCTATGTTGCATTCTTATCCTCCCCAAAATGTCAACATGTAATCAACTTTTTGCTGAGCCTGAAGTTAGACCTATGGCTCACCATTATATTTAAAGTACTTCCTAAGCAGTTATAGATATATGATGTAGGTAAACATGTACAGGAAGTGATGCAATGTCTAATGGTGCATTTAGATGAGAAAAAAAAAAAGCATATGGTTGCATGAACACACACAAACTCACAGTTAACTGTGATAACACAACATGTTGTCACAGTAAACTGCAGCATCACCTTTACCCCGTTGTTGCACTATAATATATTCCTGCACCAAGGTCTAACCTGTTGAGATTTACAGTAGAAGATAATCACAGTTTTGAAAAACTTTTTATATTATTGCGTGGTTCTGCAGCTGTTAGCAAACACTGTCTGGAAACCCTTCCCTGAGGTGTGTTCAGGTAATGTCAAATATATTGGCTGTACAGTTGTGTACAAAGAAAGTTGAAATCATCCTCAGCTTCATCTGCATTAACATACAATAATAGAGTAACTTGGAACAAAAAATGCAGACGACAGCAATCCGTGTCCAGTTTTTTATTTATTTTCATATAGTTGATTTTCACCCCATGTAAAAACACTGAATTGAACAGTGCAAATCCTGTCATGGTGGATGTCAATATTCTTAGTACAAAAATGTTCCCTTCAAACTTTGCTTTGCGTAAACAGGAATTTTCTTTGAACATTTCTGTTTGTATTCTAAGAATTTAGATGGTATCTGTTTCAAGAGGCTGAAATTGCAAAACCATCTTTGTGGAGATGTATGTCTCCACCTCTACACTACACTCTACACTCTACACACAGATATGAGCGGGGCATCTTGAAGACTGTGATGTTTACGTGATTTGGTTTCACTTGGGTAGACATAGAGCTATTGTGGCTGCAGACTGCTGTGAAGATGACACCGATCACAAACATCGCTGGTGTGTGTGTGTGTTTGTGTCCGCTGGGAGTGAAACACAACACCCATCTCAGAAGATAGCGTTGATGAGTGCATGGCGTGGGAACAGCTCATTAATGCACATTGACCAGCTGACCAACTATGTCTCTCATTTCTTTCTTTTTGTGTATCTAAACAAGTGACACGATTAGAATTAGAGCCAACGCTGACGTCAGTAAAAATGAATGTAAAATGTTGGGGAAAAAGATCAGGATATAAAGATTCCTTAGGGTTTATATGTCGAGAATATCCACATCTCTACTTTATTCTTGACATAAAATGTAAAAAAAAAACATACCTACAATGGCCTCAAATAAACAGTATATTATTATATATTTTATTTATATAATTTCTCCATCTCTTCCACGTGCTATTTGCCATGGACTAGCAGTGTGTAGGTTACACAAGGTAAAGGTCAATAACATTACAGTAAATCAATTCCTGTCACAAATCTAAACTTGATTTGTGTTTCGTGGCATCATGTCGTTCCTCTGCTGTAAGTTACATGATGTGCAGCGAGGAGTCACAGTTAGGACAGAGGGCATGACTTGTTTTCCATCTCGTGCTTCAAATAAGAGTATTTTTTTGGATTTTGGCTGCACGCAGGAGTGAGTAAGGGTGATAATCATATAGTTTACCCGTAAAGCCTTTCCTATTATCCTCTGGTATGGTATCTGGTTGATAACAATTAGCAAGTGTGGCATTTCTCACGACTTAAACCAGCATGTTAGCATTAAGCTCAGATAACATTTAAAAAAACTTAATTTAATATACTTTAAAGGTCCCAAGTCATGGCCATTGCTACTGATCACATTTCCATTGTTGAGGTCTAATAGATATAAATTGTGAAAATTTCCAAAATCACATTGGTTTCTCATACAGCATCTCTGTATACTATAGTATGTGTATTCACCAGGTATTCACTCTCTGTCCTAAATGGCTTTAGGACAGTGTGCTCTGATTGGTCGGGACGTTGCGAGGCTCGTTGCGAGGCTCGTTGCGAGGCTCGTTGCGAGGCTCGTTGCTGCTCGCCGCTGCTGTGAGCGGGCAGGCTTCTGGGTCGGCGATACAGCGAGAACAAGCGAAACTCATCCTGAGCACACACACAAACACTCACAGCCGAAGTAAAAACAATAAGTGTGGCTTGATATTTAGTAAGAAAAAGGTTTATAATGCCGTGAGAATGGGTCTGCGGAGAGCATTTCTCCGCGATCCCAACTCGTCTATTACCAGCGTTCAGGGAGCTCTATGCAAGTCAATGAGGACTCCCTGTTAGTTAGCCAAGGGATCCTGGTGTGTGAGGTGCTCCGCGGATTGGTCCATTTGGGCCAATCCGGTCATTTGTTGTTGATTTGGGTGTTCACACGTCACAGAACCCAGGAAGCAAACAATGGAAAATGAGAAATCTCCAACGAGGCGTTCTTGGGCAGCATAGACAGGTATTTTCTGTGTTAGAGTTTTACTCGCTACAGGGTGTACTTTGAGGGTTTTTGACTCTGCACACCGTTTACATGCATAAAAACCTTCATAACACACAAGGGGACGGGTAATAACCGGAAAAGCATGACATGGGCCCTTTAATTCAATGTTTTCAGGCAGACAAGAGTAACAATATCAGGTTTTCAATGAAATCGGATTACTTTGGCCCTTGATGTCGAAGTGCCTACAACATGGAGATTTTGGGCAGTGTTTGCATTTTGAGAATAGGTGATGTTGATAATTTGTTTTTATTTTCAATATATTGTTTTTATTTTCAATATATTTCAATAATGACATGTGTAATATGCATGCATTAGGTTGATATATATATAGAAACCATTTTGTTACATATTGTAGTAAGTAGGCCTACTGTGTAATGACAATAATAGTTACAAAAGATATATATGATAGATCATTGATCAGAAGCATTGCCGGTATGAGGACAAATATGTAATCTATAAATGGTGAGCATTTAGTCCTCTGTTGATGATGTAGCTAATGCACATCTGGTCTACGCCCCTCTATACGTTTTTCTTTATTAAAGATTCAAAGACTTTTAAGCCTTTTCAATAATCAGGTATTTATTTTCAAACTTGGTGACTTTTTAAAAAACAAATACTGATTTTCTTTGAAGTGAATGTACTCTTTGGTTTATTGGGAAGAAATCATATTTTTAATTCAGTTAATTTAAGTCCCTGGCATGTGTTGTTTCAGTGTTTACTGCTCGATGACTGGCGATGGCAGAGTTCTGTCCTGAGGGCTGGATGGCTAGGCCGGGCCGGTGTAACAGGCCAGCATTTAGTCACGGTAGGTAACTTGGGTCAATAAGCCAGAATCCTCTGTGTCCTCCTTCGACCTCTATGGGACAGAGAGACACTCAGAAGAGACTAAAACCTGACTTTAAAATAAATTATTATTTCGGACATTTTATCCTGCATGGCCTTTTTCAGCTCCATTTATGTGACACAGTAAGTTATCAGGTCTTCAGGCTGAATCTGTTACACATTGTCTCTAATCTTTCAATCAAATAAAAATGCCCTCTGGAGACATATTCTGCAGGAGAAACAGAGGGTTTCTTTCCTTTTTTCCTTCTCCACCTGCTTTGTATTCCCTCCTGTGCTCTCCCTGTCTGTCTCTCTTCCGGCATACTTTCTGTCATCCTCTCTGCAGAATAAAACAGAGCTGAAGTACGGGCAAACCCCCAAAATGTGTGTGTGTGTGTGTATATGCGTGGGAGAAACTGTGCCAGCCTGAACCCTCTGAACTGCAGCTCTGACAGACCTCAGCCACATCAAGTCAAGTCTTTACAGAAAATGCAGAACAGAAGAATCAGTCTGATACGTGATTTCTTGAAAGAAGCATCACTATTGAGATTTTCAACCATCATTTTTGTCACTTTGAGCACGCAAGCTGAGTGCTATCTAGTTCCATTATAATGGCAGACATATTCTCTGCAACTCACACCATGCAATCTAGGTGATGACCAACCGTATTACATCCTATAAAGACAATAATACTTCCATGTCCTTATCAGTGACTGTGTGTACAGTACTGAATGCTGCAGGTTTAATCGTTTCTAAAGGTCACCGATCCCACATTATTCTAAAAACAACTTCCTCCCTGTCTCTGGCTTCTGGATTTCCAAAACACAGGCCAGCAGGTTTGGTATTTTTTAAACACTCTCCAGTTCCTGTTTTTCCTTGAATTACCTCCGGCTTTGACACCTGGTTACAGGCCGCTGACAGTGTAAAGAGCAAACGAGTGAGCAAACAATACATGTTGCATCATCATTCAGGTACATGTAAATAACCATTTCCATCTGCAGCAGTGTTTAATATGGAGTCACTGCTTTCCTCAGTGATACTGGAATCTTTAATAGTGTCCAAAGTAAGTATGCATGAACACACTGCTTTGTCATGTATGTTGAAAGCAATTGTCTTAAGTGTGGGGTTTCTGACAGAACAAATTCTTTAACCTCAGCTCCAAATCAGACATTTCTTTACACTTTACGTGTAAATGATGAACATCATTACTATATACTTGCTGTTTTATACATGCACCAACACTGTACTCCAAATGGACGGCAAACACATAAAAAAAGCAATGTGCTCAAATACAAAGGTTGCAGTTGTATTTTTTTGTTTTCTCAGGAGAAAAAGCTTCTGTCACTTACTATTTAGACTCAGCAGATTCTCACAAATTACATTTTTTCTCTACATATAATCGATATTTTCTCTGTGCAGGGTGTGATGACTTGAGATTTTAGAGAAAAATACTGCGTCAGCATCTAACTCAATGTTCCATCACTGGCCGGTGTAATCAAATCTAAGCATCAATAAAAGAAACTCCTGACCTGAAGTTCAAATGTGCCGCATTACATCCCTCCATACACTGCTGACTGACTGACGTGTAAAGGTGTTGGTGTCATCACAGGTCAAGAATAGAAATGAGGACACACACGCACGCACGCACGCATACACACACACACACACACACACACACACACACACACACACACACACACACACACACACACACACACACACACACACACAATGTCTGTGTCACACCCATTCCATTGCTGACATCAAGTCGATACTACAACATAAAATATTGATGAAAAAGATAGTGTCTCACATTTCAGCACAGCTGCTGATCCATGATCAAACTCCACGGGCAGGCGTGACATTTAAGAGGCTCCAGTTGCACCGACAACATCTGCTGTAATTGGAATAAATGTTAACACACACGTTGGTTGCATCAAACACACTTATCTATGACCAGAACATTTTAGAGAAAAATACTGCGTCAGCATCTGACTCGCACGCGCACGCGCACACACACACACACACACACACACACACACACACACACACACACACACACACACACACACACACACACACACACACACACACACACACACACACACACACACACACACACACACACACACACACACACACACACACACACACACACACACACATGCCCATTACTGCAAAAATACCAATATGTGAGTCTTCATCCTGCAGGTCAAGACTGAGACTACAACAAAATAATACACTATTTTTCTTGCATCTGTATCAGTGCTATTTACAGTAACATGTACACAAAATATGTGGAGGAATATCAGCGTTGTCATAGTTTTTTTAGCCTCTTTTAGCTTTTTGTTTTTATGGCATTTCCATAAAATGATGTATGAGGTATGGAGTCTCCCCACTCAGAATGCCTTTGGATAGCATCAATTAGTTTCTCTTCATAGCCAAAGCAAACGGTTCCCTCTGGTGTCCATTGTGTGTCAGTAGCGAACCAACAGCAGCATGCTGAAATTGCTGTTTTGCTCAATTTGAATTTTTTTTCAGGATTGTAAAGTCAGAATTTTAGCATGAGATTCAAACAAATCTGCAGCAATAGATGAATATGGGCTGTTCTGTGGATATTGCCATTGCCATTGTCGTCGATAGCAACAGTTTGAATTATTTTGAAGTAAATTATAAATAGGGGGATGTAGCTCAGTGATAGAACGGGTGCTTTGCATGTACAAGGTCCAGGGATCAATCCCCAATATCTCCGTCATTGCCAATAACATCTAAAAGTCTCGACAAACAAACACTCGAGAAATCTGTCAATTTTTGCTTTGATAATAAGAGCTCTTGAAAATATTTTTTTTATATAATCAAGTAATATAGTTAATAAAATAATAAACAAACAAGTACATACGTAAGGATTGATGTGACACAAAGAAGGGGATGTAGCTCAGTGGTAGAGCGTGTGCTTTGCATGTACAAGGTACTGGGATCAATCCCCAACATCTCAACCACGATTTAAACAGATAACTTCTTCTGTACTAAATTGACAGCCATACTCAAATCTGTAAGTGGCTGGCTGGTCTACCTGCATGTGCCATCCGACCTCTGAAGCTCATCCAGAATGCAGCGGCTCGTCTGGTCTTCAACCTTCCTAAATTTTCCCACACCACTCCGCTCCCTTCACTGGCTTCCGGTAACTGCTAGAATCCACTTCAAGACAATGGTACTTGCGTACCATGCTGCGAATGGATCTGGCCCTTCCTACATCCAGGACATGGTTAAACTGTACCCCCCAGCACGTGCACTCCGCTCTGCATCAGCCAAACAGCTCGCTGCACCCTCGCTGTGAAGGGGACCCAAGTTCCCATCAGCAAAAACACGTTGTTTTGCTATCCTGGCTCCAAAATGGTGGAATGAGCTCCCCATTGACATCAGGACAGCAGATAGCTCACACACCTTCCGGCGCAGACTGAAAACTCATTTGCTCATTATCCAAAATAGTAATTACAGAAGATAAGGAGGACAGGGGATGTAGCTCAGTGGGTAGCGTGTGCTTTGCATGTACAAGGTCTTGGGTTCAATCCCCAGCATCTCCAACTTTGCTCTTTTATTTAATACTAAACTGAGTCTCAGTTTACAAACTAATCCACAGTCACAACATTTCAAACCGAAAGAGTGTCTTAGGATGTGGTGTAGGAGGAGATTTGTAGCATTAAACTGCTGCCAACAAGTCTGCAGCAACAGAAGAATTGGGGCTGCTCTTTGGACATTGTCATTAACATCAGCAACTGTTTAGATAATTAATTTAAAAAAAACAGGAAAAGAAACTGGGATGTAGCTCAGTGGTAGAGTGTGTGCTTTGCATGTACAGGTACTGGGATCAACCCCCAGCATCTAAACCACTATTTAAACAGATAACTTCTTCTGTACTAAATTGACAGCCATACTCAAATCATTAAGTAGCGTCCTTATCTTGAAAATCAGGCCCTTTGTTCATCTGTACCTCATTATCCAAAATAGTAATTACAGAAGATAATGAGGACATCATGAAGGGGATGTAGCTCAGTTGTCGAGCGTGTGCTTTGCATGTACGAGGTCTTGGAATCAATCCCAGCTTCTCCATCATGGCTGTTTTATTTAACCTGTTGAACCCCATCGACCCGCCCCCGGGTGGAAAAACGCGTCATCTGCAGGAAACAGCGTCTGAGGCCTTCTTAATATTTAATAAACTATGAATGTTTTATATCCATGTAATGGGAAGAAACTCAGCTAACTGATCTTTTTTTTTTTTAAACCCACAAAGCTAGCGCTGAGCCTATGAATTAGCCACGAGCGAAAAATGCTAACGGCGTTTTGCACAGAAACTCACTCATAACACCCATCGATCTGATCGTGAGAAGACACAGAATTGATTGGTACATACATCATCACTCCATCATAAGAACTCGCGAATATATTAACAAGAACAGACATCAAAACATGTGGCGCTAGGTAGCTAGAAACGGCAAAATGGCTCACCTTTGTCGTTGTCTGGTCAAAAGTGGTCTTCAATGGCATTACAACGATAAAAACGCTGCTGAAGTTTATCCATAGGCTAATCCAATGTGTCTGTGTACCTTTGAAATGATTTCTGATAATCCATAAGCAATAAACCTGCTTTTCCATTTCCAGATGTCAGAGCGAGAGATAGGTTCGCTCTGATGCAAACCTGCACACGCAAAGCCCCCACCTTTTTTTGTTAACATGTGTGTGTATGTGGAAATTCCCTTTGAATTCTATTGACCAAAATTGACCAATGGGTTCCAGAGAAACGGTAAAAACGCCCATTTCCACCCAAATCACCTCAGAGGTGGAGTTTTTTTTGCTAAACCTCTCTAAAAAGGTCAAATGTCACTTGTTTTGCATCAATCTTGATACAGGGTACTTATTATATGTTGTACTTTGGATTCCTAAAGCTTTTAGTCTACCTTACCATCATCCAAGGGTAGTTTTCACTATAAGTAAAACATAATTTTTGGACGGACACTATCATTTACAGTTTTTTACTATGTTCAATCTGAATTTTCTTTAAAATAAAAAACATCTATATTGATTCTGACTTTTCTACATCCAACTCACATGCAGGTTTATCATTACTTTGAGAAAAAAGATCATTAATTTTCCCCTTTTAGAAGTGTAGTTATGGTCATTTGTTCTGGAAATGTCATTTTCGAGCCTGAGACCTGAAAAACAGGCTTGGGGTCTAACAGGTTAATAATTAACTGAGTCTCAGTTTACAAACTAATCCACAGTCACACAACATTTCAAACTGAAAGAAAATGGGATGTAGCTCAGTGGTAGAGTGTGTGCTTTGCATGTACGAGGTCCTGGGATCAATCCCCAGCCAGGGGTGCACATAACTTTTTTGCCCTGGTTCTCAAAGGAGCACCTGGAGATGTTGCTTGGTGCTCATCCTGAAAATGAAATAAACCGTAACTTTTGAGGGGGTCTTGACTTTATTTGCCAGACACACTGCACTGAACACACATGCAGAGGTGCACACAGAACACACAGAACACACATGCAGAGGTGAACACTGAACACACATGCAGAGGTGAACACAGAACACACATGCAGAGGTGAACACAAGACAACATTAGCACAACCAGTAATCCTACAAGCTGTCATCACTACCCTCCTGACTGTTCTCCTCACTGTTCTCCTGACTGTTCTCCTCACTGTCTTCCTCTCTGTCAGACATGGTAGCTGATGATGTAGGCCTAATACTTTATCTCTGGTTGAGTCTGCGATTAGCTGCTTGCATCCACAAGTCAACAGCTGGTTTTGGGTCGAAAGTCTCTGTTGTCATCTTAGACAAGTGGATGTAATCAAATAAGTATGTGAACATACCCAATAACCTACCATAGCCAATAACAAATGAATGTAACTTATTTTATTTGTGTTGTTCATTCATATCTTATTTTACCTTAACATTTATTTATTTATGCATTTTTTTTATCTCTCTTTAAAGGATATTTTTGGTTACTGTCCTATAGTATACATTGGAATGATTTCAAACCTGTTTATCCCAATAATTATAAAGGAGTGCCTTGGAAATATGTGTTTACATAAATTGTGACCAAACTGTTTGAACTTAGACTAAAGTGAACTATCTAAACACTCAGAGTTCTTTACCTCACTGAGCTGTAGTTATCAGCCTCTCAGTCTGACTGGAGAGGACTCTCCCTCCACATTATTGTAGAAACATCTTCTTCTTCCGTTAGAGCAGCTAGCACCAGATTCTAATAACAACAGCGCTACCGGGCAGTGCGCCCTTCTCTCTCTCCCTCGCTCACTCGCACTTTGGCTGTGAGCTGCGGGTGCCAGATAAGCCAACATCCCCCATTTTCATCACTTATGGCGCGTTTCCACTGCAGCGGGGTAGCCCCGTTTAAGCGTCCCTAAGTGTCCTCGCTCTGGCCTCAGGCTGCCTCGCTGGCCGGCCCAGGCCGTGGCGCATTTCCATTACAGTTTAGGACCTGGGCTAGCAACGCAGTGTAGGCGGGGCGATCAGCTTTTTGGCGGGCTTTTGGGCGGAGCGACGCTGAGATAAAATCATCTTTTTCAGTTTTTCCCTACACTGCAGGAAAGTCCTCGAAAATCCGCGTTCGGACATCTGTGCAGAGACATCCTGGAACACTTTTACATTTCTCGTTGTTCCGTCGAGCTCCCGCTGGATTTTATCATCCCCAATGAGATGAAGGAACGTCGTCACCTCCTCGGTCGACCACGGTGTGCTTTTCTTAGAAGTAGCCATTTTTGTAGCTCCTCCGTTTACAAAATGCTGTGTATAAAAATGCTGCAAGCTTGCTTCTAGATATATATGCGACGCTAGGGATGGACTCGCGCGCAATCTTGTGACGATTCTCTCTGACCAATCAGCAGTCGAGAGTGTTGACGTCACTAGTTCAGCCCTGGCCCTGGTCTGAGGGAACCACGATTTTATGAGGCCGGAAAAAGAGGGAAAAAGTACCCGCTGGCCGGTACTAGGCTATATGGAAACGCCACCAAAAACCGGCCTGGCCGCTTGAGGACGGTTAAGGACGCTTAAACGGGGCTACCCGCTGCAGTGGAAACGCGCCATTACAGTGCCCATCTTACAGGGCGAATGAAACGTGTAACCGGGATGAAAAGGGTGTTACATTTACTTAATTATGAATATTGTTACATCAAGGCCGAACATTAGGATGAGCACCAACGGTCAAAAATGTTTTTTTCCCTCCCAGAGCTGCCAGCGCAGCGCCTCCACAGATCTGGCGCCCTATGGCTATAACGCCAGTGCGACGGGCCGGCCCTGAGTTCATATGATCTCTATATATCTCTATATATCTCTCTCTCTATATATATCTCTATATAATATATATAAGAGATAGAGAGATAGTAGAAGATATTATAGAAGATAAGAAGCGGATGGAAGATCTCGATAGGAGATAGAGAAAGAGACTACGCTCTCCTCTCTCTCTATTTCTTCCTCTCTCTCTCTCTCTCTCTCTCTCTCTCTCTCTCTCTCTCTCTCTCTCTCTCTCTCTCTCTCTCTCTCTCTCTCTCTCTCAAATCATTGAGGAGAGCCTTTTATCCAAGTTTCATTTGAACTGTGATCACGAGAGCTCTTGAAAGTACATTTTTATTTAATTAAGCAATCGGAATTGTTAAAAGACTGTACAAATAAGTTACGTCCAGCTTTAGCAATGATAACATGAAGGGGATGTAGCTCAGTGGTAGAGCGTGTGCTTTGCATGTACAAGGTCTTGGGTTAAATCCCCAGCATCTCCAACTTTGCTCTTTTATTTAATACTAAACCGAGTCTCAGTTTACAAACTAATCCACAGTCACAACATTTCAAACCGAAAGAGTGTCTTAGGATGTGGTGTAGGAGGAGATTTGTAGTATTAAACTGCTGCCAACAAGTCTGCAGCAACAGAAGAATTGGGGCTGCTCTTTGGACATTGTCATTAACATCAGCAACTGTTTAGATAATTGATTTTAAAAAACAGGAAAAGTAACTGGGATATTGTAGCTCAGTGGTAGAGCGTGTGCTTTGCATGTACAAGGTCCTGGGATCAATCCCTAGCATCTCCAACAACATTGAGCCAGATTAGTTATTCTGTACTACATTTAAAGCGTTACTCAAACCATTGAGGAGAGCTTTTTATCCAAGTTTCATTTGAACTGTGATCACAAGAGCTGTTGAAAGTACTTTTTTGTTTAATTAAGCAATCGGATCGTTAAAAGACTGTCCAAATAAGTACCTATGTACCCTTGTGAGCTGTGAACCCTAATTGAATTTGATCGCATACTTTGTACTGGTGGGTGTCTTGTGCACTCATCCTTGGCTGAGATTGATATTGAAAGTTTCACATTTGTTATTTGTTATTTTTTAATCTGTTCGAAATAAAGACTGAAAGAAAGAAAGAAAGAAAGTGGATGACATTGTTGATGATGTTCGAGATTATTGATGATATTGGTGATGTTGTTAATGTTGTTAATGATGTCAGGAAGTATGTCCTGAATGTTGCTGTATTATTGTTGTATTGTTTTAAGTGTCAGACCCTAGGAAGAGTAGCTTTTGTCAAGAGCAAAAGCTAATGGGGATCCTTAATAAACATAAACATAAGCATACTAATTGATATGATAACATGAAGGGGATGTAGCTCAGTGGTAGAGCGTGTGCTTCGCATGTACAATGTCCTGGGATCAATCCCCAGCATCTCCAACATTGCCGATAACATCTAAAAGTCATGACAAATGTACACTCAAGGAATCTGTTCATTTATATTGTGATAATAAGAGCTCTTGAAAGTTATTTTTGTATGGAATCAAGTAATAGAATTAGTCAAATAATAAACAAACAAGTACATATGTAAGGATTTATGTGACACCATAAAGGGGATGTAGCTCAGTGGTAGAGCGTGTGCTTAGCATGTACAAGGTCTTGGGATCAATCCCCAGCATCTCCAACAACATTGAGCCAGAATAGTTATTCTGTACTACATTTAAAGCTTTAGTCAAACCATTGAGGAGAGCTTTTTATCCAAGTTTCATTTGAACTGTGATTACAAGAGCTCTTGAAAGTACATTTTTGTTTAATTAAGCAATCGGATCGTTAAAAGATTGTACAAATAAGTACGTCCAGCTTTACGTGATAACATGAAGGGGATGTAGCTCAGTGGTAGAGCGTGTGCTTCGCATGTACAAGGTCCTGGGTTCAATCCCCAGCATCTCCAACTTTGCTCTTTTATTTAATACTAAACCGAGTCTCAGTTTACAAACTAATCAACAGTCACAACATTTCAAACCGAAAAAGTATCTTTAGGATGTAGTGTAACAGGAGATTTGTAGCATTAAACTGCTGCCAACAAGTCTGCAGCAACAGAAGAATTGGGGCTGCTCTTTGGACATTGTCATTAACATCAGCAACTGTTTGGATAATTAATTAAAAAAACAGGAAAAGAAACGGGGATGTAGCTCAGTGGTAGAGTGTGTGCTTTGCATGTACAGGTACTGGGATCAACCCCCAGCATCTAAACCACTATTTAAACAGATAACTTCTTCTGTACTAAATTGACAGCCATACTCAAATCATTAAGTAGCGTCCTTATCTTGAAAATCAGGCCGTTTGTTCATCTGTACCTCATTATCCAAAATAGTAATTACAGAAGATAATGAGGACACCATGAAGGGGATGTAGCTCAGTTGTCGAGCGTGTGCTTTGCATGTACGAGGTCTTGGGATAAATCCCAGCTTCTCCATCATGGATGTTTTATTTAACCTGTTGAACCCCATCGACCCGCCCCCGGATGGAAAAACGCGTCATCTGCAGGAAACAGCGTCTGAGGCCTTCTTAATATTTAATAAACTATGAATGTTTTATATCCATGTAATGGGAAGAAACTCAGCTAACTGATCTTTTTTTTTTTTTTTAAACCCACAAAGCTAGCGCTGAGCCTATGAATTAGCCACGAGCGAAAAATGCTAACGGCGTTTTGCACAGAAACTCACTCATAACACCCTTATCACTTAGCTGCACGTCCAACCCATCGATCTGATTGTGAGAAGACACAGAATTGATCGGTACATACATCATCACTCCATCATAAGAACTCGCGAAGATATTAACAAGAACAGACATCAAAACATGTGGCGCTAGGTAGCTAGAAACGGCAAAATGGCTCACCTTTGTCGTTGTCTGGTCAAAAGTGGTCTTCAATGGCATTAAAACGATAAAAACGCTGCTGAAGTTAATCCATAGGCTAATCCAATGTGTCTGTGTAGCTTTGAAATGATTTCTGATAATCCATAAGCAATAAACCTGCTTTTCCATTTCCAGATGTCAGAGCGAGAGATAGGTTCGCTCTGATGCAAACCTGCACACGCAAAGCCCCCACCTTTTTTTGTTAACATGTGTGTGTATGTGGAAATTCCCTTTCGATTCTATTGACCAAAATCGACCAATGGGTTCCAGAGAAATGGTAAAAACGCCCATTTCCACCCAAATCACCTCAGAGGTGGAGTTTTTTTTGCTAAACCTCTCTAAAAAGGTCAAATGTCACTTGTTTTGTATCAATCTTGATACAGGGTACTTATTATATGTTGTACTTTGGATTCCTAAAGCTTTTAGTCTACCTTACCATCATCCAAGGGTAGTTTTCACTATAAGTAAAAAATAATTTTTGGACGGACACTATCATTTACAGTTTTTTACTATGTTCAATCTGAATTTTCTTTAAAATAAAAAACATCTATATTGATTCTGACTTTTCTACATCCAACTCACATGCAGGTTTATCATTACTTTGAGAAAAAAGATCATTAATTTTCCCCTTTTAGAAGTGTAGTTGTGGTCATTTGTTCTGGAAATGTCATTTTCGAGCCTGAGACCTAAAAAACAGGCTTGGGGTCTAACAGGTTAATAATGAACTGAGTCTCAGTTTACAAACTAATCCACAGTGACACAACATTTCAAACTGAAAGAAAATGGGATGTAGCTCAGTGGTAGACTCTTGACCTGACAATCAACATCGGCACCTCAGTTGTTTCCCCGACTCAGACTGCAAGGAATCTGGGTGTGACCCTAGATAACAACCTGTCCTTCACTGCAAACATCGCTGCTACAACCCGCTGCTGCAGATACACGCTTTACAACATCAGGAAGATACGTCCCCAGCTGACTCAGAAAGCGACTCAGGTTCTGGTCCAGGCTCTCGTCATCTCACGCCTAGACTACTGCAACTCCCTCCTGGCTGGTCTACCTGCATGTGCCATCCGACCTCTGCAGCTCATCCAGAATGCAGCGGCTCGTCTGGTTTTCAACCTTCCTAAATTCTCCCACACCACTCCGCTCCTCCGCTCCCTTCACTGGCTTCCGGTAACTGCTAGAATCCACTTCAAGACACTGGTACTTGCTTACCGTGCTGCGAATGGATCTGGCCCTTCCTACATCCAGGACATGGTTAAACCGTACACCCCAGCGCGTGCACTACGCTCTGCATCAGCCAAACGACTCGTTGCGCCCTCGCTGCGAGGGGGGACCCAAGTTCCCATCGGCGAAAACACGTGGGTTTGCTATCCTGGCTCCAAGATGGTGGAATGAGCTCCCCATTGACATCAGGACGGCAGATAGCTTGCACATCTTCCGGCGCAAACTGAAAACTCATCTCTTTCGACTCCACTTCGAGCGTTAGAACGATTAACGAAGCACTTTTATACTAATAAAGGACTGGATTACCTAAAGCCAGTTGAGTAGCACTTGAAATGTTTGGCTCTATGAAACCTGATATACTTATATGATTCTGTTTTCTTCAAGGTTGTGTCTTCCTGGTCAAATGTACTTATTGTAAGTCGCTTTGGACAAAAGCGTCAGCTAAATGCAATGTAATGTAATGTAATGTAGAGCGTGTGCTTTGCATGTACGAGGTCCTGGGATCAATCCCCAGCCAGGGGTGCACATAACGTTTTGCCCTGGTTCTCAAAGGAGCACCTGGAGATGTTGCTTGGTGCTCATCCTGAAAATGAAATAAACCGTAACTTTTGAGGGGGTCTTGACTTTATTTGCCAGACACACGGCACTGAACACACATGCAGAGGTGAACACAGAACACACAGAACACACATGCAGAGGTGAACACTGAACACACATGCAGAGGTGAACACAGAACACACATGCAGAGGTGAACACAAGACAACATTAGCACAACCAGTAATCCTACAAGCTGTCATCACTACCCTCCTGACTGTTCTCCTGACTGTTCTCCTCACTGTCTTCCTCTCTGTCAGACATGGTAGCTGATGATGTAGGCCTAATACTTCCTCTCTGGTTGAGTCTGCGATTAGCTGCTTGCATCCACAAGTCAACAGCTGGGTTTGGGTCGAAAGTCTCTGTTGTCATCTCAGAAGTGGATGTAATCAAATAAGTATGTGAACATAACCAATAACCTACCATAGCCAATAACAAATGAATGTAACTTATTTTATTTGTGTTGTTCATTCATATCTTATTTTACCTTAACATTTATTTATTTATGCATTTTTTTTATCTCTCCAGTTTTAAAGGATATTTTTGGTTACTGTCCTATAGTATGATTGGAATGATTTCAAACCTGTTTATCCCAATAATTATAAAGGAGTGCCTTGGAAATATGTGTTTACATAAATTGTGACCAAACTGTTTGAACTTAGACTAAAGTGAACTATCTAAACACTCAGAGTCCTTTACCTCACTGAGCTGTAGTTATCAGCCTCTCAGTCTGACTGGAGAGGACTCTCCCTCCACATTATTGTAGAAACATCTTCTTCTTCCGTTAGAGCAGCTAGCACCAGATTCTAATAACAACAGCGCGTACCGGGCAGTGCGCCCTTCTCTCTCTCCCTCGCTCACTCGCACTTTGGCTGTGAGCTGCGGGCGCCAGATAAGCCAACATCCCCCATTTTCATCACTTACAGCGCTCATCGTACAGGGCGAATGAAACGTGTAACCGGGATGAAAAGGGTGTTACATTTACTTAATTATGAATATTGTTACATCAAGGCCGAACATTAGGATGAGCACCAACGGTCAAAAATGTTTTTTTCCCTCCCAGAGCTGCCAGCGCAGCGCCTCCACAGATCTGGCGCCCTATAGATGAGAGTAACAAATGCGTCACTTCCGGGCAACATTTACGGCTCCGCCCACTTTTGGGGGAAAACAACGCTGTCAGTTGAACAGTGGTCAATACAAATTCTGAAGTTTTTGCCAATCCGATCAGAAATGAAAGAAAACCGGAGACTTTTGGATCTTCAAAGAGCCCGATTCCAAAGGCCAGACAGGCAAACAATTGCATTAAGCCATTAGAAATCGACGATCGGGCTCGATATATGGTTAAATATAGCAGTAGGCTATCGATTTTCATAGATGAGAGTAACATCTACGTGACTCTACGGCCCCGCCCACTTTTGGGGGAAACAACGCTGTCATTTGAATGGCGATCGAGCCTGAAGCCACAGAGCAGACCCGGCGCCAGAACAAATCTAAAGGGAGGGCATATGATTTTCATGGGAGGGCACACAAAACCGTCACGTGCTGCGGGCCTGCGGCACAATATATATCAAACAGCAAGGCCAACAGCATTGCGTAAAGACGCACACTTATCGCAAACATACACAAATAAAGGGCAACATAGCAACCACTTTGAAACATTGTGTGCGTGGCAGCACAAACACTGGTAAATCACGAGCAAGGTTGACAGCTAAAAAAGCTATAATATAAACGACAGCTGACACGTAATAACGGCTCCGTGCCAGCTGATCTGCACCAAAGTACTCATTTCCTTATTTGTTTCCTCGCGTATCTGTCTCTCTCTCCACAAACTCTCACATGAAATGTGTTCTTTTGATGCGGCATGCCTTAGCAGTCCTTTATCAGTCTGTAATGCGTGTTTCCAGTCGCAAAAACCTTTGACAGTAAAAGCCGCATCAGATGAAGACGTATTCACTTTAAACTGTCTACAGGGGAAACAAAAGGCTGCGTCTGCTTTTAACGAATATTCAAGCCATGGTCTGTTGTTGTACCATGCAGCGGCAAAAGTGCGCTTCTTTCCTGAAAACAATCTCCCTGGATAACGATCCAACTTCACCTGCTTGGGTTTATTAACCCCAAGATCATCGCTAACTCAGCCCCGGGGTTTGCCGAGGTCAAGCTTGTGACATTAAGGCGTGCTGCTGCAACGGCAGGTGCAGGGTCGCCAGCAGCTGCATCGGCTGCAGTTCTTTCATTGCTATTTCGTTTTAATAAATCCTTAGACCTTTGCAGCCAATTTCTGATGTCCATTTTGTAATGCAAACAGAAATGGGAGTCTACAGAATGCACAATAAACAAATCCAGAATAGGCAGCAGAGTGTGACGCTGTGATTGGTCTAAATGGGGACGAATCAGACACATGCATTTATTTGACGTAGCCTGTGATTTTTTTGTTGTTGTTCTGACATCACATACATCGTAGCATAAAAGTTTAATTTATAATTAAAAAAATAAAATATATATATTTTTTAATTTTTATAAATAATAAAAAACGTGTTTATTGGGGGAGGGCAGGAATGTCAAATGGGAGGGCCTGGCCCTCCCTGGCCCTCCCACGGCGCCGGGCATGCCACAGAGCTCTTCCTTTACTGTCCTTTCTTCTTAGAGGAAGTACAGAAACACTGAACTCTTGATTATTTTTAATGTTTGAGGTGCAATAAACGACACAGCAGCTTTTTGGCATGATACAACTATTATGTTCTGCCTCGCTCATGAGAGTAACAGCTGGAGAAATTACAGCCTCGCCTACTGATTTTAATTTAACCATATATCAAGACCGATTGTCGATTACCAATGATCGAATGTAATTGTTTGCCTGACTGGCCATCGTAATCGAGCTCTTTGAAGATCCAAAAATCCACGGTTTTCAAAAATGTTTGATCGGATTGGCAAAAACTTCAGAATTTGTATTGACCGCCATTCAAATGACAGCGTTGTTTTCCCCCAAAAATGGGCGGGGCCGTAATTTTTGCCCGGGAGTGACGTAGGTGTTACTCTCATCTGGCCGGCCCTGAGTTCATATGATCTCTCTCTCTCTATATATATATATATATATATATATATATGCTGCTCTTTGGACATTGTCATTAACATCAGCAACTGTTTAGATAATTAATTTTAAAAAACAGGAAAAGAAACTGGGATGTAGCTCAGTGGTAGAGCGTGTGCTTTGCATGTACAAGGTCCTGGGATCAATCCCCAGCATCATCTCCATCAACAATGATTATTCTATAAATACTAACACAATACTGTGAGACACTCAAAAGATCTTTGTCGAAAAAGCACAGCACTGCTTTTTAAATAATTGATCAGGAGACATTTCCAGAATCAAACCAAATTTAATTGCCTTTTTCTGAGTAAACACATTTTTATTTCTCATTTTGCATTTATCCATCCAAATTAACTGCAATAGATTCCCTTGATCATCTCTTTCTACAAATGTATGAAGTTGCAAAAATATAGAATTAGTTAGAAAAAGAATAAACACAAGTCATACATTCAGTCAGGTTATAGCCTCATAGTGTGAAACCACTGAGGAATATAGGTTTCTACTAAACATCATGAAACGTTTTACATGTTGAGCCTAAAAAAAGAAGCTATGTGAGCTTTACATTACTTAGTAACATTTTTAGAAATCATAACTAGGTTTTCTAAGTCATTAATTTTAGTTCATTTCAAGTGCAACTGCAAGTAAATTGTTGAAGTTGGAAACATCTGCAGAGATGAATAGTTTTGTCTCATCCATCAGGAGTTGCATCACATGTATGTACATCACGCTGCAGTGGGTTTAATAACACAAAGAAGAAAACTTTCCCAACATATACATCTCTTAATTCTCCAAAAACTTGAGTAACAATAAATACAGTACAAACATATTTCAGTAACGCTGGAAGAATCCAACAGCTGCTTCCCTGCTATGCTTTTCAAATTAACGTCATAGTTCTGAGGGGATCTTTCTGTCAGATGGTAACTCAAAATGTGACTCCATGACGACGCTTACTATTGGTATTTTATAACATTTCTTTGATATAGAATTTAGGATTTGAATATCTCTAATACATCATTTACATTGTTTTCTATGAATACATTAGTGAAGTAACATTGCTTTAAAAGTCATTTGAAGCCGTCTTCTTTTAAAAAACACATGTCCAAATGCTGGTGCTGTGACAGATCTGAGAGCCAAATATGCTTTTTGATAGTGACCATAAACTTATAGCCAGAGTAAGCAAAATTAAATGATACAGAGTGCTGGAGGCTATGCTTTGATGTTTGGATAAGATTTGAAAATATAATCATTTATCTAACACTTACAGATGGATTATAAATATCAAATCAAAATGAGATAGTACCTTATGGTTTTCTGTAGCTAATTATCTGCATTAAAACACACAGTGATAGACAATCATGGCATAGATTAAATTACTTTTTCATTTAAGTAAGTGCAGTAGTTCATAAGAAAATAGTGACAATGCTTAAAATGTCCCATGTAGCAATGTGAATAAACCCTTAAGAAATATCAGATGCATATCAGGTTGTTTTTCAGAGTCAACCTTCCACCACATTTCACTGAAATCTACAGAAATGAATATTTCTTTATCTATATTTTGAAGGTAACAACGTGAAGAATATGTCTTTCCACACTCTCCTATCAGATTACTGAATAAACTAAAAAGCTATCAGTGCAACATTTTAGGCGTTCCTCGTCAGACTTGTTCACACACACACACACACACACACACACACACACACACACACACACACACACACACACACACACACACACACACACACACACACACACACACACACACACACACACACACACACACACACACACACACACACACACACACACACACACACACACACACACACACACACACACACACACACACACACACACACACACACACACACACAACACACACACACACACACACACACACACACACACACACACACACACACACACACACACACACACACACACACACACACACACACACACACACACACAATATAATTACAAACTGAGGATTAAGCATTTTCTTAATGCTTAGCTAATCAGTGTTCCCTCATTCATTATATTAGTAAAGTACAGAATGGTTTCCCTCTGTAGTTACATGGCACTGTGTAGTAGTCGGTCAGACCTGAGACAAACGGCTTCATGGTGACTTTCAACATGAAGCAGCAGCATGCCGTTTGGGTTGTAGTGCTCAAAATGGAATTCATAAAAATAAACTGAAAGACTTTATAATGTGATGTTTGGAAATCCAAATAAATATGTAAAACTAGCTTAGGCAGGGAGAAGGGATGCTACTGAAATGGAGTGTAGAGAACAAATGTATAAATGTTCCTCTAATTTACGTTTGCAGAAACCGACTGTCACATTGGAATTAAGCTTTCTGACCCGGGCACTATTGTTTGGAGTTAGACAAATTAAACACAACTGAAACATTAGTGTCCCAAGCCATATGCCCTGTGTTCACACAGACATTAAAACCTACCAACTTTGATCGAATTTGAGTTGTGTTTTGTTTAAAAAGAGAAACCCTTCTTCCAGTCTGCTCACTGACTGAGCGGGCAGTATTAACTGTCTCCTGTCACTGCTTAGAGAAAAGTCATTAAATCGTCACAATACTCAAATTCTACGATTGGTATAAAGATTCTAAGGTGCAAGGAATTTTTTTTTTTTTGCAAAGCCGCAGCCTAAAAGCATTTTTGTTCTGTTTTTTCTCTCTCATATGTCCATGCTTTACAAACTGCAGTTCCCATATTCAGTTTACTGTAGGCAGTTGTACGCTGTAGGCTTCATTTAATCATGATATTTACAACAGTGCATTTACTGTTCAATTCAACATGTGGGAAGACAGAAATCAAAAGATCCCTTTGAGGAGTGATTGGTCATTAAAATAATATTTACATCATTTGTTTTACATTTTAAGCTACGAGCCTCTTACAGTAGGTTTTCCTTAAAATCTGATCATATTTCAGACTTCATGAGAGACGTGGTCTGTCAGTTCCCTTTGCTTTGAGTCATACACAGAACACTGACATCAAGGTGTGTCTAATGAATAACCCTTAAAGGAAAAACACTGAGGAGTAATGAAAACTGCACTGTTGCTACACCTTTGTAAGACAATTGTGAGATGTGAGTTGATGTATTAGTTAAAAGTGCATCTTACCAAATGTTATGAAGACTAAAGTGCAGTTTTCTAACATGTGCAGAAGAGGGCGATGTGTCACTTTCCTGTGAAAATGTGTCTTTCATGAACAAGAAAGAGCTTTGGCGTTCTGAAACATACTGAGGGATCCACAGGGAGGTGCCGGGGATCACTCCCCCCCTCTCCTTCCCCCCTCTCCTCTCCCCCTCTTCTGTTGTTACAGCTCCTGTGTTCCTGGCTGTTCTATCTGTTGACTGTCCGGTGTCTTTGCTCTTAAATAGCTGACTCCTGCTGGATCTGCATGTAGCACGCCTGCAGCAGATTCAGTGATGATTAGATGACAGAGGTATAATGACAATTTTAGCTATAAAATATTAAAAAGTATTGTTTAACATTTCAAATGTGTTTTCTTTATTCTGGAGAGTATTTTAAAAATCATTCTGCTTTCACAGCAGACTTATCTCATCATTACTCTTTTATATATTTTTGCACAAACGTAAGCAAAAACTTGAAAAAAAAGAAAGAATTGTGTGCTCAGCAACATAAATAGTGGTTCATTTAAGCCTTACAAATGTAAAAAAAGCACCTATAACACCTTAGTGCTTTTATCAACCCAATATGACAACCGTCAATTGTGGCCCAATATTTCTGAAATCTGCTTACTTACAGCTGTCAGTAGAAAGGTAATTATCTCCATTATATATATCATTTTAATACACTTTTTGTAACAATTTTCTTACTTGCTGCCAAAAATTGGCCTAGGTATAGTAATTAAATCCTTCTTAGAGGAATGAATTACATTGAAGTCCAAGGTGTGTTTCCACCATGAGTATATATGAGAGTGTGTGTGTGTGTGTTGTGCGACCTACCTTCAGCGTGGTGAACATCAGTCCCATCTCTCCGTGCTGTACGTTGAGATCCATCAAGTCTTCTATCAGATTGACCTCAGCTCCCAGGCTCTTGATCCTGCAGAGACAACATGTTCAGCGTTCAATCATATCGCTCTAATCATCAAACCAAAGCCTCTCATTCAAAGTGGACCTTGACCCTTTGAAAGTAGAAATTAGCTACATTAGTTCTAAAACTGAAACGAGTGACAACTGAAAGGCGTAATACAATAAATAAACAAAGTGTGTGTGTGTGTGTGTGTGAGTGTGTGTGTGTGTGTGTGTGTGTGTGTGTTTGTGTGTGTGTGTGGTATACCTCGCCCTGAGCACCACATAGAGGAAGAGAGGCAGCAGGTCGTCCATGCACCACAGGAAGTTTCCATCCAGCATAGGTTTCCCTTCCTGGGTCATCTCCTCAAACGTCCTCTGGATGATGAGGAGTTTGTCTGACGGAGTGAAGGTGGTGCTGCATGTGGAGGGAGACATATTGTTTTTCATACACATAATAATAACTTCCAGGTTGTTAATGGTTCTGAGTTGCGCTGTAATACAAATAACAATTGTTACTGAAGTATTCTGTCAGAGTTTGTTGCATCAAGCCAAAGAGTTGAGGGGGTGTTTAGTAAAACTATTAAAATGGGACACTTGATTCATGTGTCAGTTTGCCAAATTAATACAAATTCCACTCATCAAAGTATTATTTAAAGGTTTTTTCCAATCCAAAAATGTCTGATTTCATGCAATTTTATAATGCAAAGACAACATCTGTCTCGAGCCTTAATAACAAAACTAATATTTTTTTTAAAAGTTTGAGATGTTGGACACGAACTGAAACTCCATGGGCCTGGATGGGATTTTGTTGATCTGCTAATCACATGACTCTGTCCTATCACATTTAGTGATATTAGTGTGTAATGGCAGCTACCTGATTAGTTGAAGAGTCTCAACAGCAGAAACAAAACAGGCATCTTTACTGCTGGACACAATCTGTGGTACAAGTAAAGAAAAACAGTTTGAGAGGACAAATCAAAAGCACACTTTGAAAGATGAGAGGAGCAAAGTTGGTGGAGGAAATGCAGAAAGTGCAGAAAATGAAAAAAAGTACACAAGGAGAAATAATAATATTTAGAATCCAACCTGCTTTTTATCTCCAAGGATTGACATCCACACTGGCCAGAACTTCCTACAAGTGAAACAAAAGAGCAGATTGTTTTAGAGGTCATCATTTTTAAGGGTTCTGAAATCAAATAGCCCTTCACTGAATGAAATGCCTGTGGGAGTTTTCGGATGCACACACTCACTCCTGCACTCCCAGGAAGCTGAGCAGTGATTGGTCGGGCTGCTTGTTGAGTCGGAGGACGCGCTCCCAGTACAGAGCCTCCTCCTGCTCCTCCTGCAGGCAGTACAGGGTGAAGAGGGGGGGGTAGAGACGGGGGAGCAGCTGGGGGAGGAGCAGCGAGGAGCAGCTCACCACCATAACACTGAGGAGGAGGAGGTTAATGTCTCATGTGCAATACAACCGGATGTAGTTAAATAGCATTGAGATGAAACAGGTGATAAAAGCATATTCAAGGCTAAACATATCCATCATTGCCTTTGTGTGTATTTGTATGTATGTGTTTGTGTTGACACTCACACGTGCTCTGCTATGTTAGAGTTGTGTTTGCCTTCAGAGGCAGAGGAAGGAGGGTCTGGGATGATGCCGCCATCTTCTGGTAACCCCGGAAACAGAAATCTGCAGGCAACAGTTGTTATGAAGTGTTTTGAAATACAACATGCAAAGTATTTGGGTTGTATTAAATATCAATCGTCTATATTCAAAACTGTTTTTGTTATTTTAATATGCAATTTTATGCATCTGTTATAATTTAACATGATGCATCAAAAACATATTTAAAAAAATACATTTCTTTGTTATTGTGGTTCCATAACATGTGACATAAGGTGCTGTTAGATTGCTGCAACAGCATGTACTTCCTGTAGGTGCGTGCTGCCCTTTGTGTGCAGCAGGGGGAGTGCAAACTGTTGTGTTTTATAAATGTGTTATAAAAGCTATTCGCCCACAAATATGAATTAAGGTACAATCTTCAGTTTGAAATCATGACTTTACAACGCTGTGAATTAATCTGAAATGTTTGGATTTGAGTCGGGAACAATCCTTGCCAGCAATCACTTGATTCCTAATCTATCTATACTTAAATAAGTGATGCTTTATTTGTATTAGACAACTGTGTAGACAAACTGGGTTTGCACAGAATGAATAGACAGGAAGAAAAGAAAAGCAGCTACGCAGCATTCAAATGTTAATTTAGGATTTAAAAGTCATTGTTATGTATGAAGCTTAGAAGCTTAGAAGCTCCGGAATATTCAGTACGGTTCTAAAAAGTAAACTGAATGCAGGTCTGCAGAAGTCTGTGGTCTGAGCAGTAAAGAGGTGAGAGGCGTCCGGACGTGATCTACCTGACGATGCTGTAGAAGTGTGTGAGGAAGGCCAGCAGCTCCTGCACCGCCTGCCGGAGCAGCCGTCGGTTTGACCCCACTCCCACGTACGTCATCCTGTAGACCGTCACCAGGGTCTCCACCAGCCAGCCCAGAGGGTGGTGGGGGGTCTCACACGCCTGACACACAATTCATTATTATAACAACATGTCCACAGGTAAAGACTGTATTTCCCATGGTTTAGTCAGTGATGACAACATAAACGAGCTTCGCAATTATTTCGTGATAATCATCAAAATGTGCTCAGAATGTCCGAACTGGATTCACAGCAAACATCCGCAGTTCTTACTAGTATCCGTAGTAAGGTAGTTATAAATGAGTAAGTCCCCCTTTTCTGTATTAACCAGATTATTAGTTTAGTACAGCTAGCTTAAAGTCATGCATTGTGATACCTTAGTCTTGCAATACATCCGCCCTTCAATAAGGTTGTATTGGGTGGCTTTTGTTCGAGAGACGTCAATTCAACTAGATTGTGCTGCTGCTGACTTGTATTACTTCTTACTAAGATGAATTTCTTCTACTTTATCTATTCACATTAAAGAAGAGAGGGCTTGAGTACCGTTTGTTTTAACTCATTTATTGCGGGGCTGTCAATCGTTCTATATTGCTTTAAATGCTTTCTTCTTCACATGCAAAGATTATTATAAACACAGTCACATATCCAGTCACTTGTACCTTGCTGAGGTATCTTCGTATGTTGTCGTAGTTAGCGGTGGTCACTGGGTCTCCATGCTGGGGAATGAACTCCAAACACTCCAACACTTTACTCTGAGACCTAGTGAGATCTATGCTACAAACACACAGACAAACAATCAGACACTCACACATATACAGCTGTATAGCCAAGAAAGGTATAAACTATTTTAATTTGCTCCTGTGTGTGTGCTGCTGCATGTACCTCTGTCGTCGTGCGGTTGTTATGGTAACGGCGATGTTGTCCCAGGCTGTGGCCCTCTCTCCTTTCCCCGGAGCCTCACAGCCCAGCCGACTCCAGCACTCATCGAATACACACAGCCACCTCTGAGCTGCAGGAACCACGTACTGACCCACTTTGCTGAACACACACACATTTTTAAGGTTTTAAAATAACACAACATGAGGAAGAGATATACAAAACGTCTTTGACTCCAATAGCCTGTTTCCAGTCACATGCATCACTTTATATAAATAATATCCTGCTTATACTGTGTTAACAGAAAAGTGGTCCTTCAATAGTGTTTTTATTTGTCAGACAGTTTATAGATGTTTTATCTTCACAGTCATCTGTATATTTTTCCAACTCTCTAATGCTGGTTTATTTCTATTTTGAGATGTTTATATCTTAGAATTGTTTATTTATACTCTTTTCATTTGTTATAATGGGCTTGCCTTGTTTTCTTTTATGCTGCTGCAACACAATAAAGTACATCTTATCCTATCATATTATTTTACAATAGAAAAACCTCCATACACAAGGAATGTCAAAAGGCATAGGAATGAATATACCGAAAACAGCTTGCACACTTGTTGGTGTCATCATTAAATAGGATGCTTTATTCAACATCCTCAATTGAGGATTCAAATGAAATAAAGGTGGTACAGTCCTAACAATCAGCAAGTTTCAGGTTCATTTAAGTGCAAAGTAATACTCACAGCAGGCTGCTCCTCTCTTTGTTTTCTGGTTCTTCTGGGGGGGGTTTGGTGTACGTTCCCACCACCTTCAGCCCGGAGGTCCACTCTCCACTGAACTGGCCCTCCAGACAGTCCCCGTTAGCCAGGGATAAAACCCCCTGAGTAGAAGGGGAGGGTGAGAAATGAATGTGTGTGATATCACTTAAACACCCTTCAGTTGTATAGGTCAGACTTTTGAGTGTTTTGGACTAGGCTTCTTGGTAGTGGCATGTATCCACTTTTGCATTAACAACTGTGACATTTTAAGTTGGAATGAATTACAAAAGGACAAGTCACTATTTTAAACAATTACTCATGTAGGTTTAAACAAGGAAACCCAGAGATCATGACACAGCTAAATTACATTACAAACAGTCTACCTTCCCATTGACAATCCAGTCATCAGAAAACTCCCCATGTAAAGCTGTGTCGTCATCTGACACCAACAGACCTGGACCCTGAAATAAAAAACAGTAAACAAATAATCCATTACCCATACAAATTCATTTGTTGTACATAAGAATATTGGTTTAAAATTGTATCAAATAAATATTCAAATTACTTGGCACATATATCTCTGACACTAACTCACGCAGACTAACTTTTTGAATTGATGCTGCTGCTTCCTCAATCTGTTGCGGACACTAAAACATTTTCACATTCAGCCATTTACTGTATATGCCAGAATTAAGAAGTACATATTTTAGGGGAGGCATCACCAAATGCCAGACTGTCAAGTGTTTGTTCTATATACATTTGAGTGACTTCATCTCTTTGAATTTTTACTGAATACCCCTGCTTGAGAGTGAACTTACACACATCTTGTTGTCTTTGAAGGTCCCTTCATAGTACACACCGCACTGAGTGACAACCACAGCGTTGCCATGGCGCTGCTCGTCCAGCCACAGTCCCATGTATTTCTCACCTCTGGGAAGAGCACATGAGAGACAGGTGTGTGTCTTAATGAACAACATTTCATTCACTCATTGCACATTCAGTACTGACAGCAAACTGCCCATTTGCACTGGGAATTTGTGGAAGAAACCACTGAAATAATTTGGACTAACTAAAACTAAACTTTATTAGATAAAAAAAAAACTAATACATTTTTTAGGTTAAATTAAGAAACCCTGGCTGCTCTCCTGAAATGTCCTTTTTTTAACTTTATTATTTGTACGGTAAATCAGACCTGGTCATGTCGTCGTAGACTCCGTATCCTGACTTCCCGTCATGGACCCACTGGCCAATGAAAACGCTGGAGGAGTTCTTGGCCAGTTTACCGGAGCTCAGCATGCCGTAACCGTGGCGCTGTCCGTCACAGAAACAGCCCTCGTACACCTCGCCACTCGCATACCTGCACAGAACCGCAGAGACATGAATACACACACAGGTAGTCTATATCGTTTCTTTAAAATGGCATGATATTTGGGGATTTTCAGCAATAATATTAGTGATAAAGACATGACCCCTGTGTTGTGGTTGTGTACACGCAAAAAAAGGTTTTAAAAAACATGTACTGACTTGTACTTGCCGAAGCCATGGATCTTGCCATCTCTCCACTGTCCTTGGTAGCTGTCTGGCTTATTCAGTACTTTGTTAGGTATTAAACACTCTCCATAGCTAGAAATAGAAAGAACAAATGTAGCGAAATATTGAGAAATTAGTTTTGTTTTTGCTGGTTAATCACACAGCTGGTCACAGCATCATCAGCTGGTTTTACTGTTTAAGGAGATACTGAATGGTTAAACAGGACTGAATAAGAAAAGTAGTTACCATCACTATGTTATTTTTCTGAAGGTTTTTAAACAATTTATCTCCTCCGTAAAAGGTAGAGGGATGTGTCATATTGGAAAAAAACAACATTACATGTTAACAATTTTTATATTTTTTCACCAGGTTGGTGTGCTTACCCTTCCTCCTGTCCTTTCTTAAAGTTCCCTCTGTAGGTGCGTCCATCTGGCCACTTCATGGTGCCTCTGTAAAGGCAAAGACATTTAACTATCCAACTATCTGCCCAAAGACCATCATTACAAAAGTTTAGAATCAACTTGTATCTAACATTTAACAAGAAATGGAAGGAAATGGGGCTGAACTGTTATCCCTATGTTCATCCTAAAACCATCTTATCACACCTCACCAGCAGGAACATTTTCAATATGCTTTCTTAAATGTGCATTCAAGAAAACTCAAATGTCCAAGGGATGGTAGTAGGCTGCCAGAAACCAATGCGCATACATTTCAGGAAGACACCACCCATATGCAAACACATTATCCTTGTACATACTGTGGATGCAGAGATGGAGATGAGATATGCGCACAAAAACAAAGCAGCTCTCTAACCTGCCATGAAGTCGCCCTGCCAGCCAGGCCCCGGTGTACTGGGCGTCTTTAAAGCATCCCTCTCCAGTGAACGTGTAGGGGGCCGTGCGGGACATCGCTGTCAGCCCGGGAGACAACCCCTGACCTGCCCCCCCCAGCATCTGATCCACCGCCTGGTTAAGAGACCGCAGCCACTTATTCTGGAGAGACGGAGAGAAAGACTTTTAAGAAAGAGGCCAAACAAGAGCAGTGATTTCTGAATCAAAGATAACAACATATCAGAGTTTCATAACAGGAGTGTCTCCATCTGCTGAGAGGAAGACATGTTATCTTATCAGAACATGGAAAGAGAAAATGGAAACACTCAAGCGGTAAAGTAGTTCAAGGTCATATTTAGATGTTTTATCCTAAAATATTTGATGCTTGCTGGTGATGGCCACCAAACATCGAATAGAAATATGTAGCTCTTTTGCTTCACAGTAACAATGAAACTTTCAAAACATACCTTCACTAGTGACTTGTACTTCTTAATGATGAAAATACACTCTACAGCAAGCAGGCAATACAGCTTTTATTCCTAAATATGCAGCGAAGCTTGCAAAAAATATGTTGTATAACATATTCTAATGAAAAAATAAATGGGTGATACGCTTCTAACCCATAAATGTACCTTCTCTTGTGGGGTTGAAGCCACCAGGGTGAAACTCTCCTCCGGGCATGTAATCTTGATGGCATAACTGGTGAGGAAATGCAAAAAAACAAGTTTTCAACTGTATCAAATAAATCAGGGTTGAGAACACAGACAGTTAACAAATGGAAGAAGTTTTCATAATTTGGAAAACTAATTTAAGATAGATCAACTTGTACAAGCTTTATTAACCTTCTGACCTGGATGACCCCACACTGTGTCTATGGCTGATGTTATAGTATAACATTACTGTACATGTGAGGGTCAGTGAGATGTCTTTGTGAGATGTGTAGCCTTTTCATCATCTTAAACATTGATGGTTTTCAAATGCAACAAACTCACTGTCCACTGCTGTCTTCAGTAACTGGTTTCACCCACAGACAGCTCAGAGGGTAGATGTGATGCGTGGAGAACTGCAGAGAGCAGAAGTTTAGGTGTTTTTATGTTGTCAGTAATTAAGACAATTTAGATCATGAGTCATCTAAGTTTCTCTGTGTGTCTTAATGTTATAATAATAGAACACATGACATGAAGCCAAAACAACAGAGAGAAACAGGACAGGTTTCACCACTATCTGCTGTCTATTAACCACACCAAACAGAGAGGAAGGCAAACGATGCTATACTGAAACAAACACAGTGCAGAGGGAAAACACAGAGGAAAGGTCAACAGTAAATAGGTTTTAATCCACCAAGATGCCCCTTGAAGCTGATGTTCTCTTGAATCAGAGTCTTGTGAAAGCTAGAATTCAGCTCTGAGTTGCATCCTTTCCCCAGCACGAGCTACTGCAACAATGACCTTTTGACCCCTAGCTGACTAACGTCACTGTTGCGTCTAAACACACGGTCACACACACAGCAGCCTGTTTGGTAGCGGCCCAGTTTAGATCAGCCATCAGGATAATGTGTACAAAATAAATGTTAACACAGGATTTCTGCAATGCTAAGGAGTGCAAAACTACAATGCTCAATATGAATTTAGCTAGTGTACACCGATTGGCGTGACCCAAAGGACAAGACAACTCAATACTTTTTAACAGATGATTGGGAAAAATATTATAATCCTACGTGAAATAATGAGTTATTACGTCTCTTGGCCTGAAAGACCAATCGAAAACATGCATGTGTTTTTGCGTAAACAGTCCCTTTAACATTGCATTTAGTCCTGTGTTATCATTCATTAACTAATTCCATGTGAACCTGTCAGAGTGTAAGCACTGAACTGAGGCCAGCCACCCATGCTGCTGCTGCAGCACAAAGCTCAGGAGAGTTTGGTGAACTGCTGTCAGATATACTCACGAGGCTCTGAGAGGGAATGGCACCCTGAGTGAATGAAAGATACAATGTCAAGTACAAAGTTGAATGGAAGAACACAGTAGTGGATGTCCAGGAAGATAGAGCCGGTGGAAGCATTGTCATATCCCAGATTTTCTCAAATGTAAAGATTTGGTGGACTTTCAAACTCTACAATGAATGTATTACTTGTAAAATAAAGTGCTTCCAGGCCTTACCTACAAGTTGAGCGAGTCAATATGAATAAAGGAATTTAAATGTTCACAAAAAAACAGATCAAAGAGTAAAATAAGTTAATTTATGGAATAGTTGAAAAGGAAATTAACTTTTGAGACACTTAATACATTTAAGTAAAACAGGAAGGATGAATTATGAATATACAACTGAGGTATGAACACTGGCGTATATTATATTTTCTTGATTAGGACTTGTTGTGTATATATAATCTACATTTAAATGAGTTAGTATCGATAATTTATTATTTGTTGTGTATTAGAGTTTAATAAGTAAAAAACTACAGAAATATACTAAACAGATCTGAACTGCCATAATATAATGTGGAGTTTCTATGATGTGTGGAAAGTGAATGAAGATGGAAATAAATCTAGGGTTAAAAGGCTTTAAATGGTCACCATGGTCACCTGATGACACCATGAAGCAAAAGTAAAAATATCTAGCATAATTTTTGCTATTATTTGTACAGGTGTTCTGTGTTTGCATGTGTGTGTACCTGTGTGTGCACCAGTGTGTCGTTGAACAGAATGAACCAGTGGTTGGAGAACCGCCCGGCGTTCTGCAGAGTCAGAGATCTGTTGCTGCTCTCACACACCACGCGGCGCTGAGGGAGGCGCAGGACCTCCTGATGACAAACACACAGGGATATTTGCTCATTAAAATCTCAAATCTGTTAAAAAATATAATATGTGAACTACAACTTACAGTGGAGACCAACTGTACCACTTTAGAAAGTAGTGGTGGTATTGGTTTAAAACCTCAGAGATGCATACCTTCTTTATCTTGTGTGCATCATAGTTTGTTTGGCAATGTAAACACTGTTTTCACACCTAAACCAATCAATCAGCTTTAAATAACTTAACACAGAGTTGTGCTCACTGTAGTTTTTCCAGAGTGGCTCTTCCAGAAGAGGAAGGTGGTTTCAGCCTCCTTTTTCTTCCTCAACAGAGACAAGGACAGGGTGTCAAACTGATTGCAGCCCTGATGGAGGAACTGATACTCTGTAGTTAACTGGGGGAGGAAAAGAAAAAAGTGAGAGACTTCAACTCTTTTTATCGTCTTAGAACATGTTGAAAAGTCCACATGGCCAGCTCTTAATGGTATAGCTCCATTAACAGATCTACTGTACACTGAAGTAAATATGCTAATACAGAATATAACAATTCTAACTTCTGTCACAACTGCAATGTAAAAAATATATTATTATAATATTGGATCAAAAGGAAGTACTTCTTTATTTTAAATGTATCTAATTTACTGCTCATTAACAATAAATTACAAATGTCAATATGGTCATGAAGTCTTTATCTAGGAATAGGTGTTTGAGCCAATACAATGAAAGTAATTGACATCAATATATTCACAGTTATTAATTCAGAGGAAAGAAAGACATTTGGAGAAAAGGGAAGAGAGCGATAATAAAAGGAAGATAAAGAGTAAACGGTAAACAGAAAGAAGAACAGAGAGCGGAGGGTTTCCTTTCTCACCACATCGAAACAGGCTGCCAGTTTGAGCATGACTCGGCTGTACTGGTGCAGCTGCTGCAGCGGCCGGTAAAACACAGAAACCAGATCAACGTCACCACCGAGGGACTGGTCTGCACACAGCTGAGCCAGCACCGTCTGCTGAGAGCCCAAACACTCACTGGACACAAAACAAAGACAACACACGACTCAATTATCCTAATCATTTAACAACATGTATTTGTGTTGATGGGAGCTTTTCTCAAATATGCTGTGTTGGAACTCTTTCTGGCGGCACATGATCACTTCCTGTTTGGTTATTTAGGCTTCTCGTGATCATCAGCAAAAATAATAAATGTTCAAACTGACATTAAGGCTGTGTTTCAACCAAAAATGCACATTTGCTGTGGCACTTGAAGAGATCTCATTAATTTGCATTTTTTGGTAAAAACATGAAGAAAAAAACAAAGGATCTTACAGTGAGAGTTTATGGAGTGATCGGAATCCACCCATCACCTCAAAGTTACCTACTGAAGAACAATACCTGGAGAGAGAGAAAGAGAGAGAGATGTCAATGTGTGTTTCCATTTCATTTACCATACTAGATTCAATATAGAACGTGCAATTAACTACTCATGTAAGTCCTTGGTGTGAACTATTTGTACCTCTATCTCTTATCAACAGTATTCCTGATATTGTTCCATCTACTGTCAATATAAACTCAGTAAGATTTCATTTCATTTGCTCTGGAAAATGTGTTACACCTTCCTCGTTTGTGTCTGAAACCAATGTACCTAAATTCCACATTCGTCCAAACAAGATTAAAGAACAAAATACTCAAATTCAGGAAAATACATTTACAGTACAGTTACAGCATGCGGGGACTGTTGTTACATTAGTGGACTTATCATTGAGTCCATTAATATAAGTTGTTAATGAATGTCATCTCTAACTGTTAAAGCATTTGTAAAAACATTAGTCACATCAACTAAAGCAAGAACGTTTTATAACGTTTTAAAACGTTAACGTTTTAAAATAAATATGAAAGTGTACTCGTAAATAGATTGAGAGACAAAAAGGAGACCCTTACTCTTTATAAATGTCCATAAAGTGCTCAGTGTGCGTCAGCAGGGGAAGGGCAGTGACGTCAGAGCTCTGCACTTCAAGCAGGAAGTAGCTTAGTGACGTGGAGTGTCGGCCAATCAGGACGCTCAGACGAACAAAACTCTCACAGAGAGAGAAGAAGAGGTGTGTGCATGGCTCACCTAACGAAGGACACACACTCTCTGTGGAATACACACATATAAGGTTGATGTAGTCACCATTACCACGCCGAGTAGATGCTCAAATAACGCGTCTACAATTTCACAGATTATTTGTTGTATTTTAAAATGTTCTTTTTCCATTTGCCACAATTCAATTAATGTACATCCAAGAGGAACATTACATTTCTCATATTCGAAGGCCCCAGTAGTAAAGGGTTCAGAGGTGCAAATACAGAGTGATACAGCACAGCATTTGGCTCTTATCATCAAAGATGGAGCCAGTACAGATGCCTTCTCACCTTTATTCCGCAGCGGAGTGAGGAGGAGCTTCTTAGCGCTGCTCAGCCAGCAGTAGAAGTGTCTCTCTCTGGAGGCCAGCTCATGGATGGCCGAGATGAATCCCATGATGTTCTGGTCTGCCAGCACCGCACAGCGCTGACCCCCGCTGCACACGCTGCTGATGTAACCCATCTACACACACAGAGGAAATAAGCATGATTTTTTAGTTTTCTTTCATCCAAGTGCTTTCTCTTCGTTGCTTTTGATATAGTTTCCCAGCTTTCCCCTGACTTCCTCCCTTTGTGTAATGTACAATCACCAGATTTCAGCTGTGAATGACTGTTGTCTTTGTGTGCTGTATGTAGGTTTCTCAAGTTTCAAGGCTTTATTGTCATTTGCACATTAGCTACAGTGTAGATATGTCAATGAAAAACTTACGTCACAGGCTCCTCCAACAGTGCAACATATATAGGACATAGAAAAAATATAACAGCAAAAATTGTGCAATAGAATGTTTTGAGATGTGCAAGTAAATACAAATAAAATAGAAATAGTGCAAGAATAGTCTATATACAAGTAAATGGAATGATTCTGCTGTGGGATCAAGGATTTCTGCAAATACCAATTTAGAAGCATACTTTTTATCGTTTTAGTCATAAACTGAGAACTATGTTAAAATAAATATACTCCAGTGTTGCAGTTTGAAATGTGCTCCACCCATCGTCTTCTTTTCTGTCGGCCCATTAGAAGAAAAAACATCAGTTATGTTTTGGAAATACAAACCTCCATGCAGAAGGGCAGCAGGCTGGGTCTGACTGTGTAACTCTCGGCTCTGTTGGGTGACCTCTGGCATGACCTTTGACCCTGCTGTGACTTCTCACTCTGGGCTGACGTTTGCTCTTGCTGCTGGCCGCAGTACAACAGGACCGGCTGCACACAGTCTCCATCAGCCAGGAGGAGGGAGTGGCTCTGCCCCGCGGACAAGTCCCAAACCCGAAGACCATCAGACAGCTACAGCCAGGGACCAAACACACACTTCTGTTAGGGTTATTCGCTGGTTTGTTGTAGATTTGTTACCATAACAAAACCCAGATTACTCCACTGTATGTTGTTAGACAGCATCCACACTGCATGATTTGGCAAAGCCTGGACATCTCCCACATTTTCAAAGAGTCAATCTGCTGTAAGTAGCAACTGCAATCTTTTCAAGTCACCCAACCCACATTTTTTAAATCCGGCAGCCCCCAAGACTACGCTTTACACAATGTACAATTGAGGAAGTGTGGATGTGTTTAGTTGTCAATGAAAGGATTCAGCGAGTGTAGACACTAATGTTATTGGAGTTTCCATACAATGCAGAAGAATTGCAGTACATGAGACATACAGTATCTCTTTTGATGTCTCTCTCTTTCTTATTTCAGCTAATTTGCATTTGTATTCCTATGTTCAATATGTTTTACAATACCATCTTCAGCCACCTAAAGATATGTTCATTTATATTTTTTATATATATATATATATATATATATATATATATTATATACAGATTGCCGTACCTTTATCTGTTGAGGTACAGTGACAGGACTGTTGACGTGACCGAGCTGTCCACACATGTTGCTGCCCCAAGAGTACACCTGAAGAACAGGAGGTCAGTGAGTCGGTGTCAATGTATTAGTACAATTGTGCATCTCTGTTCAAGAGGAACAGTTTGACTTTTTAAAGTTGGCTGACATGTAGGTCAGTCACTACTTCTTTAAGCCTTGTATGATGCTTATACTGTATTTCAGTCTAAAGTTACATCCAGGTTAGGTTAGGGCCTGCAGTGGTGATGATTAACCAATAGTGTCAGAGGTGTCAAATAGAGTGCTCATACAATCAAACAATAGCGGGTGTGTGTCTGCTGTATCTCTTTTACCTGGCAGTGGGCGGTGAGGGCGAGTGAATGGTGGGACCCTGCAGCAACTTTGATCACCTCCTCGCCGGTCAAAGGCTTGATACACAGAGGCTGGAGTCTATACACACACACATCATGTATACATCACTTCAGGGGACATTACATTGACTTACATGCATTTCCTGGAGACTTATCCTAACCTTAACCAACACATGCCTAACCCTAACTTTAAAATTAAGGACACACACACACACACACACACACACACACACACACACACACACACACACACACACACACACACACACACACACACACACACACACACACACACACACACACACACACACACACACACACACACACAACACACACACACACACACACACACACACACACACACACCACACACACACACACACACACACACACACACACACACACACACACACACACACACACACACACACACACACACACACACACACACACACACACACCACACACACCACACACACACACACACACACACACACACACACACACAATCCATTCTGTTTCTGATGTTAAAATCAGCACAGTATAGCCAAAGTATATTTACCATTAAAAAATAAATTGTACTGACATTTGAAGAGAAATAAATCAAACCTTATTAATTTGACTGTGTTTTATTAGGAACTGTTAAAGAGACTATAACTGCATGATGGCTTCACATGGAGCAAGTAAACATTGAACATCCAAATCTGCCACAGGACAAACTGATAACGATGGTTTGTGTCAAAGAAGAAGATCTTTTTTCTATTATTACTAAGAGTGCATGTGAGTGTTTGTCCGCACCTGGCCAGCTGGTCTCCGTGGCCCAGTTGCCCCTCCGACCCGCGGCCCCAGCTCCACACTTCTGTCTCCAGAGAGGGCAGCCCGGCTCCAGCCTCCTCCGGGGCCGCGGCCTGGGTCCGACCGGCGGAGGACGGCCTGCAGGCACAAGGCCTCCGTCGCTGTGGAGACCCTGGAGGAAAATATACATTTGAGCATCTGTCAACGCAGCAAAATGCACATGTTTTATACTGCTAAAGGGTAAAGGAAACATGGCCAAAGTTACATTTCCACACAAAGGTTCCCATATAACAAGTGTAACATGAGTCTGTAGCATGTCTATGTTGCCTTTCCTCCACAAATAAACTGCCCCACATTTAATAAACAGTTTCTTTACCAGTCCGGATGAATGGTACAACGTGGGCAAACACACACAAACAGCACTGAACTGGTTTGGTATGCACTTGCCATAATGACTTTGTGAGCTCCTCTTGCAGACACTTTTAAATCCTTTTGTCCTTAAAGTAGCCAGCAAAGAACTGTGTGAATTGTTTGATAAGAGGTAAGATTAGGAAATCACAGGAATAAAAAGGAAATATATAAATAATATGGGATGAGTTGTGTAGAAGATCCTAAAGTCCTACACTTATGATCAGCCACAGTGGTTAACACAGGATATAAATTATTTACTGCTATTCAATATGTAATTAATACATAAAGATGTTAGTGATTACTTAAACTGAAAAGGGTCTATATACTGGATGGTTGCTGATAAGGGATATCACTTTGACACTTTGTTAAGTCTGGTCAAACTGGAAAACAGGAAGATTCAACTATCAAAACATTTCTGGATTTTTAACAGACGTTTCTTTTACTATAGATATTCACAACTCATTAAAAATACGTAAGAAAGTGTGATTCATTCTCAACTTTCCCTATTTTGCATAATAATTGACATTATGAGTATACCTTTTATGGCTACCAAGAGGTTTTTTGATTGGTAATGTGTAGTCATTTAGATTTTCTCTTAAGAAAAAGTTAATTATTGTTATCTCAAAAGAAGAAAAATAATGTTAACTTAAGATATCATTGTTAATTGTAACAAGTGAATAAGTGTATGCTGTGTGCATGACTTATTCAGGAGACCTATTATTATTATTATCCAGGGAGGCAAGGTGAAAGGCAAACAAGGCAATAACATTTGAATTTCTCTTCCTTGTTGGCCAGGCTGCAACTTCGATGAGAAGTATGTTTTCAGGGTCTGTGGTGGCACCTTTTTAGAAGATGAAAACCAAATGTCATGTTGTATCTGTTCATTTAAAATCAAGCTGGAGCCAGCAGAGTTAGTACTAGTATTAAAAAAGAAACCTATCAAGTAGCTAAAGGTCAGAGTGCATTGGGAATACAGGATTTTGAATGAAAAGGGCCTTTTCCAGTAATTTTCATGCAAGTGTTGCCTTCAGGGCATTTCTATTACATTACATGTAATTTGTTAGGCGCTTTTATCCAAAGCGACTTACATACTCAATACAGTGGGCAATCCCCACAGGAGCAATTTGGGGTGAAGTGTCTCAGGGACACAACGACATGCTGACTGCAGTGGGACTCGAACTTGCTACCCCTGATTCGAAGTCCAGCACAGGTCCACTAAGCCACAGCCTCCCACTCTATGTTTTAACTATTTGTGAAACTAATTGCCACTTAAAATCTACCAAGCCCACTGCATCCCACTTTGAAATGCTGTAGGTTTCTGTTTCACACATATTTATTTACAGATTTTATCCCACATTTTAGCTCCTTGGTTTGTTTGTTTTTGTATGTGCGTTTACTGTGTTTCTGCATAAGACTTATTGCCCCTTGGGGGAATAACAAATAAGTTTCAAATTTGAAAGATTGAAAAAAGCAAGCCTTGCTCTCTCAAAATCAAAGTTCAAAATGTATGCTACCAGGAGCAAAAACATGTTAATTAGCTCATGGCTTCACGTTTCTTGGTCGACATCTTCTTCAGTCTTTATGCTAAGCTAAGCTAATAGCCTCCTTGTTTCATGCTCATGGTTCAGGTACAAATCTTCCTATCTAACTCGTTGCAACAAAGTAAATGTTTCCTAAATGTGGTCAACACCCTGCCATTCCTACCACGGGTGGGTGTTCCAGGCAGGGAGCGTCTCCTGCTGGCTGCTGGGGTCCCCTTCTGGTTTATATTTGTGAGACTGGTGCTCTTCTGCCCCTGTAGTGCCTGTTTCTCCGCCTCCAGACAGAGCCGAACTTCTTCCAAACACACTGGGGAGGAGGAGTACGCCACAGCCACTCCACTGTTACAGTAGGAAAGAAGATCAGAGATCTGGCATCATACATGTGTTTACGCTGAGAAACATCCTGGTATGTGAATACTTCACAATGACTAGGTTTTCACTGTTTATCTGCATTAGTAAACCTCTGTATTAAAATGAAAATCTTCTAGTCAGACTTGCCTTATTTTTACAGCAATTAAACAAGTATTAAATAAGTTTAAGATCTACAAAAGTTGCATTTCAAATGTTCTTTATGCTATTTGAGTGTCAACCTCTCAACACAATATTATTGAAAAATGTAATTCACTGCCTAAAAAAAGTGCATCACTCTCAACTTTAGTCAAATTGCCTTACTTGTTGGATTGACCCTTAATTGGCGAGTCTTCTTTGTAACTGGAAGTCAACAGATCCGTGGAAGGAGTCGAGGAAACACAGCTGTCATCTGGTAAGAACCATGACAAGAGGGAATGAATACAAATATTTTTTACACACAACGGATCTAGCAAAGCATTGAATAACCAATAAACAAGCTACATACATGAACAAATAAAAAAACTAGTGAAAAACAATAAACAAATGAACGGGAAAACGCAAAAAGAACACAGGGATACAAATTTGAAAGAAATAAACACAGAAGAACAAATAAACAAACTTTTACATGAAGACAGAAGAAAGAAAACTGAATTCCCAACCTGAAGTGTAACTGCTCAGTGAGTCAGTGTCTCCTGGGCCGGTGCTCTGGTGAATCTCCAAGGGCTGACTGGAGAGTTTCTGAAGGAGGTTATTAATCTCCGTTCCATCAGAGAACGCAGAGTTCTTATTGGCTCTCCAGCCTAAGGGCCGGTGAGACTTTGGGCTGCCGTCAGTCTCACTGAGAGGGTGCCCAAATGCAAGATTAGTCCTGACGTTTTGCAATGGAGGAAAGAGGTTACAAAGAGAACATTTGAAAAACAAAATGACTATATGAGGGATAAAACAACAAACAATACCGTACTGTTTAGTGTAAGATTTGCCATCTTCAGAATATGGACATGAACCGGTTGCAGAGCCAGGACTGCTGCCAGCTGACCTTCCCCCAGGATGCAGCCTTCGTCTGGGGCCTCTTCTTCTGGGAGAGCTCTGGGGATGCAAACCATCGAGGGGCATCAACGAAGGCTGAAAAATCTAAACTTTATAAATGAGCAAAACACTAAATATGAAGGCTGTCCAGAAACACATAATTTTCTTCTGTTTCTTCTTCATGGTATATAGTTACCTCGCCTGTCATGAATTCACTCAGCTCCACCCCCAGCGGACAGTAGTGACCGGCATCCACTGCAAGCTGCTCTTCCCTTTCAGTCACTGAATAATGAGGTGACTGACCCCACTCCCTCTTCTCAGAAGGATTCTGGGTCTTCTGTGCAGGTAAACTGCGAACCACGGCCAGGCTGTGATAGGCACCACAAGCCACCTGTTGAAAAATAAATAGAGAGGATATTCCCGGACATAGAATAGAGTATTTTATTGTAAGTTAAATCTGGCAATGAACATTTCAGGAAGAGAAACTACCTGAATAACATGTCTGCCTGCCAGATGCTCCACCTGTTCCAGTGTTTAAAGGGATTAATAGAATAAACACAGTTTTGTCAGTTGCTCACCTGCACAAACATTCAAAAGCATTATTGATCTACCAGTGGTGGAATTTTGAATGCTGAAATTCATTGAGCTTTATACAAATTACCTTCTTAGGTCTCCACACAGGAAAGGTACTGGTGACCAGTCCAAGCTGGCAGCCGCTGCCCCAGGCCCACAGCTCGTTCTGGGCCGACAGAGCCAGGCTGTGCTCCCGTCCAAGAGCCAGATCCACAACCCGAACCCCTGCTGGAGGAACGGCCTCGCTGTCCACCACTGTGACCGGGCAGGGCTCTGAAACTTACACAGAATGTTCCACATAAGTTTTCCCCAAAATGTTGTAATGGATGAAAACAAAAAATGTATAGAGCAGTTTCCAAGCAGATGGTGATGGACAGAAAACCTGGTGGGAAGAAAAGAAGAAAGGAAGAACGTGGACCAACCTGTGATGTTTGTGACTGTGTCCCTCTCAGTCAGCCCACACTGTCCTGCAGTGTTCTCCCCCCACATGTAGACATTGCCCTGCTCGCTCAGTGCTCCACAGTGAAAACCACCGGCAGCCACACGGACCACCACCCTCTCCATCAGAGAGGCCTCCAGTAGGGGAGCAGACACCGGGACGCTCAGATCCCTCCATGACAACTCTCCAAAAGAGTACACCTGTCCACCTGGAAGACAGCAACAGTAGAAATCAGCGTTTCCGCCAGGGGGGGCGTCTTGCCGTCATTTGACGCCCTTATTCAGCTCGGGACGCCCTGAACTCGAGCCGAGGGCGTCCAAACATATTAATAATTCGAGAGAACATCGAGAGTTTTTATCGCTTGACATTACGAAAAAGAAAAAAGGACAAGGACATCCCTCAGGGCAAAGGAGTCTGCTACAGGACAACACGGAACGTGCGCGATTTGGACGCGATGAGCGGGGGGGTTTTAGTGGAGCACGCGCGTGAGCTGCGAGCACCGGAGCCTCGCAGCGGCGAAACTGAGACTCCGTGGTAAACTGTGGTAACATGAAGAGCCGTTTGGGAGCCGAAACAGCCGGCGCTTTAAGAGAGCCGAACCAAATGATCCGGCTCACTAACGTAAAAAGACGGTATCTATAAGGGACACGGCTCAAGTCAAAATTCAAGCACCCCCCCGCTCTCGGGGTGGACGCCCTCTCAGCCCTGGTCTAGCGGAAACACTGGTAGAAATAGATGTATTGACTTTAAAGGTCTTCAATATAATAATAACCAGCAGCAACTTCAAAGCAATCCCCGCCTACAGATATAATGTATATAAAAAAAACTCTCACTTTTCAATACAAATGTATTTCTCCTCATTACAATACCATGTTATATTGACACACCCACCCTGTGTGAGCAGGAGTCCATGGTGTTCTCCAAGGGCCACCTGCAGGACGGGCCTGGCCAGCAGCACTCTCCCCGGACAGAGCTGCGCGGGGGGGCCCGCTGACTGCCATGTGTGGAGCAGGCCTCGCTCTGGAGGAGTAGGGGCCTGTTCGTCTGCAGGGCTGCAATATTACGTACATGCAAATGCATCATAAAAAACAAGGCTGAAAGCCGCCTCAAATAGAGATAAGATAACCAGATCATGATTCAGCCTAAACACATGTGAACACAAACCAAATTTGAACCACCATCCAAGTTATGAAACCACCTGTGATTTCTAATTGTTTTATGTAATGTGATTCACCGACATTAACATGAGTTCTCTCAAAGTTGGATTACATTCCAAAGCATTCATCCCTAAACCTAAACTTGTTAATTCAGCACCAGCAGGCCATGACATGCAGAGATCAGTGGTCCAATCACAGGTCTATTCACACATAAGGGAAACAAGATTTGGCATCTTCTTTTGATATTTAACATTTTTCCAGTTGAGGTTGCTAAGGATATATAATCAGGACAGGGTGTGTGTGTGTGTGTGTGTGTGTGTGTGTGTGTTTACCTCTCCTCTCTGTTTTCCATTACTTCAGACTATCCATTCCAGAGGACAGTGAAGGCATCTTTATCAACATTTTTCCGAAGTATATTAACGTTTTCCTTGTTATTTGTAGTAAACCTGTTGATAATAAAAAACATATATTGATTGAATAAAAACTGAAATGTGCCTTCACCGTGAACATTTAGAGACCTTATTATGAATACACTCAGTCCTCAGCAGTTTGAGTAACTTAAATTACGATTATATAGACAAACTAAGAATTTAACTTCAGGAAGGGAGGTTTGTGATTGTTATGTCAGTCACTGGGAGGACGAGGAGTGGTTTCTTTTATCTTTACTGGATTCTGTTGACAAGTCCCCACAGCTCAATACTCAGTGAAACTATGTGAGAGCTGGGTCATTGTTGTCCAGTCTGTGGTAGGTCTAACGTTAAAGCCTGTTAGTAAATTACACAGAGATTAGCTTAAAAACATGTTCTGTCACCGAGGGAAAATAGAGACCATTGTTGCTATCTTGCCAGCTTTGCATGTGTCAACAGTTTAGCATATAGCGATATTAACTCTCCCCTTAGATAAAACAGCAATGTTGTGTGTTATAAGTTAGGGTTAGGCTAAAAGACATAAGTTGGTTAGCTTAATGCTACCGCTGCTAAAGAAGCTAACTAAACTTACCAACTCTCGGTTTGAAGTCGTCGTCGCTGAGACTTTGTGAGACTGCAGCTCTGTTAAGCCGGGTAGCTGTGTGCAGCTGTCACTGCAGAAACACCGAGCTATGACATTTACTTCATATTCAAATCAGTGCAGCGCATTGAAAGCAGAAGTTGTATCTGACAGTTGGTTGGATCCACCTCTCTGACGGCAGCCGGGCAGGGACAAACATCGGAGCCGTGCCACACCTGTGGCTGCTGCAGTGTAAAGAGGGGTTAGAGAAATGAGAAGGGGCCACTCTGTTATTTCCAGTGCTGGGGTCTGGCTGCCACCATGACCTTTTCAGATACAGAATTCTAACCTTCTTTGCTTATATTAGGCCAATCCGGACCGCATCTGCTAATAAAATAGCAGTATATTTCCCCCATATGGCTAGTTTCAAAGTTAATGCAGGTTATAGTTGGCTGTTTTTTCCTGCTATAGCCCATAAATGTACTGTTTAGACAAGAATATAATAATAATAATAATAATAATAATAATAATGTGTAGCGCAGCGCTCACGGTTTTCTTCCTCAATCCATTCTCAAATATGTGAAAGTCTATACTTAACCCTACATTAAATATGTTTAATTATCAATGTAAGCAATAACTGTAATTGCAGTGATGGATTGCAGCACAGTGTATTTACTTACTAATATTGTCCACTAAAGGTATTTGATGGACTTCCCAAATTCATTTTTCAAAATATAATTAACAAATAAATCATCATATTGTTAGTTCCATCATCAACATTAGACACAAGTGGTGAAAACATTTGTGCATTATTAATTATAATCCAATAATATCCTATCATGTACATTATTTCGAAGTCAGTCAACATAATAAGTACCTTTACTTTTGCTACCTTAAGTATATTACTAAGGACTTATTCTCAAGAGATGTTTCTACTGTAGTATTAATACTTTTCCTTGAGAAAAAGTTCTTACAACTTCTTCCAGCAATATGTATTGTTTGTATCATCCTACTTCCATAATGGCTGCTACATTTGAAGTATTGTGTACCTATGAGTGAAGGTGTGTTAGCACAGGATACATTTAGAGTGAAGGGACGAGACAATCCTTGGTTTTCTGCTGAATTATCTAGTCTCCTTCATGAGAGAAACAAGGCCTGGGCAAAGGATAGGAAATCAGGCTCAGAGGTAGAATGGCTACGCTTTAGGCAGCTAAGAAATAGCTTCACATCACAAATAAAAAGTGCTAAGTCGAAGTATTTATCTGTCAGTTACCACAAAAAACCTGAATAACCTTGGAACATTTTGGAAAGACATAAAATCGATATCCACCGGTGAAATCCGTAATGAGCTACCTCCGTGCCTTACCACAGCATCTGTCACTATATCGGACAGGGCCACCATGTTAAATTGCTTTAATAAGCATTTTGTGTCCTGTGGCTCTCTGTTTGATTCTGTCACTAACTGTGCTTCTGTGAACACCTCAATCCGTGACTCTGAACAATGTGGTCTGGAAAACCCTTTCAGTTTTATTCCTTTTACGATTGATGTTGTTCGTGAAGCATTATCTAAGTTAGATCCTAAGAAACCGGCTGGAACCTTTCTTTTTAAAGATAGCTGCAGATTGTATTGCTCCACCTCTCACTACTCTTTTTAACCTCTCCCTCAGCACAAATGCAATTCCAAAAGTATGGAAGCATGCTTTTGTCCTGTGTTTTTACACTGTGCCCATGGATTTGATGTTATTTCAAGTTTTTTAATTACGTCGCTAAACTCCTTGAAAAGGTCCTCTTCCTTTTCTCCAAGGTACACGACAAGGCAGCGGATGGCTATAGTTCTTTGCGTACTTCAATTGTATTGTGCTATTTTTCAAAAAGGAAAAAAAATTAACTAAATTAATATATTCTGAATGGGAGACTGTCAACAACTTGCATTTCAATGACAACTCTAAATAACGATCCTACCTCAAGAAGCATGTCCTTGATCTGCTTCACCGAGATTCATTTTTAATAAAAAGCGATATCACAATAGTAACCAAAGTATTTTTACTCTCACAGTAGCCTCTACTACTTTGTATCCTCTCACAGAACTATTCACAGTTCAAAGGCTGCTAATTTTGGTCAAACAGCAATTTGCCTATACATTGCAACTACAAGGCTACTGTATTAGAATGACAAAAGATGACACTCACCTTAAAATGTCCTTTGTATATTTCTATTTGTCTTAACTGTTGGAACTTGTCCAGGCATATTAAGTGGGAGTGGACTTGAAATCCTTAACTCAAGGTGTCGAACAATTAAGTTATCAAGCCAATTGCATTACTAATTGCAGAAATCAGAGTTCAAATTACACACAATATTAAGTTGATGTAATTACCAACATTATTACGTCAACACAACTTATAAATTAATGTTTGCAACTTAAAATGTTTATCTAAATCAATTAACTCACATTTTTATCTTGCAACCATGCATTTAATTAAGTGGAGGTGAAAGGTCGCCTGAATTCGTTTTTAGAGTGTACAAATACATGTTAGGGAAACTTCCATCCTACATCTGCTCCCTGGTCTCACGGCGAATTGTAAGTGGCTACTGCCTGAGATCGAATGCTGTGGTCTTATTAAATGTGCCAACTGCTAGGACTGTCTTAGGGAAGATAGCTTTTAGATGCGCAGCTCCGCTAACTTGGAACAGTCTGCAAAAGGAATGGAAGCTGAGCAATTTGGTTCCACTAAATGTTTTTAAAGCAAGGATAGATGCTATCCAATCGGAAACTGTTGGAACCTGTAAATGTTACTAGCTATGTAAACTGTAGTCGCTGTAAATATGCTGTAAGATGTCCTTTTTGTTTTTCTGTTATGTTTATATGTATAAATGTGGAACCTACTTGCAGCAGGTCACCCTTGGAAAAGAGATCAATGATCTCAATGGGATTCACCTGCATAAATAAAGGTTTGAAATGAAATGAAATGAGGATACGATGGGTTCCTCAGCTGTGTGTTGAAACAGCAGAGGTCTCCCTCCTCTGAGCTGCACAAGCAGAAATGGCTACACCACACCTTCCCTTTTATGGCTCCGATTGCCGCCCAGATGTTGAGCAGCAGTACCAGCACTCATAAACCACTGAAACCTTTAAACTTACAAATGTTGGAAAAATAGACACAGAATAACCCTTTGAGTCCTTGGATACAACATAAGAAGACACAGGATCATGTTTTACAGCAATACATTTTGTGATAATGTTCAGTTGTCCCTCAACAGTATTCTCTGTTTATATTTGAATCATCCCTCTATTGTGTATAAAGGGTGTGCAGTCCATGACAGAGAAGCTCTACGCAGTTTTTCCATGGATCTGGTGTCTGGAGGTTCAGTGAGTCAGCCTCTGAAGAAATACCTAAAGCTAAATGCAACATCTGCTCATTTGCTCCTCAACATTTAGTGTTATTTTATTGCTCCTGACTCACACACCGCCAATGCAAAAAAGAAACAAAAAAAGTGGCCATGGTTAAGTTTGACTAAGAAAGACTTTGATATATTACCAATTGCAAAAAGTATTATCCTCAATTATGTGTTGCTGATCTCTGTTGCAAGAGGCCCATTTGAGTATCAGATTCTCACAAATGTCCCAACACAGTCCTCAATCCCATTACATCACCTTGTGGTTCCTTACCCTTTGGGCATCCACAGCTCTTTTTTTTTACTCCGAAGATAAACAGTTTTTGATGCGTCATTTCTACAATTTACCCTTTCCTCGCTATTATTAATGTACATTAACAAAATGGGTCAATACATGTATATAAATGTATATATATATTATAATGCTAGATTATTTTTTCCCCTTTCATTTATTTTCCCTCCCTGTCACCCATGTTCGTGATCAGCTCTTGTTTGCAGTTTAAGTGCTTTCTATTTAAAAGTGTCCAGCAGGTTTTGGCTCTGACTTTAACTGCCTGTTGTAAAACAAGGGGGGGGGAAATGAAAAAACTATACTAAAAAAGGAAAAAGGGCAGGAAATCCAGAGAAAGAGTGGTGTAATAATTTAGCTTTTTGGAGCTGAATCCAAGACATAAAAGAATAGAGCTGCTGGCAGCTTTTGGAGTCCTAAATCCATGTGCTCCTTTTTCTTCCTAATCTAATATTACGTTTTCACCACACAGGCATCCCAGTGTTGAGAACTTCAGCTCTATCCTCCTAAGAGACACGTTACTGTTGTTCAAGTTCTATTTTCAAACCATCAGCATCATATTGGATTACTGTAAATTCACCACTCCCTGTTAAAAATCTCACCATAACTTGAACTCACCACCTCAGCTGACTCGATTGTGATTTAAAATGTATTTATTTGGGACGATAAGACTACGTCTGTCAGCACGAGTAGTTAAGATTACAATTAAGCTTGAGTACGAAGATGAGCTTGGTCTGAGCAAGGGGGGGCAATATTCTCCAAACAAAAAAACTAATCTCACAATCTTCCTGTACCCCTTTTTACCCTCTATGCATGCAAGCACAAAAATACACATTCACAGTAAACCCATATCGTGACCTGAACAGCCTGTATTCCCCGTCCAAATCCTCATAAACCTCTACTGCTGCTGGAAACAACACAGCCTGGATTCAAAAGTGTGCAGTGTGTGTGTGTGTTTGTATGTGTTTGTTACCTACTCTGCTGCTACTCACGACATTATGGTCAATCAAACCACTTTCTCAGACTTGTGTGTCTCTGCGGCCTGGCTGTAAGGCACACACACACACACACACACACACACACACACACACACACACACACACACACACACACACACACACACACACACACACACACACACACACACACACACACACCACACACACACACACACACACACACACACACACACACACACACACACACACACACACACACACACACACACACACACACACACACACACACACACACACACACACACACACACACACACACACACACACACACACACACACACAATCTGTCACTACTCCACTTGCTATTGATATATATTTTTTTGTCTTTAAAATCATATTACAAAAAATCATATTAATGTCTAAACATCCTGCCTTGATTAAGAGTTCTGAGATCATGTGATTTCTTAAATGACTTTTTAATATTGAGTCCATGGGAGTTGATTTTTTAAGTGGTTAACTACAGACACAAAAACAAGCCTAATACAAATGTTGGCTGTTCTCTTATTTTAGATCAACCAGATGTAACCGGTGTGTTCTCAATAGGTGAATCTTCAAAGTATCTTATAGCAGCACGTGTAAGATCCAATTTAATGTTCCCACGTAGATACACACCTACAGTGAGCTCTGCACTTCTGTCTTTATCAGTCTGTAGTCTGATGCCAAAAGAAGAAAAAAATTAACTTGGTCTCAGACAACAAGGGAGGGGTTTGATTTTAACTATCTGGCAATGAAAGTACTGTGCGTGTGTGTAGGCAGCATATTTAAAGAACATTGGAAACACATGTCTGGAGCCTGATAAAAACATTTTAGGCACAGAGTAATTTGGCATGATCTTCTCTCACACACACAGACACACACACAAACAAGTATTCTTTCTTAGATAGAGGAAGTTTCACCTTCTTGGAAAACAACATTAAGACAACTTAAACTAAGTCAATTGACTTAATTGATTTTAAAATGTTTCCATAATACCAATATGTATCTATTATGGACATTGCACCACCAGTATGTCCTGCATAGGATGCAAGTTGTGAGAATGGAAGATAAATCTAAAGGTAAAATAAATGACATTTATTCATGTATTTTGGATGTATAAACACATCATCAACTGGAATAAGTTGTATATGGGTTCTGTTTTGTTTTTTTGTTTCATATTACTACCTTCATTAAAATAATGCAAGGGTTTGCACATAACAGGCTAAAGTTAAGGATTAAGACAAATGGCGCACTGCAGAGTTTTGGAATTTGGATCAAAAGCAAGATAAAGAGTGCATAGCGCTGTTTGTCTGGACAGGGGATAAGGGAGACAACATCAACCACCTCTGGATCATCCTGATAAACAAGCCTCAACCTGGCCTGATGAAGTGAGGATCTGGAGTAAAAGTTTTAACATTCATTTTTTAAATAATTGTAGAATAGTTTTTTGAATTTTTTTTTTGAAAAGGCTGTTAAAAGATCAAATTGAACAATAAGAAGTTATTTCATGTCGAAGTGGTTTTAGACTTATCTTTTTTCTTTTTGTAATGACCCACCACAGACAATTTGTTTGCTTTAGTTTGTGTAGTTGTTTGTGATCTCCATTGGCATTTAAAATGTGCCATCACAGAGAGCTTGATGCGAGAGAAATGTGTCTTCTCAGTATACAACTCCCTGTGAAAGCATGTTATTGATACATCATTGATTTGGCATTGTTTCCCTCGTTCACGCTACAATGCTATACTGGTGTTTTGAAACGTACCCCACTCTGGAGAGCATATTCGAAAAGCTCCGTTTTTTAGGTGTGAAAAACACTGGCTTAGTGTGGACATGACAGAAAAAAGAGTCATAAAAAGAGAGAGCGGTGACCATCTGGCCTAGGTCAAACTCCCACAGAGGGTGATGATCACAGTGGTGTGTGTGTGTGTGTGTGTGTGTGTGTGTGTGTGTGTGTGTGTGTGTGTGTGCGTGTGTGTGTGTGTGTGTGCGTGTGTGTGTGTGTATGTGTGTGCGTGCGTGCGTGTGTGTGTGTGTGTGTTTGGGTGTGGGTGTGTGTGTGTGAGTCCCCTGCAGTGTAAGGTGATGACCACAGCTGTGTGTTTGACCTCGAAACCGCAGGAGGCCCCCCCCCTCTTCCTAATCCTCTTCCTTCTTCATGTTTCTTTTTTCCTCCCGTTGCTCCTATGCTTTATGTTCTCTGCTTCCCAGCTGTCTTTATTCAATCTTCTGTATTAATTCTCAATCAAAAACACACTCCCAGAAACTTTAAGTTTACTGAATACAAGCCATGCAAGCAAAAAAAGCTCTGTGTAAAGATTAGCGGGGCAGCCATTGTGGCTTCACCTCCTCCATTACTTTGCATCAATTAGCACATCACCTCAAAGACTGCCGTGTGTGTGTGTGCGTGCGTGTATGAGTCTGTGGGTTTGTGTGTGTGTGCGTGTGTGCTGTGGGGGAGGGGAAGTAGAGACTATTGTGTTTAGTCAAGAAAATGACTGAGTTGAAGCGAGTCTATGAGAGGTCATATGTAGCTTCAGTTGTTGCCATAGTTAATAACAGTCTAATTTCATCTTAACAAGTTCTGCCTTCCAGCTGTGAAAATGCTGTCATTATCAAGGATTTGAATAATTTATCACATTAGTGTTTGCAGACTTTAACTGCATCAGCAGTACCCATACAAATTAAATTAAATTAACCTGCCTACAAATGTGTCCTTTATTTAGTTGGACTGGACCAGAAATTTAAAGCAGTTGGCTCATATCCTACGAACTATCTTTTTTTCGTCCTGGGATGCCTCTCTGCAAAGAAAATAATCTTGATGAACTGGAAAGTATGCAAACCATCCTGCTTTTCAGAACTTGCACTTTGATGTTGTTCAGTTTTCTGCCTCACATTAAGAAATGTTGGATATTTCCAACCAGTAAAAGCTAACATTAGAGCCAACTGTGTGTAACTCTTGTTTTGAAATGTTGTAATATGTTCACATGTGAAGCATATCATTATTTATTTTTAAATGTATAGAAATTGTAGTCCTTCTAACAATCACCTTTTTCACTTAATGTATTGGTAATCGGATGATATCCTAGGAACACTTTGTGTACAAAAAGTCTATGTAATCTGTTACTTGCCAAGCTTAATTTGAACCGACACTAAACAAAATGTCACAACCGACTACCAACTAGTAACAACCATAAATTCCCATGTGTTAGTTCTTTGCAAAACAAAGAATAGGTCATTTAAACCCCACTTCCAAGTATCCCTCTAGCTAATGCTTATTCCCTAGATAACAATGAACCCTTCAAACTAATTAAGAACCTGATTATGTGTTTTCCACGGTGACACAACTCTGTAAGAGGGGGCTTTAATGAAGCTACATATATGCCCACCACACAAGCTTACACAAGGTTCACTTATGTAGTTCATAACTTGAGATGTAAGACTCTTCTCCCTCCCCTGAGAGGTCAGCTCAATTACTCTAACTATAGTTTACATTCCACAACAAGCGGAAAAAGCTGATGCCATGGATGAACTGAATGATATTATCATTGCTTTGGAGAATGCCCATGCAGAGGCAGCGTCCAGTTTCTTCAGCGCCAACATGAAAACGTTTCTACGGTGGCCCTGAAGTGCAAGACACTACAGCATTTCAGAAAACACCACAGCATTTCACGAAACACAACAGCATTTCACAAAACACTACAGCATTTCACAAAACGCCACAGCATTTCAGAAAACGCCACAGCATTTCACAAAACACTACAGCATTTCACAAAACACCACAGCATTTCACAAAACGCCACCGCATTTCACAAAACACCACAGCATTTCACAAAACACAACAGCATTTCAGAAAACACCACAGCATTTCACAAAACACCACAGCATTTCACAAAACACTACAGCATTTCACAAAACGCCACAGCATTTCAGAAAACACAACAGCATTTCAGAAAACACCACAGCATTTCACAAAACACCACAGCATTTCACAAAACACAACAGCATTTCACAAAACACCACAGCATTTCACATTGGACGGAAAGGGTATTCCTTTAGTGATGTTTGTGATTGGACAGAGCCAGCCAGAGAAGCACTGCTGTGATTGGTTGTTTTTGCTGCCAGTCAAGAAATGACGCTTCGTGATTGGTCAACACCCGACAGCGAAATATGTCCCAACACATCAGCCGTTAGCACACACTCAGAGCTCACAGCTCCTCATATCTGTTCTGAAACTGGACAAAAGTTAAACATGTACAAACCACAGACTGTCTGTGTCATGGCGAATACAGTCGCTGCTTTATTTATGTCTGTATGACGTTGTTGTGAGTGTGGACGGAGCAGCTACAGGTTAGTTTAGCCTGATGGATCAGATTCCATTCAGAAAACACGCATTTTAAAAGCTTTTCACTTGCCGTCTTGTCTGCAGACTTGTCAAAGCGTTAATTCATGGTTTTTACTAACCGGTATCAGTATGTTGTTACTTCGGCATCACTTTGAAACGTGTATTACAATTAAATCACGGTCAAATATGTTCATTTTGTTGTAGTTGGTATCTCCCATATAATTTACATGGAGATACGCCCCGCCCCCTCTCAGCGCCTCTTGTTTGAATGACAGGAGCAAACACAGCTGACAGCCGCGGTGAAACTCGAGCGATTAGAGTGATGCGAATATTGGGTGGTCTACCATAGTATTTACATGGAGATAAGCCCCTTAAAATCCATGAATTAATAAAGCATTAATTCTGTGTTTACTCCTGGAGATGGGGCGGGCCGTATCTCCATGTAAATCCTATCGGAATCGGATCGATCAGGCTAAACTAACCTGTAGCTGCTCCGTCCACACTCACAACAACGTCATACAGACATAAATAAAGCAGCGACTGTATTCACCATGACATAGACAGTCTGTGTTTTGTATATGTTGAACTTTTGTCCAGTTTCTGAACAGATATGAGGAGCTGTGAGCCAGCTAACGGCTGATGTGTTGGGCCAATCACGAAGCGTCATTTCTTGACTGGCAGCAAAACAACCAATCACAGCAGTGCTTCTATGGCTGGCTCTGTCCAATCACAAACAAGAAGTGTTCTCCCTAAGGAATACCCTTTCCGTCCAATGTGAAATGCTGTGGTGTTTTCTGAAATGCTGTTGTGTTTTGTGAAATGCTGTGGTGTTTTCTGAAATGCTGGTGTGTTTTGTGAAATGCTGTGGTGTTTTCTGAAATGCTGGTGTGTTTTGTGAAATGCTGTGGTGTTTTCTGAAATGCTGGTGTGTTTTCTGAAATGCTGTTGTGTTTTGTGAAATGCTGTTGTGTTTTGTGAATTGCTGTGGCGTTTTGTGAAATGCTGTGGTGTTTTCTGAAATGCTGTGGTGTTTTCTGAAATGCTGGTGTGTTTTGTGAAATGCTGTTGTGTTTTGTGAAATGCTGTGGTGTTTTCTGAAATGCTGGTGTGTTTTGTGAAATGCTGTTGTGTTTTGTGAATTGCTGTGGCGTTTTGTGAAATGCTGTGGTGTCTTGCACTTCAGGGCCACCGTACGTTTCATCTTAAAATATTACAAGCATGTTAACATACCTACCAGAAGTTAATGCACATTGGAGCGCTGCTGTATAAACTTCCCCCCGCCCTGCCTTTGGGAAAGCAGATCATATCTCCATTCTCCGGCTCCAACAGACAAGAAAAGACTGAAACAGGACAAACCTGTTCTCAGTAACTGTCCAGTGTTGAGTGACCACACAGTTGTCACTCCCCATGACTGTTTCAGACTACAGACGGACTCCTCTGATGGCAACATTGGTATGTAACTAGGGATGCACCGAATATTCGGCCACCGAAAATTATCGGCCGAAAATGGTTAAAAAGGCCCTTTCGGCCCACACCGAATGTCAGAACAGGCTTAAGTTGGTAACCTAACGTGTTGTTGTGATGACGTAATAAAGACGCGGCGACCATGCTCGCGGCTGGCTCACAGGGGGGGGGGGGAACATTGACCTTTGTCATCGAGATTGCCCTGAGCCTTTAACAAATCGTAACATACCTGACGTGGAAACATTACTCGTGGATGGGGCTACAGAGCTGCTAGAAAGACAGTCGAACCCGGTACATTCCTCCGTCTGCATGCGGTGCACTTTTGCTAAATGTTTAGACAAATTGCTCGTGCTTACATGCTAAACTCTTATTGCACTTATGGTAACAAGTATTCTCCACATCGAGACGGGTAAAGTTTAACCACACCTCGGAGCGCGTTCTCTCCGCCATCCCATCAGTGTGCTCCGCTGCATGTAGCAGCTGCGTGTGTGTAAACTGCCCCGCCCCCTCGCACACAGACGGGAGAGAGATCTCGTCTGATCGAAAATACATCATAGACGCATTTGTTGTCTTTGCATATTAGAAACGAGTTGGCGACACTAAGACTGCGATATAATGTTTTTTAGCAATAATACATGACATATATAAATGTACTGTATGCATTCAAAAGTGCTGAATAAATGTTTTATGGACCCATAATAGTGATTATTATTTAAGTTAAGTTTTGCCATAATCATGTCTATTTCCATAATCAGGTAGCTGAACAACATTGGTAAAAAATGTATACATTATATATATATATTTCTATTAATCATTTTCGGCCTTTCGGCATTCGGTTTTCGGCCAACTGTTTCCTATTTTCGGTATCGGTTTCGGCCAATAATTTCCCATTCGGTGCACCCCTATATGTAACAGTTACTCTGTCGTTGATTTTTATCACAAAGTGCATTAAGTACTCTACCAAAATAAATGTACACAGATTGTCCATAAACAAAACAACTTAAACATGCATTAAACATGCATACATTTAAAGTCCGTTGGAGTGCGACCCACTGCCTGAAGTTATGGTCACATGGCGTTGGGACTTGACACATCACTCTTGGTCCTTGATCTCCTGAGGGAAATGCCCTGGGTGGGGAGAATTGTCAACCCCACCCCTCCCTAAGCACTATTGTCTGCCAGGGCTGCATCCTCAGCCCTCTACTGTGTGTCCTGTTTACGCACAAATACATCAAAAAACACTGCTAATGCTTATAAAGAAAATGTATGGACTCCACAACCATCAGAGGCCTCATCGATAACATTACAAAGTTAGAATACCAGCATGAAGTCCAGAGGCTCACTTTTCGCAGGCTGCATATTGACGTCAATGCGGACAATCGTGCATGTGGCGACCCTCGTGGACAAGCAGATGTGTAAAGCATGAATTTTTCTTCATTTCAAAACATCAGCAATACTTAAAAAAAAGATAGTGGACCACAGGAAGCTGCTGGAAAAGACCACATCCCTGTCGAGAGGGTCAGCAGTTTTCACAACCACACGGCTCTCCAGAGATCAGTAAGAACAGTGGAGCAGACCACTAGTGGTGAGCTTCCTGCCATTCAGGACACTTACCACACACAATGTCTGTGTGGACGGCCGTATGATAATCTTGGTCTCTTGCCACCCCAGTGCACAAACTGTTTACCCTGCTGCCATCTGGCAGACAGTATCAGTATCAGAGCATGGACCTGCATGCTGGAAGACCCTCAGTTCTAAAGGCTCTATAACATGAAGACCTACAGCTCACTCAGAACTATTCTGATAATTGGGTGCTTTCATGCCGCTGCTACTCATTCACCATGTGTCATCATGTCAACAACCATATGGATTAAAGTTAATATAACAGGTTTATTGTTGGCATTAACAGATCTGTCATCTGTAATGTCACTATTACATTCCTATACCTATTGCTTTCCTGTATTATTATATCATGTTGATGTTAATCCATTCTAGGGGAATGGCTCTGTCTGCTTAGCATCAGCATGTTAGCATTGTCATTGTGAGTATGTTAGCAGTCTGACATTAGCATTTAGCACACAGCCAAGCCTTTCAGTGGTGCTAGCATGGAAAAAGACTCTCAGCCATTTTATTTGTGATATAATTCCCTCTGAACTGTTGCATTTATTGCCCAGTGCATATCACGCATACGCTAATAATGCTGTACATCTTGGCTGATAAGTTACAAGAAATTCAAGTCAAAAACTGTGAACAGATAATAAAATATACTTTGAAGGTGAAAATTAAACTTTATAGTACATTTTTCAATTACAATGTGATGTTCTTGAGTACAAAGCCAAAACATTTGAAAACACTGTCTTTGTTTTTTACTTTTTGACTGCACTGTAAGTTTTATGCATTTTCACTGCACTTTAAGTGTGAGTTCCCAGCCATTCGTCTGCAGCTAGTAAGGTGATCCGAGTGCTGAGCCACCCATTGATGTGTGCCAGGAGCATAAATACAACTCTGACCTACACCTACAGAACGTGCATACTTTGACTGTATTTGATATGATTGTACTTTATTATTGCAACCAACATTTTTGTGTGTAATTTACTGCTTAGACTGTTCTGGCCACACACTCTCATATGGAGTTTTTGTCCAAGTAGTTGAGATGTCAGCCAGTGAGCTTCCTGCTGCCTGCCACTGGACCGAACACACACTCTGTTGGTCCAAATAAATCGTTCTTTCATCACAGTGTGTGTGTATGAGTAGTCCAGTACTGTAGGCTCTCTGTGTTGCACTGACAGACACAAACCAGCTGCCTGCATTCCTCTCTCTCTCTGCTGACTTCTTAAGGTCGATATCCCCTCCCCCCACTCAGACGAGTGTCCCACACATACTTCTATAATGCTATATATATATACCAACCCATAACTCAGACATACACACACAGACAAGTAAACCAGGCAGGAGGCATGCCTAATGAAGAAACATATCGTTATAGAGCAGAACTTGACTCTTTTGCATGTTAAACCTTTTACGTCTGGCCTTATTCAACTCCCGTTACTCATCCTGCCATCTCAGCCTGAGTCTGAACACTGACATAACGGAATCCTCCTCAGCCAATCAGAGGCCTTTTTCAACTATGTTAGCCTCACTTGTTTGGTCTATTTCTGCTTTCCTCAACTATTGTTGTCATGACTACCAGCTCTATGGGCGCTAGCTCACCTCAAAAGTACTATTAATATTTATTTTGAGTTTTTACGAGTAGAAAAACCAGCCGATATGGACCAACATTAGCATTCATCTGCAGTTGTGTTTGTGACACGAGATGAATTCAAACCCAAGTAATTCACTCAATTTTAGCTCTGTTTTGGGAGCTGATGGGAAAACGTTGTTCTATATCCGCTAAATGAAACTAGCCAATGAAATGGTTAGTGTCAAACTTTGTCTGTCTGTGTTAGGTGCAGGACATGAAGCATACAATGACTTTATTAGAGCTTAATGAATAGTTGCTTTCTGCAGCTGAAAAAAAGACTAGAGAGCGTTGGAAGTGAACCAAAACAGACAAGTTGTGGGCTTGGGGCTAAAACCATTAGCTGAAAGTCGGTGAAGAGATCCATCAATCAGAGAGAAGTTGCAGAGTGGGATGAACATTCTCTGTAGATTTACTGCTAATATAAAATATCTATTATAGCTACTTTTATACTCACAGAACCAGACTTATATTAGAAGAGGTCGAAGTATGCACTTAAAATGTCCATCCACGAACCCCTGTATTTGGTGGAACAGAATGCAGCAGTATGCATATTAAAATAATGTAACTGTATGAGGAGCAGTGGTTTTATAGTCCCATAAAGGGCACTAGGCCCAACATCTCTCTAAGTTGTTCTAATTAAACTACAAAAAAGTCAAAAAATATTCAGATAATTGACATTAACATCACTCATAATCTCTCATAAATGGATTAAAGTATGAACACACATGGTGCATGACATTTTTTCTCACTCCTCAAAAACACTTAATGCTGGTTAGACCGACATGGTCAGCCAACATGTCCTGTAAGCCGTGCTCAAATTGAAAACCTCGTCAGGCCAAACAGAAAGGTTTGTGTTTTTCCACCCTGACTCCAGATCTAAATAGTTGTTCAGGATTGGGTTTCACACGGTAGCTCACATACTTTGCATGGCGGTCACGCTTCTGGCTAAGCATGAACTGAGCAAGCGCAGTCAAAACCATCAAAATCTTTTTTGTTTTGTTTATTTCACCTTGGTCTACAGTAAATCTAGTTGTTGTTTGTGTAACACTTCCAGCAGATGTCCAGCTGCAGCAGACCGCAGCCCAAACAGGTACTGACTGTCTGAAAAGCTGCTGGACTGCCCACATCTGCTTGACCACTGCAGACATCTACAAAAACACACACACAAACAAACGGCTACAGTTAACACGATGAAGTGCGTCCATTTGACCTGGTGTGGCTGCTAACTGCTGTGCTTTACACCATGTGGAGAAACAAGTGTGAGAGTGCGTGTATGTGTGTGTGTGTGTGTGTGTGTATGTGTGTGTGTGTGTGTGTGTGTGTGACAGATCAAAGTAATCTCAAGCCCAATTAAACCCCCATGACTTGCCTGTATTAATAACGTTTTATTAAAGATATTCAATGTGTTTACATGTGTATACTGTAGCAATTAATTGCCATCTCATAATGTCATCAATTATCCAACAAATATTGTCCACCGACTCATGGCCAGCATTCCTCAACTAAATACCTTAAGCTCCTAATTGAAATCAATTATTAAATAGTTTTCACAGCTAAACTTTTAGGATTTTTTCATGAATCTAAAACATAAATAATATCAATGAAAATCCCAAATGATCATTCAATTTTGCATACATTTGCCATATTGTGATATAATTATATAGAGATTTTTGAAAAAATCCTTATTAATTAAGTATAGTTTGCAGGTTTAAGGTTTAAATATTGTCGTTAATAGTGTTCCACATTAGTTAGTCCTTCTTTGATGCCATGACTATCATAATATTAATTACATTTTCTTAAATACTTACCGACACTGAAGTATTATCTATTAGAAACTGTTTTTATTCCTCCATGTCAGGGGTGTCCAAACTGCGGGCCGGAGGCCAACCCTATGGAAAGCAGTGATGTAGGCTGTTTTTATTCTTAAAGCATATTCAAATATCAAGCAGAGTGTACCTACATTTGATTGATTTTGCTAACTTATAACTCAAATTATTAGGCAAGATAGCTCACCTCTAGTGAGTGGCCCAGTCCTTCGTATGTTTTTCTGTATGTGGCCCTCAGTGGAAAAAGTTTGGACCCCCTGCTCTATGTCATTAGGAATGTACCTGATTCATCATGGCTACACGAGACAAAAGCAATGGTTAGGTATAGGAATCAGGTTCAGCATGTATAAAAACATGCAATTATATGCTTTGAATCATGTCCGTATATGCAATACATAAATTAAAAAGATGTTAGGGAACATTTTCAAGCAGTGTTACAAGAGTTAAATATTTTGCATTTCTTTATATGAGGCTTTTCATTTATAAAAGCCCTGGAACCAGTGGTGTAACCAGGTTGTGATTGGCCCCGGTGCAAATATTGTTTTGGGGACCCCCCCCCCCCTGCCGCTTTTGTGCTTTGGTTTTCTGTACATTATAAATGCAAGCTATTACATTTTTTATAATGCTGCCGAACTTGCTGCTGCTAGCTACAGTACAGTACAGGTTGATTAAACGGTTCGCTCGTCACGCAAGGTATCACATGAAAGGGAGCAAGGTCATTGGACAGACAAATTACAAATGAATTTAGGTTGCTTGGTTACTTTGAAGACTGCGTGAACTGGTCAATGCCATTTTGTTTTGCATGGGCCCCTGGCTGGCTCTGGGCCAGCTGCACCGTCGATAGTTACGCCACTGCCTGGAACCCCCCAAAAAACTATCCGTCCACCCATACACAGATCTATATGTTAAGCCTTTCTTCCATTCATCTGAGTGTGTATCATCACTTGTTCTGAGGGCTGTGACACTCAGATGGTGATTTGTCCAATACCCTCCTGGGAAATCATTGTGCTAACAACATTATTAATCAATAGCTTTAATAGCTGAGGTCTTTAATTACCACATAGCTGCACATAAGCTCTGATACTGAGGCTTGGGACAACCAGTGAAACCAATCCTCTTATCAGAAGCAGTGGCCCGTAAATACAACTCATCTCTCAGATTGATAATTGAGCTATGAGGCTAACAGCTATAATCTCTGTCATTCAGAGTGGTCACAGATTTGACCCAAAGTGAGACAGCATCATTGAATATGATTTCCGGTGGACCAGCCTCGTTGCTAATCAATACAATCAGCTTTTCAGTAATGAGGTTATTGCTGGTTCTGATGAGATTGAGGTCAGTGTTCATAGCAGAAACACAGTTTGGTTAGTTAGAACTGACAGAGCTGCCAATAAGATTATGACTGATCGACAAAACCATTCAGGAAAAAAAATCCTGTTACTGTCAACAATTTTTTTAACTTCTTTAGGTTGTTTTGTCCGGTATCAGTGAATACATAACAATAAAGCATTTCCTTTAAAATTATTATGTAAAGAATATAAAAAGAAATTATGAGAAGTTAAAAAGGGTTGAGAAGATTATTGAACGAATGTATCCACACAAGGTTTGGTGAGTAAATGACATTCAGGCAAATGCAGTAAAGAACATAAAATATTGATTATGGTTTTGAAGGAAATTAAAGCACCCCATTTTTTTTAAATAAAACAAATTAATCAAATAAAATGTGACAATGATGTGTACATGGAAAGAGATCACCCACAGCTATGAGCCGACAGAGAATTATCAACTGAATCTGCAGCTCTACCCTGCTTTACGGAGCTTTATTTTAAAGTGGACCTATCATGCTATATTTGAATAATATATTGTAGGGCCATACCTATATAAAACATATCTGTGAATAAAAAAAAAAAAAATACAAAACAGATCATGCATTTTAGCCATCTCTCATTTTGCTCTATTTGCTCTATTCCAGCCCTGTCTTCACAAGGGCTGATTCTGTGGCAAATGAGCTGCAGCTGATCACGCCCCCCTGCAAAGGAGGGGGGCGAGGCACGAGCGTCATGTTACCATGCTGTTACCATGCTGTTACCATGCCGTTACCATGCCACGCAACCTCTCATTCCCCTGATAGGTGGAGAATTGCCCATATAGGCGGAGCACCCCGTTTCTGACGTCAGAACAATTTCAAATCTGTATCAGATCCGTTGCAGCCCCATTTTTAGAGATTTGGGTATGGAGGAACAGAGAGAGGGTTGTGTTTTCTGACACTTTGTGAGTTCCCTGACACACCGGGGACACATATTCATGTATAAAAGACGTACAAAAGTGCATTTTGCATGATAGGTCCCCTTTAAGTTTTAGCACATGGTTTGGCTGCCCCGCCTGCAAGTTTAGTCTTTTAGTTTTTAAATGTTGGGAATAAAATCTTCATGAAAGTGTAGTTGCTGAATGAGACAAAGTGGTCTCTGTTCGGAGAACCGTCTTTCAAACTCCATGCATGTTTCCAATCTTGTAGTTGCATTATGATCAACATGCAGCACTTATATTCTTTAAGATTAGGAATTTTGTTTTCGCCTCAGTTTTTAAGTAAATATCACTCTGCACTAAATATCTCAATAAATTAGCCTACTAGCCTATTTCAATCTAACTTGTCTTATTTTGTATAGGCCAGTTTACAGTGGGGAACTCTACTGAAGTTTCCTTTTGGTTCAGCTTGTCTTCCTGCTCTCTCCTTCTCTTTCTCCCCCTGCCCTCTTCGACCTTCTCTCTTCTTCCTGTCCCTTCCCCCACTCCAACCTACCCCCACCCTCTTTTATCCCACTCAGGGTAGAAACACACCAAATGCAGAAAGGCCACCAGGAAACTCCTACCACCTCTCACACTTGGTTGCCTGTGGGCAGATCAATCATGCTGTCAATCCAATTTACTGCTGGGACTGTTGTTGCTGTTAACTCCTCCAAAGATACAGATCAGCTCAGGAGCCGCATCTGATTGTTTGCAATGTAACCCTTTAAGCAGTAAACAGAAACAGGTACTTGCGGTGCTTGCTGTGGTAGGGTGGTTAAGATGCTGGAATCCATTTAGTTTTTTTTCATGGTTTGCTCACTGCGCTGCAATGTGTTTACATGTCCTGCGCACAGTGAGTGACTGTGTGAAGAAATTGAGAGAGCTCAACTTCACAGCTGCACTCTAACAGTGTACTGTAGATGGGAAAAAAGGTGTAAACTTAAACAGATGTAAACTTTCTGTAATGCATAGAGAATTGCTCATGTGCTACAGGGTGGGATTGCTTATGTAGGAGATAAAGCATGATGAATAGGAAAGACAAATCAAGTTATGGAATAATGTACATTATCCTGCTGCTCCAACATGCATCTTTTGTACAGGCATTACAAACTGAATAGTTGTTCTGCAAAGATCTGACTTGTTTGTATGCCTATGATCAGACGTATCTGCCATTGCTTTTAACCCCATTACATAATTTATTTTGAATTGCTAAACAATTATGGGACAGCGTTTAAGCACACATGTCCAGTGTTTCCTACAAAAAAGTATTGGATTTGTGTCAACTCAACCAAAGTAATAGTACATTTCTCTTTAAGGTGATTCTACATTGGTAGTATATTTTTCATTTAAATAAATTAACATAGCATTCCAAATAGTTTTTGATGAATGCACCAGCATATAGCACTCAGTAAAAGTAAAAGTATGGAGTACTAAAAACGTATTTGACAATTGACAAAGAAATTGTGATGTTATACTGCTGCTTTCCCATAAACAGAACAAAAGCGGTTTATTCAATGTTATAAATTATCTATACGATTTAAGAAGACTTTTTGAAACCCTTACCGGAAAATACATGCATTTTATGTTAAATTCTGGTGTAATGTAAGTACTGTAACACATTTTCCTTCTATAGCGAGTGAAGGCCAATCAAGAACGAGTCCTGTAGGAAAACAAATGCTAGGATTGGCTGAGACGCCGCATCGGTTTCAAGGCGCCCGCGTTCTGTCGGGGGGGTCTTGTGAATGGAGGGGGCGCCTGGAAACCGGTGGAATCTGCACGGAGTGAGGAGAGCGAGCCTCTGGACTCCCAACTGCTCAGCATGTGAACCGCCGCACAGTGTGAAGTCAAGTCAGAAAACGATGGAAATATGAGCTTTTTTGAGTTTTATCCGTGTATTGTTTTGCGGTAGACTAGCGACGCTTTTGTGTAGACTTACTGGAATAACTTGGGGTTGCATTACTTCAAGAAAATGGGACTTTAAGTGTTATTTTCCCCGGGACGGGAGTGAGAGTGGGCTGCTTGGAGTCACTTACAAAGACCATCAAGAAGTCATGACACGACGAACGTTTCACTTGGATTAATCTTCATAAATCACAAGGAAAAGACGATTACGGACATTTCAACTCGAAGTACTCGGACTAAAAGATAAGTGCTGTGACAATTTATGTAGTTTTTCCACGCTTTTCAAACGTTTTCAAGTCGCCCTACTTGGATCAAAGTTTTTTCCTTCCTTCCCTCCCCCCTCCTCCTCAACTATGGCGGCGGCCAGGTCCACCACTGGCTCCGTGTTGCTGCGGATCATGTGGCTGCTTTGCGGGCTGTGCTTCACATCCACTTCTGCCCAACATTACAACAGTGAGAGCGGGATATCTATCCCAGAACACGGGTTCTGCCAGCCCATCTCCATCCCGCTTTGTACCGACATCGCCTACAACCAGACCATCATGCCGAACCTGCTGGGCCACACGAACCAGGAGGACGCCGGCCTAGAAGTGCACCAGTTCTACCCCCTGGTGAAGGTCCAGTGTTCCGCAGACCTGAAGTTCTTCCTCTGCTCCATGTATGCACCAGTCTGCACGGTGCTGGAGCAGGCCATCCCCCCGTGTCGGTCCCTGTGTGAGCGTGCGCGGCAGGGATGTGAAGCCCTCATGAATAAATTCGGTTTCCAGTGGCCGGAGCGGCTCCGCTGCGAGGCTTTCCCGGTCCACGGAGCCGGTGAGATCTGCGTGGGCCAGAACACATCCGAGCCCAGCAGCCCGGCCTCGTCTCCCCCCTTTGACCGCGATCTGGCGACCCTTCCCCCCAACATGGGGCGCCCCAATTTACGACCGCCCCAGCACAACCCGTACCAGTTCTCCTGCCCTCTGCAGCTGGAGGTGCCAACCTACTTGGGCTACAAATTTATGGGGGTCAACGACTGCGGGGCGCCGTGTGAGCCCACTAAACCGACCGGCATCATGTATTTCCGTGAGGATGAAGTGAAGTTCGGCCGGCTGTGGGTGGGAATCTGGTCTATCCTGTGCTGTGTGAGCACCTTATTCACTGTGCTCACATATTTAGTGGACATGAGGCGGTTCAGATACCCGGAGAGGCCCATCATCTTCTTATCTGGCTGTTATTTCATGGTGGCGGTAGCCTACGCTGCTGGATTCTTCCTGGAGGATAAAGTTGTTTGTGTGGATAAATTCAAGGATGACGGCTACAGGACAGTGGCTCAGGGGACCAAAAAGGAGGGCTGCACCATCCTCTTCATGGTCTTGTACTTTTTTGGTATGGCCAGCTCCATCTGGTGGGTGATTTTGTCCCTGACTTGGTTCCTCTCTGCCGGGATGAAATGGGGCCATGAGGCAATTGAAGCCAACTCGCAATATTTCCACCTGGCTGCCTGGGCTGTCCCTGCCATTAAAACCATCACCATCCTCGCCATGGGCCAGGTGGATGGCGACGTTCTGACAGGGGTGTGTTTCGTCGGGATCTTCAACGTGGACGCCCTCCGCGGCTTCGTCCTGGCCCCGCTGTTTGTCTACCTTTTCATCGGCACGTCCTTCCTCCTGGCCGGCTTCGTGTCCCTCTTTCGGATCCGCACCATCATGAAGCACGACGGCACCAAGACGGAGAAGCTGGAGAAGCTGATGGTTCGTATCGGTGTGTTCAGCGTGCTCTACACAGTACCGGCCACCATAGTGATCGCCTGTTACTTCTACGAGCAGGCCTTCAGGGAGCACTGGCAGCGGACCTGGCACATGCAGACCTGTAAGCGGTTCGCCGTGCAGTGCCCGGTTCACAACTTCGCCCCCATGACCCCAGATTTCACCGTGTTCATGATCAAGTACCTGATGACCATGATAGTCGGGATCACTTCGGGTTTCTGGGTCTGGTCTGGGAAGACGCTCCAATCATGGAGGAGGTTCTACAAGCGCCTTAGCAACGGTAACCATGGCGAGACAACGGTGTGAAGTTACGAGTAAGAGAAGGCACAAAGCCCCGGGGTTTTGGAAATAACAACCATGTAAATGAGGTCAAATAGCTTTCATTTTTAATACTTTTTTTGGACTATTTTAAAAATGTGTTTTCGGGTTGTGACAGCAGTTCAGGCTTTTGGACACACCATCAAACTTTAATCTATATTCGATAGAAGTTGGATGAACTTTTTTCTTTTCTTTTTTTTCTCATTACCTGACAGCCCACAGTATCTCTGGATTATGAACTGGTGTGAATGGCCATACTGGTCCTGGGACTGTAATGCCAGACTGATGAGGTTACTTTTCATATGAAACTCCATACATATTATTGATTATATCCTTAATATTACAATTTGAATGTATGTCCTGTCTGCCATGGTGAAAGTCTCTCAGTGGAAAACACCATAACAGCAAAGACTGATGGCTCGAACAGTATGGCCTCCTGTCCGTGCTGCAGTGGAAAGGTCAAAGGTTTGATCCCTACAGCAACCACGCCCTCTGACTGTGAATTCATTGATTAGGTATGCCTGGATTAATTATACATCTACGTTTTAAATTACTCTGCTTTTAGCTAAAGACTGAAACGCTTTGATACTTGTGTTGGATATTGCAGAGTACAATCTAGCCTGTTAAAATATGAGAATATGTCCATCAACTTGTGACTCCACCACGCCATTATGTGGCTGCCCAGAAATCAAAGACTTTTATTTCATTTGTCGATATTTTTAAAATGTTTCCATACTGTTGAGTATTTGCTACTATATTGAATGTTCACTCCGACGGTGGATGAAGTTATGTATTGGTTTGCACAGCTATCCTTAAGGTTAAAAGTTTTTTAAATGATTGATTCAACACAGGATGACCTGAATCAAACCGTTAGACCACCACACACACACACACACACACACACACACACACACACACACACACACACACACACACACACACACACACACACACACACCAGCCTCCACTCTGCAATGAAGAAACACAACAGCTCATTGTTTCTCTCTGTGTGTGGTCTCTCAACTGTTGGATCCCCCCCATCTAAAAGACCTTTTTAAGCTTTTAAGACATCCAAAGCACCATTTCAAGGATCCAGATTTAATCCAAGTGGAAATGGTTGCTCAGGATTTATGATGTTATTTTATCCTGGATAAAGATGACTGTACACACTCACGCCAGTATTCTACCTAGTAATCTCTTATAATTTCACTTGAAGTCTTGTTTTCACAAGCAAACTGAAACGTTTTTAGTTTTTTAATAAATAATTATTATAGTGTTAAGGCATCAAAACACAGCGAGAACTGCATTTGAAATATTTGTGGATGTTCTAAATCATGGACATAAACACCAGGAAGGAGGTCAAAGGCCATTATCTTGTGGGAATATGTGTTATTTAGAGAAAGAGAAGCGAGGATATATTGCGTAGTTTTCAGCTAAGGTGGAGCGTTTTATCTGGGGACAATACAGCAATTTATTACAATAACATTGGACACCAACATTGCCTAGTGACCTGTTTATGATAATAGTCTTATACTAAATGCCCCTTTCACAAAAATAACAGCCTAAAAAGAAATGTCTTCACAATTCTTTATTTTCTGAAGCAATCCACTTTTAATTTCTTTGATATAATCATAAACTCAGCATGAGATTTTGTGGGAAAACCTGAGCAGAAAGTCATGTCGGACTGAGTTAGCTGCAATGCAGCATGTTTGTTAGAAGGCTTGTTTCCTGTCATACAGCAGAGCTTCTTTACATTCTTCACATGTAAATGTGGAATGGCAACACCATGCAGCAATGAGGGTCAACCTAGAAACCGCTGAAAGTGTATACCTGGCATTCTAGTTATTTTTGATCCCTAAAGCTGTATGCTGAATCAACACATACTATAACATACACTAAATACAAACATTCATATTCAACTGTATGTGAATGTACTACATACCTCAAACCATGGCTCAAATATTAGTATGTATTATTTTGTTGTAAACAGGTCACAACATTACACAAGTTATTATCTTGTCTGTGCTTGAACATAACAAGGCAGAAATAATCTGTAGTTGCCTTCAGACAGTGCAATCTGTCAACGCAGTGTATGTCATGTACTAAGTTTTCAGAAGGAATATGAGTGTGTGTGTGTGGGTTTTTTAATGGATCATATGCAACCTTCCAAGTAAACACAGTCTCTGTTTTGTAAACGCATATTGTATTTATCGGGATACTCATTTTTGTCTTTTTTTACTTTTTTTAATGAGATAAGCCTGTTGTACGTGTACAGTTTGAATAAAATCGATACAGTTTGTAATTCATCGATCCCTGTGGTTTGTGTTCTGAGGTGAACCGTTGTGCATGTGGGGCTTCATTGTAAATTATTGACCTTGGAAAAAGCTCAGAGTATGTAGACCTTGACTTCAGATTGTTTTGTCAATTTATGCATGATATTTATTGTTAAATAATAAATGATCCAGACCAAGTTCTATCGTTTTTACTTTCACCTACCACCTTAACTTTGTGGCAGGCCAGTGACAATACTTCATTCATAGGCAGGACACATGACTTTATATTCATTAGCAATGACACACAGGCAACATTGTGATCCTGCCATTAAGTGAACAAGGCAAGTTCTACAATCCTAAATGTTATTGATAATATTGTTATGCTTAACATTGCCTGCTCTTTTTCAGAAGGATCTTTATTTGCCACGGAAAGATTGAGGGCTGTTGCTTTAACATGAAAAAGGGAAATGTTCCTATCCATCTAAATGTTAACCGTTAGCATGTACCCCAGCAGTGTCAAATCATTTATCTAATCACAAATTCATTATAAATGAAGTGACTAATTGAATAACATTCATTGCTCATGCTCCGCAGATCACATATCAAATATGAATGGTCAATTCTTGTATATTCAAAATGCAACAGCACAGCCTGGTGATGTAATTGAGTACTGCACTGAGCCTCAATTTACTTTGGTAGACATTTTGAGAATGAGCTGGGCTCTTGAGATAGCTGATGAAGAGTGATAATGAAATACAATTTAAAAGAGTACATATTAATTTGACAGGTCTGTGGTCTTAGGCTTTTTGCAGGGGCATTATATGTGACAAAGCATTGCAATAGACATAGGCTACTGAGGTGTATGATGTAAAACATATGGCTATACATTGTTCGTAAGGTATGGGGATGTAGCTCAGTGGTAGAGTGTGTGCATCGCATGTTTAAGGTCCAATCCCCAGCAACTCCAATAAAACTGAAGAATGTCTACAGAATTAGACTCAAGGCTGCTCACTGTGTTGGCTAACTGCACTGCATGTTTCCTTGATTGTTTATCAAGAACTGACATCATCAACAGGATGTAAAGAGGTTCAACTGTTGAAATTATGTTCAAGACATACCAACCCACTGGCCTTCAACTTGTTGGACGACTGCTCACCCACCTCAGCCACAGCAGATTAAGGAATCATTCAAAGTTAATTCATTTCATATGTGATCACTGTGTCACATTCTAACCCCACAACCAACAGGTTATAAACAAATAAACAAATCAATTAGTCAGCAGCAAAATAGGAGTTGTTTTCTACTTTTATTCTGCAATACATTTTTATTTTAAATCCCTTGTTAAATCTTTGATCATAGTGTGTAATTTTGTGATACTGCAGCATCCTCCCCAGACTGACAAATAAAGCACATCAATGGTTATTTCTTGATGGAGTTTTTTCATATGTCATAATGTTGATGAGACGTAAAGGATTTAATGAGTGAACAGCACGTTATTAAAGCAAAACATACACAATACAAACATTTGCATTGCCATAGTCTCTATAGATCCTGTGATTTTTACATGAATTAACATTCATTGCTTTCAGATGTGAATGATCCAGGTTTCTACAAACACAATGCTACAGCACCACATGGTGATGTAATTGAGTACTGCACTGAGCTTCAATTTACTTAGGTAGAAATGTAGAAAATGAGCTGGGCTCTGGAGACAGCTGATGGAGAGTGATAATGAAATACAATTAAAAAATATGAATTTGACAGGTCTGTGGTCGTAAGCATTTTTGTAGGGGCATTAGAAGTGTCAAAGCATTGCAATATACATACTCTGTGGAGTGGTTATATGCATGTGTGCAATGGAAAATATATCACTAGAAAACAATGATAAGGAAGGGGGATGTAGCTCAGTGGTAGAGCGTGTGCTTCGCATGTACGAGGTCCTGAGTTCAATCCCCAGAATCTCCAACATAAATTAATATTTATTTGATAGTAAATCATTGGACATTTACGGATTCTGCTCATTTGACTGAGACTGGCAAAGACATTAGAGTCCTGTGGGAGTCACGAGGGAGGCAAAGAGGAGGCAAATCCTACTTTGATTGAGCTAAGTATCGCTGGTGTTTTATTTTATTTGGTTGTTTAGCCCCTCATGCTATAATCATGTGTATTTTCTCCATTCCTGTTCATGTGTCTTCTCGCAATTATCACTGGCCCCGTGTATCTCGTAATCGATATAACCGGCCTGCTCTCGTCTATTCCACATGCTCCACTGAGATCCAACATCTAGTTTCTGGTGGCCTGTGGAATTGCCAGTCAGCTGTTCCTAAGGCTGACTTTATCTCTGGCTACGCCTCCCTGCAGTCTCTGGATTTCCTTGCTCTCACTGAGACCTGGATTACTCCATCCAACACATCCACCCCAGCAGCTCTCTCCACTGCATATTCCTTCTCCCATACACCCAGACCAACTGGCAGAGGAGGTGGCACTGGTCTCCTGCTCTCTCCCAAATGGAGCTTTTCCCTCTTCAAGCTACCTAACTTCACTCCTTCCACCTTTGAATTCCATGCCGTCACAGTAACCCATCCTATACAGTTAACCATTGTTGTTCTCTACCGTCCACCAGGCGCCTTGGGGGACTTCTTGGAGGAATTAGATAATCTACTCTCACACATCCCTGAAACTGGCCCTCCCGCTGTACTTCTCGGAGACTTCAACCTCCAGACAGGGAAGATAAACGAACTAACATCTCTGTTAACCGCCTTTGCTTTCTCACTGTCTCCGTCCCCATCGACTCATAAAGCTGGCAATGTCCTTGATCTCATATTCTCAAGGAACTGCGCTACTTCTAACCTCTCTCTAAACCCGCTCCACACATCCGATCACTTCTTCATTTCATTCTCTCTACCCCTTTCCAAACATAACAAACTAATCTCTTCTCATCCTGCACTTGTCCGCCGTAACCTTCGCTCCCTCTCCCCCTCTACCTTTGCCTCATCGGTGCTCTCAGCCCTCCCTTCCTCTGACTCGTTCCAACTCCTGCCTCCAAACTCTGCTGCAGAAACTCTCCTCTCTACTCTCTCATCCACTCTGGACTCTCTCTGTCCTCTCACATCTCGGCAGCCTCGTCAGTCCCCTCCTGCTCCCTGGCTAAATGATGCACTGCGTGCTAATAGAACCGTCCTTAGGGCAGCAGAGCGGAAACGGTGGAAATCCAAACACCGTGACGACCTCCTAACCTATCAGGCTCTCCTCTCCTCTTTCTCTGCTTCGATCTCTCAGGCAAAAAGCACTTTCTTTCAAGATAAGATCCAATCTTCCTATTCCAATCCTAAAAAACTATTTTCCATCTTCTCCACCCTCTTGGACCCTCCAAAAGCCCCTCCCCCCTCCTCACTTCTGTCAAGCGACTTTGTTACCCACTTTGAAAAAAAGGTTGATGATATTCGCTCTTCTTTTTCTGACTCACCTTTACTCACCGCTGGGTCACCAGACCCTCCTTCCACCAACACACTAACCTCCTTTTCCCCTCTCTCTCCAAGTGAGGTTCTTACCCTCATTACCTCTGCCCGCCCTACCACCTGTCCTCTGGACCCTATCCCTTCAAACCTCCTTCAGACTATCGCTCCTGATATTCTACCGTTTCTCACCCATTTCATCAACACTTCTCTAACTTCTGGTCACTTTCCAAACAGTCTCAAGGAGGCAAGAGTAAACCCCTCTCCTAAAGAAACCTACTCTCAACCCGTCTGATGTTATAAACTACAGGCCTGTCTCTCTCCTCCCGTTCCTGTCTAAATCACTTGAACGCGCTGTCTTTAAACAACTCTCCTGTTATCTCCATGAGAACAACCTTCTGGATCCGCACCAGTCTGGTTTCAAGGCAGGTCACTCCACAGAAACTGCTCTCATTGCTGTCACGGAGGAACTGCACACTTCCAAAACTGCATCCCTCTCCTCTGTCATCATCCTGTTGGACCTGTCTGCTGCATTTGACACGGTGAATCATCAGATCCTCCTTCGCACTCTCCAAAAACTTGGAGTTTCAGGCTCTGCACTTTCCCTCCTCACCTCATATCTGAAAGACCGTACCTACAGGGTGACTTGGAGAGGGTCTGAGTCCGACCCTTGTCAATTAACTACAGGGGTCCCTCAGGGCTCTGTTCTTGGTCCCCTACTCTTCTCCCTGTACACAAACTCGCTCGGATCAGTCATTAGCCCGCATGGTTTTTCTTACCACTGCTACGCTGACGACACCCAATTAATTCTGTCCTTTCCCCGCTCAGAGACCCAGGTCGTCGCACGCATCTCTGCTTGTCTAGCTGACATCTCTCAGTGGATGTCTGCTCATCACCTCAAGCTCAACCTTGACAAGACTGAGCTGCTCTTCCTTCCGGGAAAAGATTGTCCCACTCTTGACCTAACAATCAACATCGGCACCTCAGTTGTTTCCCCGACTCAGACTGCAAGGAATCTGGGTGTGACCCTAGATAACAACCTGTCCTTCACTGCAAACATCGCTGCTACAACCCGTTGCTGCAGATACACGCTTTACAACATCAGGAAGATACGTCCCCAGCTGACACAGAAAGCGACTCAGGTTCTGGTCCAGGCTCTCGTCATCTCACGCCTAGACTACTGCAACTCCCTCCTGGCTGGTCTACCTGCATGTGCCATCCGACCTCTGCAGCTCATCCAGAATGCAGCGGCTCGTCAGGTCTTCAACCTTCCTAAATTTTCCCACACCACTCCGCTCCTCCGCTCCCTTCACTGGCTTCCGGTAACTGCTAGAATCCTCTTCAAGACACTGGTACTTGCTTACCATGCTGCGAATGGATCTGGCCCTTCGTACATCCAGGACATGGTTAAACCGTACACCCCAGCGCGTGCACTACGCTCTGCATCAGCCAAACGACTCGCTGCACCCTCGCTGCGAGGGGGACCCAAGTTCCCATCGGCGAAAACACGTGGGTTTGCTGTCCTGGCTCCAGGATGGTGGAATGAGCTCCCCATTGACATCAGGACGGCAGATAGCTTGCACATCTTCCGGCGCAAACTGAAAACTCATCTCTTTCGACTCCACTTCGAGCGATATAACTATTAACGAAGCACTTTTATACTAATAAAGGACTGGCTTATCTAAAGCCAGTTGAGTAGCACTTGAAATGTTTGGCTCTATGAAACCTGATGTACTTATATGATTCTGTTTTCTTCAAGTTTGTATTTTGTTGGTCGAACGCACTTATTGTAAGTCGCTTTGGATAAAAGCGTCAGCTAAATGCAATGTAATGTAATTTGGGTCATGTTAAAAAGAGCTATCAAAGTAATTTTTCAACACAAATGAAGAAAATATATTCGGTAAATAAAGAATATTTTTATAAATTGTTAAAACAATATGAAGGGGATGTAGCTCAGTGGCAGAGCGTGTGCTTTGCATGTATACGGTCCTGGCTTCAATCCCCAGCTTCTCCTACAGAACTGAAAGACACCTATCAAAGTCAAAGTGAACTTTAATGTCAATCTTACTCAGTTTGTGTTTACAGACAGAGAGATCGAATTCCAACAATCCCGAATACGAAAATAAAATTATACAATATACCAATATGTATACAATGTATATCCTATATACACAATCAACAGACACATTTACACATATGCACACATTAAGATAAAAAACACAACAATCAAAAATAACAGTCACTTCAATATCAATATATTTGGTGCAAGATTGTCCATAGAATGTGCATTTATTGCAGATTGTCCATAGCAGCGTAAAAACCTACTACTAGACTGAAGGGTGCTCAGTCATCCTGTTAGCTGTATAACTGTTCTGCATGTTTCCTGTATTGTTTATTTTGATACGCGCAATGTTTAGATAAAGCAAATTTGAGATGTTTAACATTAAAAAAGGTACCTGACATTACCAACAGGATGTAAAGAGGTTTTTACATTTTTGAAACACATGCCAAACCACCAGTCCTCAAATTGTTGATCATGTTATGTTTACATTCTCCACATAAAATATAAAGGATCCAGTTGTGTACAATCAAAATGCAACAGCACCACATGGTGATGTAATTGAGTACTGCACTGAGCTTCAATTTACTTTGGGAGAAAATGTTCTAGGCTCTGGAGACAGCTGACCGACAGTGACAATGAAATACAATTTAAAAGAGCACTCCGGAGATTGAACATTGTATTACTAGCATATACCAGTACTCATTATGGACAGTTTAAACACATCAAAGCTGAACACCAGAACGTTTATAACAAGATGTATCGCATTTTTTCACGTATTCTCATCTTTGTCAAAACATGCAGACTACATTACCCACAATGCAGCTCCGAGCAGAGATGAGGCTACTGAGGTCTGGTCGACTCACTTCTTTCTAACAGTGACACTTTTTTTCATTTTCCGACCCATAGTTCTTAGTCCCTGCTGACACATTTATCAGACTTCATCAGATCAATCTCAGATATTGTAGGCTACTTAAGTCAAAGTAGAAATACCAGAGTGTTAACTGTGTTACTCGTAAAAGTCCTGCATTCAAAAGACTATTCAAGTTAAAGAACAAAAGTATAAGCATCAAAATATACTTAAAGTATCAAAAGTAAAATAACTTATTATGCACATTTCAGAATAATATATATGATATGTTTTGATTATAATGATTGATCAATAAAGTGTTATCAAAGCTGGTAAAGGTGCAGCTAGTTTTAATAACTTTGTATACTGCAGGGTAGCTTGTGAATTTACTCCGGGTGTATGTAAAGTATGATTTAAGTGTTGACTATATTTCACATTATTAATCCAAAACTAAATGTACAACAAATATATAGTCGAGTAAAAGTACACAATTTTCCTCTGAATTGTAGTTGATTAGAAATACAAGTAGCAAAAAATGTAAATACTCAAGTAAAGTACAAGCATCTCAAAATTGGACTTTAGCACAGTACTTGAGTAAATGCATTTAATGACTTCCCACTTCTGGACTTCATGCTCCTCTAGAGCCACAACAAGCTCCATTCAACTTCACATATGTAGCTGTACTTCCTCAGACCTTCAAACAGACTTTGATGTGTAAGTGCCCCTTTAAAGGAAAACTAAAAGTAATTGTTCTAAGACCTTCCAATAATATAATTACAGTTAAACAACTCTCTTTAAATTCAAACTCCAGACTGCTTACACTTAAATCTGTGATGTCATGAAGTATAATGTTGGGACAGACATTTACAGTATACGCCGACATTTCCTGTATTTAGAACTGATAACACCACAACAATATTAAGAATTAAGTTGCAATACTGAGATGATAAATCATAATAAGGACAGGATTTGTTTTCCCTCTCAGTGGCGGAAATGGGCTTCCATAAATGCCATATTTTAACACTACTTCTGCTGATGTTCCCCTGGACAGTTCTCAGGTCTGATACTGACCTCTGGTGGCCAAAGCTAAAAGTTCATGCAGCAGTCTGTTTGCTTGCTGTTACAGTAGGTAATTATTAAATATAAACGTATTATCCTGCTACATTTAGTTTATATACAAATATTTCTCCACATCTTTAATCATTTTCTGGAAACAACACCTTCAGTTTTGAGACAAACAATCTAACAAATTCTAACACTGAGTGTCAACTTGTCAAATTAGTGATGATTTACAACAGTAGGCTACATAGATGTGTACTCACAGCCCTCCCTGACAACTTAGACAAAACAGCTTGGTGGGACAAATCTGATTTCTTAATTATAAACGTGATGTGTCCTTTTACAAGATACTTCAAATTGTCCATAGACTTAATCATTCTCTCCCTCTGCATATGTTCATTGAATGAACGGATACAGAAGGAACATATCGCTTTTCTCATTCGGAGCATGATAAAAAAGAAAAGATGGTAAATTGCTATATATAGAGTGCTTTCTTGTATTTACAACCGCTAAAATCATTTTACAACTTAGGTCAGCGTTCTCCCATTCATGCAAACATGTACTGGTGGCAGAGGCAAAGGTTGGACTTTATTTGTAGTTTTTTGTTATAAGCTTACTCACATTCGGTGGTCACAACTAGAACACATTTATAAAATAGTCTGTTTATCTTCTGTTAACCTAGATCATATGGACTATATATTATTAGGGCCTGAGCACGAAGTGCAAAGACCTATTGAAATCGTCAGCAGTATTATTCTTATTTTACCGGTTCTGCACTTTCGACCTGTTTTTGAGGGGCTTGCGACACTATTCATGTAGCGACATTTGGCAACGCCGCCAGGACGGGTGAAAATGTTGACATTCTGGATTCGATGGGTGAACAATTTCAAACTTGCTCTCTAGCGCCACCTGTGAACATTCAGTTTTTCGAACAAATTTACAAAGTCCCAGCGTAACTCTGACGGACCTGACATTTTGCACACTTATCCGGGTGCAGCAGCTCTACATATTATCTCAAAATCCCCATCAAATCCCGAAGCTCCGCCTACTTTGATTTGTTTTTAATTAGCATAATGTGAAAAACAGTGAAATATTAACTGAAATTCCAATTTCTTGATTTTCCACACCAAACTTAGTGCACAGCATCAATGGAGGGTCAGACACATTACCGTACAAAATGAGCAAGAGGTGTGGAAAAATGTGGCCGACATCAATCAAAACGTATTAGCAAAAGGGTGTGGCCTACACATAAATGCTCACAATTCATCCAAAATGTATCCAAATATCACAGATTTCGGTGGATAGGTTCAGTGTGTCTTGGGGAATAGGCACAACAAACAATGTTCATTTCGGACAATAGGGGGCGCCAAAAACACAATTAATTTATATCTCAAGAACCGATGGACTAAACAAATATATGTTGTCATAGACATACTGGCAGGGTGAGTATAAACTGAGATTTAAAGGGTCGCAACCAATGAAAAATGTGGGCGTGTCTTATTCAGTTTTTTCTCGAAATCGAAGGGTTAAAAAATGTACCGAGCCATAAGTAGGGGAAAAAATGAGTTACAGCCTTTAAATTCGGAACGCATGTCACAGCCCACAACCTTTTCCAGACTGTAGAAAAAAATCGTACGTTTTAGCAAATATGGCTCAGTAGCGCCCCCTATTGTGCGGTAGTCAAATATAGGTTCTTCGAACTACCCGAAACTTGGCACAGAGATTCCTCATGGAAATGCGGACATATTTCAAAATGGCTTCCATTATCCCCGCCCCCTATTAAGTCGGCCATTTTGAAATATGTCCATTTTGAAATATGTCCATTTTAAGCGCATTTTCGCATACTTTTCCTAGGAAATGATCGGAAAAATTCCAAACCAGGACATGATCAGCCCATATCCAATGTGATGCTAAATTGCGAATGAATAATTGACTGCTCAAACGGGAGCTCGTAAGCTAACAGAACATGTACCAATTTTGACGATTTAAATGCCACAAAATCGCTAAAATGACTTTCGGACGCAAAACTTGGAACACACGTCACAACCCACGTCTTTTTCCAGACTGTACAAAAAAAACGTACATTTGTGTACACTAGCTCAGTAGCGCCCCCTATTGTGCGATAGTCACATATAGTTTCTCCAAACTACCCCAATATTGCCACAGACATTACTGATGGAATTGCGGACATATTTCAAAATAGCTTCCATTAGCCCCGCCCCCCAGAAAGTCGACCATTTTGAAAAATCGGCGTTATTCATGCATTTTCAGCGCATTTTCGCAAACACCTCCTCTGGAAAAGATCGGAAAAATTCCAGTCCAGGACAAGTTAAGCCCATATCCAATGTTCAATTGCGAATAAAACAGTTGCTAGTTGCTAGAATGTACAATTTTTGACGATTTACATGTCTCAAATGACTCCAAACTACTCGCATATAGTTTTCCAGATATTCACGAAACGCTGTATATTATGATGGCACACAAATTTACCAGCAACAGCTCTGCCTATTAATTTCCCACATGAACCATAAACACCCAATACATATAAAAGTCCAAAACAATGTATGGTGAAATGTTTTCCATCTTTGTTTTTCTATCTACGACTACAAACAGTCTTTCCACTACAAGCAGAACAGTAACACATCTTTCTATGCAATACAATGGGCTAGTTGCACAAGATGGCATCTACCAACTTCCGGCGGCTGGGTGTGCGGTTGTAAACTTCCGGTCTACAGTAGAGCGGTAGAGGGAAGAGCGATAGATAGCGTATAGATAGCGAGAGAGATAGCGTATATATATTATATAGGCACTATTTTACACTCGATGTCTCCAAGACCTACCGAAGGTTAACATCAGTGATGTACATCGGCTGGTACAAGCGGCAGGCTCAGCCCCGAGGAGCAAAAGAGAAAAGGGGTTCAAGATGTAGCTACATATCCAGCTACGTCGACAATTATGAAGGTAAGTGACAAACAAAGCTGTAGTTACTGGCTAACTTTGACAAATGTACAGTCTTGATACAGTGTAAAGCGTTTTAATGATGTACTATTACGTGTTTTTGGATAACATGAATGATATCCAATTCCCCACAGTTTCAAACAAAGATCTACCTTCAGGGAGAGTGAGCATCAGGGCTAGCTGTTACAGGTCCATGAGAAAGCATGAAAAGCCTCACGATCTCAGAGTAGGGAGGAAAATAAAAAGTGTTAATCGGTTCAAAGCCTCAATCAGGTTCATGTTCTGGGGTTTTGATGTGGCAAGAGTAGGTAACCTGTGATTTAGGATTCAAATAAGCCCAGCTAGCTGACGTGTTGCAACAGATTACATAGTGACAATACATTTGCTCACATCAACTGGTAGCTAGCTACACCGAACAAAAATATAAACACTTTTGTTTTTGCTCCCATTTTTCATGAGATGAACTCAAAGATCTAAAACATTTTCTATATACACAAAATAACCATTTCTCTCAAATATTGTTCACAAATCTGAAAAAATCTGTGATAGTGAGCACTTCTCCTTTGCCGAGATAATCCATCCCATCTCACAGGTGTCGAGGTGTGGCATATCAAGATGCTGATTAGACAGCATGATTATTGCACAGGTATGCCTTAGGCTGGCCACAATAAAAGGCCACTCTGAAACGTGCATTTTTGCTTTATTGGGGGGGTCCGAAAACCAGTCAGTATCTGGTGTGAGGGGTAGGGTTAGGGTTAGGGTAATGTTGTGAATCGAGTGGCCTGTGTTCGTCGTCCATAACATACGCCTGCCTGTTGTGAAACGAGTGGCCCATGGTGGTGGTGGGGTTATGGTATGCCATAACCCCACCACCACCATGGGCCACTCGTTTCACAACATTACCCTAACCCTAACAAGAACCAAGCTAAGTACAGTATGCGTTCACAACCAATCCACGATTTAATGAGTATTTCCTTTGTGCCAAGAGCTGATTTAGTATGTTGCATCAACGACCTTTTCAATTAAATTGACAATTCTTTTGTGTAATTAATAGGGTGTGAAACCAGGCAGAGTGAGTGACAGGGTGTTCATTTCCACTATGCCAAAGCAGTTTACAGTTGCTGACGGTGTAAGATAATATATATTGTCCTAAGTAATTGTATGTAGCCTGCTACAACTTTGTGATTGTTGTCTGAGTGTAAAATTGTTCTTAAAGTCCTAATTATCATATAAACATGTTCAAAGGAGTACACGTTACAAGGCCGTGCGGGGGGAGCTGCCAGACCCAGATGTCCTCAAAGTCAGCGAGGTATACAAGGACTTCTCAGCAGACATCGCACCACGAAAAAAAACACGAATGGCTCACTACTCAACTCAACGACTAACACTCTTTCAGAGGATATGTTGGAAATGCACACATTATATATATTTTTTGCATCTACTTTCTGGATATTGTACATCTGTTCATCTGTTATATAAACTAGCATTACTTAAATATGCAGACTAATTGAAATGTTTAAATATGTATTTTCCTCCCCGATATAACATCAACCTATGTTTTGTAAAAGTTTATTAAAATCTGTAACATTTTATCATATTGTGGATTTATTAAATTATGTATTTTCCTTTGTTATTTGTGTGTGCGTTTGTTTTGAGGATATAATTCATTAGTACCTAAACATAGTATGGTATAACTGCTTTTTGTAATGAAATACACAATTGGTTTGGGAGCAAGAAATCTTTTAATCGTTGTTGCCCAGGCTTGCCGTAATGAATGGAAAAGTATCTCCCGATTATAACATTGTGTAACTTGCTGCTGTTAAATACCGTCAAACGATGTGCAATATGTGCTTTATGTGCAATATATACTTTATATACATATGCCATCTTTAATAACTGTAATATATATACCGGGCTGCTAAATCCTAAGAACTGCTACAGGATTTGATTTGTAGATTTGATTTGTTTTTTATCTGTATTTTTGAAAATTATGTAACTTTTTATCTTTTTTTTTAGCATATTGTTTATTATATTATAACTTAGTACTTTTTTAGCATATTGTTTATTATATTATAACTTAGTACTTTTTTAGCATATTGTTTATTATATTATAACTTAGTACTTTTTAACGCATGTAAGATATTCAACACTAAGCTGTCTGTGGCTCTTTCCTGCTGTAACGCTGCAAATTTCCCCTCTGTGGGACTAATAAAGGTATTCTGATTCTGATAACGGGACGAATTTGTACAAAGGGGCACACAGCAATGCAGGGTCGGCTCTAGAACAAATCAAATGGGGGGGGCAATCATTTACCAAGGGGGGGCACATACTGCCGTCAACAACCAACACACAAACACCAACGCAACTTCAATTTAAAAAAACATGCTGTGAAGTCTATTGTCTTTCACACACATTGCAGGGGTGTAGTGCTATTGTATAGCGCACCTATGACTTGTGCATACATGCACGGTTGTGGCACGACCACCAAAACAGAAACATATGGACATAGGCCACCATATGAAAAGTGTGCAAATGTATTTAGTGTCCTATCCATGTGAACATGTTTTAGGTGGTGGACCTAACCTCCTCTAGGAGGGTCTGGGGGCATGCTCCCCCGGGAAGATTATTTTTAAAATATTGAAGTTAAAAGCATCAATCTGGTGCACTTTGAGAGCAAAATGAAGAGATCTATGGATACATCTCTCAGCATCCATATGAAACAGAACTGTAAACAGATTTACTTTTTCTTTATGGATATTTTACTAATCACTCCCCTTTTAAACTGTATTCTTGTGTTACTGTCCAATAGTATTTCATACCCGTTTTTCATTTATTCTCTTATTCTTTAATAACTATAATGATCATATAAAGGTAGCCTATTCCTCGCAAATACTTGTTTACATAAATGGTGACCAAACCGTTTGAGACCCACTGAGATAAGCTACACTAAAGTTAACTATCTAAACCAGGGGTGCCCAACCAGTCGATCGCGATCGACCGGTCGATCGCGAGGAGATTCCCAGTCGATCGCGAGATGTGTCTAAAAATAGAACAACAACATTCTGTTTTATCGTTAATGTCCTGTAACATAATGTTCCTGTGCCAGAATAATGCACTTGAACGCATCAAAGCTTTGTGATTGGCCGGCGTGACCCCATGTGTCGGGGCGTGGCTGGTGGGCAGTGGGCACTATTTCGCTGACGTTGTCCGTGTCAACAGAAGTGACAGTCCGCACACACACAAGACCGCAATTATGGCAGAAGCAAAAAAGCCCAAAATATATCATTTTCACTCCGAGTGGGAGGATGATTATTTTTGTATTTATTCCAATTCAAAGTCCATCTGTCTCTCATCTGCAATGCGAGCGTGGCTTTATCGAAGAAGGGTAATTTAGGAGCGGCATTTCAAAACAGTGCACAAACGCTACGAGACGGAATTCCCTCCTAATTCTGCCCTACGCTCCAAAGGGGGAGGGGCCTGAAAGGACAGCTAAATGCACAGCAGTCCATTTTCACCAGGCCCAACAACAAGAGCAAGGCTGCTACCAGGGCATCTTATCGTGTCAGTCACGTTCTTGCGAAACACATGAAGTCTTTCAAAGACGGCGAAGTTGTGAAAGAAGCTTTCCTGGAGGCTGCTGACACGCTTTTTGGGGACAGTAAAAATAACAGTAGCATTTCAACAGGTTTTTGATAAAAACTCAAGTTAGATACCGTTATTAATCAGCTGTAAGTTTTAGTTTGTTTGAACTTATTCATTATAATTATTGTACAAAATGGTATAAGAATGCAAACATTAAGATCTGTTCTGTTTACATTGATTATAGTCTATTATCAATTCAGGTTAAGAAACTAGTGTTGCTTGCATCCTATTTTAAAGGCATTTATTTTTATATTCTACTAAAATGCAACAAAAAAATTGTTTGATTCTATTAATTTTGTCTTTTTTATTGCACTTTGGCAGCAGATTCCTGTGCAGCTTCAGATCTGAGTTGTCTTATTAGTAAGCCTCATTTATACTTTTGTAGCAACACTATTTTGATATAATGGCAAAGAAAGGGTTCAGAGTCTTTTCTTTTTGTCCTGTGTCATATGTGGCAGCACTGTTCAATGTTTCTTGAAAACATTACCCACTGTAGTGACGTGTGAATAAACTCCAACTCTGTATCAACAACACTGTTGTGTAACTTCAGTTAAATACTTGTATGTGTGTAGATTAGAAAGAGGTAAGATAAAGGATCTGCAGTATTTTATGAAGTATTAATCGTACAAAGGTCAGTTTTATACAAGTAGAAGTGTGTATTTACCTGGTAGTAGGCTGTCAGTAATGGCTACACCTCGTTATTTGGACTGGTAGATCTCGGCAGACTGGCAACTTTAAAAGTAGCTCTCGGTTCAAAAAAGGTTGGGCACCCCTGATCTAAACACTGAGAGAGTCCTTACCTCACTGAGCTGACGTTATAAGATCCTCTCAGTCTGACAGGAGAGGATTCTCCTCCACCTTGGTGTAGAAACAGCTCTTTATATCCGTTAGCATAGCTAGCTAACCAGATGCTAACAACAATATTCCACGTTACCGCTCGCGCACTGACAAAATGCGCTCGTGCCACACACAGAGAGCCGAGCTTGAATGAAACACAGAGACCCATGTACTTGTACTGTACTGTATATCATATTATTTTCGATGGCTTTACTGTATAATCAGTATAACAGATGAACAGATCGCCACTGGGCTTTCATCTAAACACACAGCCACGTAATGATAACAAAACAAAAGTCGGGGTCATTGGTCAAGCAACACACCAATCAGAGAGCAGCAGTGAGCACACCTCAGGCTGTGTTTCATATAAAGAATAAATAAAGAATACATATTTGTATTCTTTATTTCTGATGTATTTCACACAAAAAACTTTTGGTGAAAACATTTTAACATATATGATTAAAAAAAAAAAACGGAAAAGTGGCAATAAGGCTTGCCCACCCTGCGTTGGGGGGGCACAGTGACTCATTTGGGGGGGCATGGCCCGCGAATGACCCCCCATGACGCCGACCCTGCAGCAATGTAGTGCCGACTTTCTTACACGCTGGAAGGCCAATCGCTTTTCTTTACCCCGAAATCCGCTCATTCTTGCTCTCGGTGTGACAAGCTCTCAAAGTTCTGTACTCAAACCGGAAGTACTCAGCCGCCGGAAGTTGATAGACCCCATCTTGTGCACAGAGCCTATAGAACACATCATTTAAACCAGGAGGATGTAAACAGAGGAGAACAGCCGGTCTGATTTAGTGTCATGTGATTATCCTGTAATGAGTAACATACACGGTGTTGATCAGCTATATAAACAGTTCATTTATTGTCTCGATACATGTGTTGTGTAAGCAGTGTTGAGACTAACGCGTTACTGTAACACAACAGAATTTCACAAAACACAACAGCATTTCAGAAAACACAACAGCATTTCAGAAAACACAACAGCATTTCACAAAATGCCACAGCATTTCAGAAAACACAACAGCATTTCACAAAACGCCGCAGCATTTCACAAAACACCGCAGTATTTCACAAAACGCCACAGCATTTCACAAAACACCGCAGCATTTCACAAAACACCGCAGCATTTCACAAAACACAGCAGCATTTCAGAAAACACCACAGCATTTCACATTGGACGGAAAGGGTATTCCTTAGGGACAACACTTATTGTTTGTGATTGGACAGAGCCAGCCAGAGAAACACTGCTGTGATTGGTTGTTTTTGCTGCCAATCAAGAAATGACTTCGTGATTGGCCCAACACATCAGCCGTTAGCTGTTAGCACACACTCAGAGCTCACAGCTCCTCATATCTGTTCAGAAACTGGACAAAAGTTAAAGATATGCAAAACACAGACTGTCTATGTCATGGTGAATACAGTCGCTGCTTTATTTATGTCTGTATGATGTTGTTGTGCGTGTGGACGGAGCAGCTACAGGTTAGTTTAGCCTGATCGATCCGATTCCGATAGGATTTACATGGAGATACGCCCCGCCCCCTCTCCAGCGTCTTTTTTGAATGACAGGAGTAAACACAGAATTAATGCTTTATTAATTCATGGTTTTTAAGGGGCTTATCTCCATGTAAATACTATGGTAGACTACCCAATATTCGCATCGCTCTAATCGCTCGAGTTTCACCGCGGCTGTCAGCTGTGTTTGCTCCTGTCATTGAAACAAGACGCGCTGGAGAGGGGGCGGGAAGTATCTCCATGTAAATCCTATGGGAGATACCAACTACAACAAAATGAACATATTTGACCGTGATTTAATTGTAATACACGTTTCAAAGTGATGCCGAAGTAACTACATACTGATAACGGTTAGTAAAAACCATGAATTAATGCTTTGACAAGTCTGCAGACAAGACGGCAGGTGAAAATCTTTTAAAATGCGTGTTTTCAGAATGGAATCGGATCCATCAGGCTAAACTAACCTGTAGCTGCTCCGTCCACACTCACAACAACGTCATACAGACATAAATAAAGCAGCGACTGTATTCGCCATGACATAGACAGACTGTGGTTTGTACATGTTTAACTTTTGTCCAGTTTCTGAACAGATATGAGGAGCTGTGAGCTCTGAGTGTGTGCTAACGGCTGATGTGTTGGGAGGGACCGGTTGGGACATATTGCGCTGTCGGACGTTGACCAATCACGAAGCGTCATTTCTTCGATGGCAGCAAAAACAACCAATCACAGCAGTACTTCTCTGGCTGGCTCTGTCCAAGTCCAATCACAAACAAGAAGTGTTCTCCCTAAAGGAATACCCTTTCCGTCCAATGTGAAATGCTGTGGTGTTTTCTGAAATGCTGCGGCGTTTTCTGAAATGCTGTCGTGTTTTCTGAAATGCTGTAGCATTTTCTGAAATGCTGTGGCGTTTTGTGAAATGCTGTTGTGTTTTCATTTTAAGTCATACGCTAATATTAACCAATACACAGCTTCAATCATTACTTTACTTACCTTGACCACATAACAGCTGTATTGAAGGTTTGCTTTTTGATCAATAAACACAACAACAAAAAGCAAACTCCACTGGTATGGAACATACATGGTCTAATATCCAGAGGAGATGCGTTTATTGAGTAAACAAACGGTCAAGGGCAGAACGTCTGCACAACCCACTGCACCGCACGCCACGGTTAAGGCTCCTCCAGACAGCCTCCGCGATAATCGATCGTCGACGAGCCTTTACAGAAATGTGTTTTCCTTTGAGGCGGCGAGCCCACATACGTTTCCCGGTTGCTGCCGGAAGACCTGGGAGTCCGGGACCCGAACGTTTGAGAAATGACGAACGGCTCATTTCGGAGAACACTCGCGCGTCTGCTTGACGCCGGGACGACCGGCGACCCTCCCCTACAGGCGCTCGGACGCGAAGGCCCGCCCACAACTGCGTGCACGTCTGTGACCGCAGTTTTAATTCAGTTTGATATTCACTTCGCAATACCCTTTTCCTCCACACTTTTTCAAGTCAAGACCCTTTTATTTATATAGCAATAGCACTATATTCCAAATTCCAAGTGTGCCTCAGTGGGCCTTCTTATTCTACGATTGCATGTTTTTACCTGGTGAAGAGTATAACATTTATTTAAGGTTATCCTAATCATTATCAATGATAGGAGATTTTCTCAAATTTCGGGAAAACATTAAACCTATAAACTAGTTTGTATTCTCTATTGTTTAAACAGAGGGCCTGAATTGTGCAATCGTATGTAACAATCTTCTGGAAAGTATTAGCATTTTGTCACTATGTTAGTAAGGAGCATAGTGTCCTCCTAATGTGTTTGGATTCACAAATATCACACACGTCCCCATGCAAGACAAAAGTGGTGTGGATGAAACATGTAATAGCTGGATTTAGATGTATAACTGTATAACATACAATTCTGATCTTTATTTAAGCATGTAAATTGCATAGGTTTTAGTGTGAGCTGTTGTGACATGGCCCCACCAATTTCCAGGAGATCTGAAATATAGACCCCAACATGTTGCACAGTGGATATGAGTGTTTCAGCGTAGCATTATGCGTGCCGCTGCCAGCTACACATTATTTGTCCCATACTATTATAGGTCTTTACAAGTGAATACATCTATTAATGTGTCAGCTCTGTGGTTGTAGACATTTTTAGGGCTATTAAAATGACAAAACATTACACTAGAAACACTCTGGTGATAGGGCAGTAGTAGTAATGTGAAACGCATGGCTAGTTAATAGTGACAAAGAAAGGGGATGTAGCTCAGTGGAAGAGTGTGTGCTTCGCATGTACAAGGTCCTGGGATCAATCCCCAGCATCTCCAAAAGCATTTACCTATATCTTCTCATCTACTAAATGAAGACAACCTCCAACCCTCAACAAGTGCTCCTCATTCTTACAACAATTTAGTTTCTTAATCGTACTTACCTCATACAAGGTCTTGGGATCAATCCCCAGAATCTCTAACAGTCATCATAACTGTCACCTTTCAACACCCCCTGAACTGGTGAAAAAGAAACAACCTTACTGTGTACTGTTGTCGAATGTCCACTGATATTTCGCAACCAAATGCTTTGGATAATAATGACTGATAATTCAACGACTTAAAGTTAAACTAAAGGGGATGTAGCTCAGTGGTAGAGTGTGTGCTTCGTATGTACAAGGTCCTGCGATCCATCCCCAGCATCTCCATCATGATTGAAATGGTAGCTTCTTCTTAAGACTATCTCAAACAATCAACTAGTGCTCCTCATGTAAACCGGTTCATGAGCTGATCTATTTAGCTTTTGCCAGCATGTATAATGTCCTGGGATCAATCCCCAGAATCTCTCTGAACACCATCTAATGATTCAACAACTAAGATGCTGATAAAAGACTTAAAATAAATAAATGAATTGACCAGACAATCTTTAAAGAGACAGAAGGGGATGTAGCTCAGTGGTAGAGCGTATGTTTCGCATATATAAGGTCCTGGGTTCAATCCCCAGCATCTCCATCAGAAGTGGAGTAAATCTTTAATACTAGACTATGTTTCCATGAATGTTTATCAATTAAACGTACAGTGTGTAAGATAAAGCAGATTTTAAATGTATAACATTAAATTATTCAGGTATATCTATTGAATATGAATATTTGATTGAAACCAGAGCATTCTTTTCTAATGAAAAGTTCAAATGCTTTCAATAGATTCAATGTCATGTGACCAAGTGACCCCAAATCAATGTAGCATTGAATCACAACACTGAACGAGTAGGACACCCCTTCTTCTTTATTTTGATTTAAGTGTTTTTTCAATTTGATTGAAAAACCAGAACGTTTTTCAAGTGAATAGTCTTGTTTTTGTGATCAAGTCACTCCAAGTCAATGCAGGATTGTAATGCTACACTGTATGAGTAGGACACTTTTTCTTCTCCTCTTTTGATTGGACTTCCGTTTTTTTTTCTATTCGGCATCAATGTTTTATTGAAATGTTGCATACATGTCAGAATTCTCTTATCACCACACAACAATTTGGATATCAATCTAATAAAAAAGTAAATGTTTTTTCTTTAGCACTTTCCTTCAAGCGCTAATATGACATACACACACTCTTAATGAAAGTTAACGTTGGCTCAAGAGAGGCGGGAGGCCCTGAGGACAACAGCCAACACATTTGAGACAACTTGATGCTTTCAGTCACATGAGATTACCATGTTATCGATAACACAATAAAGATCTTATGATGTAACTCCCATCTGTTGTGATGCAACCTCAGAAGGACAAAGAGTAAACATGATGATTAAGCCTCAGGGTCATTAGTCCACTACATCTCTGGGGTTCTATTGTTGATGTCATGCACTGGGACTAGTAGTCTCCATGCATAACAAACATGCAACTGCGTGCTAACTCCCTATACACTGAGAGAAGGCCACTAATGTTAGAAGGCCTAGAATAAAAAATGCCCATTTTTTTCCTGAATAATTAAAAAAAGATGTGCTCTGTCAATTTAGAAGAATGGTGAAATAGGAAAATATCTGACAACAATGTTATCAATGACAAGAATCATAGGAATTCATAGAGACAAAATATATTGTTATTTACTGTAAGTTCAGCTTTGGCGACCAACTCCAAGACTTTGTGAGTGTGCTGACCTTTGAGGGAACTAAATGAACGGAAAGGTCCATGATGGAGGAAGTTATCATTTTAGAGGTGTATCGCCTTCCAATGCAATTTCACACAATGTCACAGCAAAGCAAGGACAGGCAAGGCTTTGTTAATGTGCACCATTGAAACGTGCAGCACTTTACTCCTTTAGCAAAGACCTTGAGCCAAGGAGTTGCCCCCTGGTCAGCTGGAGGGGGATCAATCCTTCTTTAGGAGAGGGCAAACCTCCTTCCATCGTTGGCTCTTCTCTCAAAGCACATAGTGGGCTTGGGCAGCTGTTCTACCCATGGAGGCTGGTCAAGAACAAGCTGTGATCAGACCTTTATTTAAAGAGAATTGACCACTGTGTCCTTGGGAGGTTATTGCCGGGGACTTTTTGAGTGGATTTCTGACACCAGGTGGTAGTTTGCGACATCTTTTGAATCCAATTCATTGTCCCATGCAGACTGGGTGGTAATGTCTGCTGGAGGTGTTTTACTTCCAAATTGGTCAACTAGATGGCATAGGAGCATTAGTTGGATTGACTAACATGGATTAAACCAAAACAATATGTAATGTAAGATTTGCAGAAGGTATAGGGGTAAAGCTCCCAATATCACAGCTCCAAGGGGTCAGACTGCACCACATGAAGGTCGCGATTATTGGAGGTTGACAAACACAACTGTCTCATTACTTGTAAATGCTTGCTGCTGTTACCAGCAGCTACTTTACTGTTCAAGAAGGCCACTTATGGTAATTTCCAACGTAACTCTAATCCAAACATCCTTTTTGTTAGCAAATAAATATTTCATCAGTTTCAGCCTGCGCCCTTTCTTTCTGAAATGGTCACACAAGACCCAAAATCACCAGATCACAACAATACTCTAAATGGGGTGTGAGGGTGACATTAAATTGGGCTTCTCCTTTTTATAACACCCACAAATTGGCTTACACATGTCATTGTGTGACAACAGCATTGTGTTGACTGAAACTTAAGAAAAATATTCTTCTATAGGGCTCAGAAGTTAACTATTCACTCCATTACTGAAAAATGTACCAATCAAAATTAGATTAGATAAGATTTATTTTATTGATCCCAATTTGGGATTTTTTTTTTTGCATCATGTAAACAAGGCATTGCACATAATGTGAAAATGAAAAAGAGTAGAAAATAAACAAACGTAAAATATAAACATCTCAAAATAGAAAATAAAAACAGAACTAAATAAAATACAAGATGTACATTTTGACTGAAAGATATATTTCTGTAGATTATCCGTCAAATATAAACAATATGAAGTGCCGCTAGCACAATTTAAATGTATGTATTAGTATGATATTTTAACATTAAGTGTAAAAGAAATAGCATATTACTGTATAAGGTGAAGTGTGAAGACACTATGGATGAAGAACGTTTTTGAAGGGAAAAGTGGTGGAGTCCAGCTATCAAAGTAGCATAAGAAACTATGAAGCTGTGAGTTCTCGACATAATTGAATTAATTGAGCTAATGCTCAACACCATGCATTTATGTTATCGTGCTTTAACAGTTCAGATGAAACACTTGTTAGTTTTAAGATTAAACAACCTTGAATCAATAGTTTGTTTTGGTTTGTCTCCATTGTTATATTTTAATAAATATCTTTTTTTTCTTTCTCTGAGCTGCCATCCAATGAAATGCCTGCGGCAAAGAGGGAGTTCCCTTTAACATCAGACTACACTGACACAGTGCAACAGTAGGATGCCTGGACAGGTAATGGTAAACACCCACAGAACATATTGCAGGTTAACAATCAGTGTTTATACCTTTTAAAATAAACGGTCAGATCTTTTGAATACAGTTCATGACTTTGAGAATTTTAGTTTAAAATGAATTACAGCAACATAACTAACTCATCTAGTATAGTTTTTTTTACCTTGTCTGGCTTCAGTGCGACTGTCAACTACAAATTCACAATTGTCTCTCTCACTGTACTATGTTATTTTCTCATTGTGGTGGTTAACTTTTGTATCATTATCACCATTATCTTGGACACAAATTTGCATGAACCCATGTATGTTATTTTGTGTAATCTGTGCGTTAATGGACTTTATGGGACTGCAGCCTTTTATCCAAAATTTGTTTTTGATCTGCTGTCTGATCATCAAATCATATCATATCTGGGATGCTTTCTACAAGTGTTTGCGATATACTCTTATGCATCAATAGATTTCTCTGTCTTAGCTCTTATGGCCTATGACAGATATGTGGCTATATGTCGACCTCTGGAGTATCACTCAATAATGTCTGTGCAAAGGACTGCTGTGCTTATTGCTCTCTCCTGGCTTGTCCCTCTCTCCTGTGAAGTGATGGTTATTACTTTGACATCTAAACTAAAATTATGTGGTTCTCAGATAGATAAACTCTATTGTGAGAACTGGTCAATTGTCAAACTTGCTTGTAGTTCAAATGCAGTAAACAGCATTATTGGATTGATCGTAGTGACTTTCTATATTGCGCATGTTGTCTTCATCTTTTGTTCTTATGTGCAGTTGGTCAAATCAGCTTTAAAATCCAAGGATGTTATGAGAAAGTTTACACAGACATGTGTTCCACATTTGTTTTGTCTGTTTAATGTCACTGCCGCTTTGCTTTTTGACATTATGTACTCACGGTATGGGTCAGCATCTGTGTCACAGAGTGTAAGGAACTTCATGGCTATACAATTTCTCCTGGTGCCCCCTATTCTCAACCCTGTTATCTATGGACTGATCCTGACTAAAATTAGATACCAAATTATAAAGTTGGTTATGATTGCAGGTCAGAGAATGAAGTTAGGAAGGAAGCTTTGATTTTTTGAAAAGGTATATTTCTATGATCCAGTACATTATGTTATTGATCGAGCAGGTTTCAGAAGTCAAAGGCATGACGCGTCACATGAAGCTAGTGTGTGAGCTGCTGAGCACATCATATCTAGTCCTTTATTAGAGATGTGTCTGTTGTTTGTGTTTGTTTTTAGTGTCAGGATGGAACCCTTGTCTTTTTCTCTGCAAACAGAATCTACCTATGGGTACAAATAAATAACATGAACCTGAACCTGAACCTGAACCTGAGCTATAACTCTTAGGGCTTTTACAAACAGAGATTGTTATTCTGTAGATAATAACAAGATCTTATCTCTGGTCCCAAAAACGTTTTTAAACTCGATCAAAACTGTCTAACTCTGACTCCACTGGTATTATATTCTCCTCTTAGGGTAATTAAAGATTTTAAAAACTGACTGACTGAAAACAGTTTGATCTTTTTTACTCATTTGTATGTAAAATGTTTATAAAAACAAATGCCCTTTTTTGAAACTGAATCTCACTTGTCCCCTAAATCAGTTTGTGATCTCTCTCTTTTTTCCTTGTAATGATGCCAGCCAAACTTCCTCTTGAATACAATGAAATAACTATGAATAAGAATTAATCTTTTATTTTGTTAGTTATATTTTGATAACCTTAAGTGAGGAAGACAAGTATACCACACAGTGGATTTGAGGTGTTTTTTATATTTTGTTCAGAATTAGCTTTAAGCTTAACTTTATACATTTTAATAATGTTTCTTCAATGGCAAAACACATGGGGTAGACAAAATAACTGAAACACCTTACAGTATAACGCAATGCATTCTGCAAACAGTTGAGCCCATACTTCTCTGGTCATGTGGTCATCGTCACACACACTACAGAGCATTTCATTGTACATGGTTACCTTTACTGTGCCTGCCCAATATACATATGTCTGTTTTAAGGGAAGTTAAGAAAAAAAACTACAATGTCATATCTATAACATTAGATCGGTTCTGTGCGCAGTAACTGAGGTGAATACTGTTCTCCTTGGCCTTGACCTCTGTGTAATATTTGATGAACCTGTGGCTTAAAATGACAATAAAGTACACAATAAATGCATCCTTAAACTGAGGGACAATATTGTTTTGATTTGTGTGTGTCTGTCTCTGTGTGAACTAGGGATAGCAGATCCTCACTACACAATTATTTATATATATATAATTGGTATAGCTATTGATAATGTGATTAATAAAGAACATAATAACAATAATGATGATAATAATAATAAAAATAATACAAAAATGAATAATGAACAATCATATTATAATATTTTCCAAAAATGCATGAAAAAAAGATAGTATAGTATGTGGAAAATATCATCGTAAAGTCATAGTATAGTACCTTGAAAAAAGTCATAGTATGTTGTACTTAAAAAGTTTAGTATATTTCATTAAAAAGAACGTGGTATGGTACGTAATTTTCTTTGTAAAAAGACATAGAATAGTATGGCGAAATATTTGTCAAAAGTCATATTTAAGTATTGAAAATGTGAAAAAGAGTCACAGTATAGTCTGTCAAAACTATGATGTTGTGGAAAAGTCATAGTATAGTTTATCTAAAATTCTATGAAACAAGTCATAGTAAAGTGTGTTGAAAAAGGTCAGCCAGCCAGTGGTTTTAGACTGGAGAGTTGCCAACGCGGTTCCCGTTCTAGCTCCGTGATGATCTACCAACAGGGCCGCTCCTGCCCAATCTGTGTCACGACTCGCGAGCGGGGTGCTAGTGGACTAAACGGCGGATACACTGTGGCATTTGCGCTTCAGATGAGGAGGTGAGGCCCCCTCATAACTGCATGAACCCGTATGGCACAATACAACTCAGACTGGCTTACCTGTACGTAAATCAAGTGGCAAATGCCATAGTAAGGATGGATGATAGGCTAACTTTAAATATATATTTCTTTTTTTCAATGCCATGCGATCTACCCACACTACCTTTGCGATCGACGTATTGGGCACCCCTGCAGTAGAACATTCCACTGTAGCGCCCGGTACATTAATGGGAAACCCTACATGTTTTAGCCCTCTCTATGAAACTTCAAGCTACCCCACAGCACCCCCAAAAGAAAATCTCTGGTGCCGCCACTGGCTGCGGCACATGACGGTTTTGTGTGCCCTCCCATGAACATCATCTGTAGATTTGTTCTGGCGCCGGGTCTGCTTGTTGCTATCCTATTTATTGTGGCATAAGCCGTTTTCTACAGGCACATTTTACCGGCGTATTTTTCATTATGATTCTACTTGTGATAGTCGGACATGACAACCTGTGCAGCCCATGTATTGATTCCATCTGTTAGCTGCTATAATACAAAACAAAACGTCTGCCTGCTCTCCACAATGATCAATGACAGCGAACGGATGGTCAAAGTAAGGTACAAACAAACAGAATCAAACTAAGCCTGGTTAGTGTTGCCTGACTTTATAAAGTGTGTTTTTTTTAATAAGTGTGTGGTTGTGTTCTAGTCACTTTGGTCAGCGCTACTGCTTGTTACAACTTTCATTTGCCGTACTCGCCATAAACTGTTATTGCTCAGGTTGATCCCGCCCCTGCCCCCGCCTCCGACGTAAGCGTGACGTATGCGGTGTATATATACATATATAATATATACATATATAAATATATAATATATAAAATGATGTATTATATTTAGTGCTGTCAAAATTATCGCGTTAACGGCGGTAATTAATTTTTTGAATTAATTGCGTTAAAATATTTAACGCATTTAACGCATGTGCAGAATGGCCCGCCCCATACGTGCCACCAGTGGCAGCGCCAGGGTATGGCTGGGGTAGGCTACACCCATACCAAGAAATGGCTTAGCCCCACCATGAAAAATTATGTTAAAGTAAGCACAATAAAGTCTGCCAACTCGCGCGGAGTAAATTGCACAGACAGCCGTTAGTAAGATTGATTTCAGTATCCACTGTTTTGAAAACTTTTGTCTTTTAATTTATCTTTCCATTCCCACAACAATATACATAAATAAATGGCATATTTTGGACATAGTTCGAATGGTGATTAATCATGATTAATTAATTTTTAAGCTGTGATTAATCTGATTAAAAATTGTAATCGTTTGACAGCCCTAATTATATTACATTATTGCCTCTGAATTGGATTATTATCGGATAGGGTAATAACTTCATAATTAACTACGTCTGAAAGCAGAAGTCCAGGGCAAATAATTGAAAGTCTCTTCAGTGCGCATGTCACAAAACGAGATGCATTGTGGGACATGTCGTTTATGGGCAACCTGCTTCTGTAAAGTAGCATGTAACCGTATAATAAACGTATATATTCTTTGCAAGCTCTTGCAGGGCCACATAAAATGAAGTCGCGGGCCGGATTTGGCCCCCGGGCCTTGAGTTTGACACCCCTGATATTGAACATAGAGTTTCTATCCTCTTAATCTTAATAAGCCACTTAAAGTTGATCTCAAAGTTCACCAGATTGGGGCATTTCACTTTGAAATGCAAACAGTATGTCGACACAGAGCCTCCCCACATAAATAAAAACAATTTAACCCATGTAAATTGTCCTTTTGGAGATTTACGTGTAAATCACATCCACATTTCTGAGCTAAATCCACTCTTGCATACCCCAGGGAATTATGGTCTCGATGTGAACCTTGAATCAATTTCTTGAAGTAGTTGGAAAATAAACTTCACAGTTTTTTCACCATAACCATCTTTCCAAACTTAAAGATGCTCACTGTAAAATCGAACCCTAAAAAATATGTTTTGGTTGAGAGTTACAATCCAATATTAATTCAACAGTCTTCCACTTAACCCTTGTGCCCTCCTCGAATTTTCAACCTTTCGACCCCTTCGTGGGAAAAATGTACACGCCCATAATAACTGCTATTAAATCATCATACATCAACATTTTTTTCTACTTTTTTTTTTTCATGAATCACTTAAAGAACTTATAACGTACTCAAAACTACCAAACATTCAATCATTTTCTGGATTTTAACCCTTTAAATGCCTGTTTCATTATTTGAATTATCTCATTATTTATGACAAAAAAACACAAAAAATGAATTTTTTTCAATATAATAATTAGTAGGGGGATGGAACTTTAGTGGTTATTAGAGTCTTGGATGTGTCAAAGATTAGCACCAAAATTGATTTGACAGCATTATTATTTTGTACGTAGTGTCAGATACTACCTCTGGACACCTTCGTGGCAAAAATGTACACGCCCATAATAACTTCTATTAAATCATCATTCATCAATATTTTTTTCTACTTTTTTTTTTTCATGAATCACATAAACAACTTCTAACGTACTCAAAACTACCAAACATTTAATCATAGTTAGGAATTTAACCCTTTAAACGCCTGTTTCATTATTTGAATTATTTAATTTCTCTCAAAAATGCCTCATTGACTTCCATTCAAACCACATCTTTTGATCTCACTGCCATTGCAGTATAAAACCATGCATTTTGTAATGTCAGCATTTCATTTAGAAGAAAAGTAGTGATATTTGATATTTCTACTCTATTCATGACATTCTTACATTTTGGCCAGTTATATTATGGAGCCGTGTGACTACCAGGGGGCCCCTAGAGTGGTGTGTGTGTGTGTGTGTGTGTGTAGGTGTAGTATATGTGTGCATGTGTGTGTGTGTGTCATTTCCAGCAGCAGACCAGCAGGTCCTGCAGCATGTGACCTGTGCTCTCTCAGGTGATAGAACAACTATTTTTTAGGCCTGTGCACAACCAGCACACACCTCTGTGTGTGTGTGTGTGTGTGTGTGTGTGTGTGTGTGTGTGTGTGTGTGTGTGTGAGAATCTGTAAGCATGCACAGATCATTTCATGGGTAAAAAAGGCCATCTTTTGAGGGATGTGTTTGATGTGTCTTTGAAGAGCTGCTTGATTACTCAAAAACAAAAAACAACTGCTATTGTGTTTATGCACCTGGCTGCCAAAGATAAACATGCAGTCTGACCAAGGGTTTATTTCATTTCATCATTTCAAGCCAAAGAAACCCTGTGATATAATGTGTGTATTAATGTGTGTATTAAAGGTGGGGTAGGTAATTCACTTCAGAAACACTTTTTGTTATATTCCATGGAATGCTCTTAACATCCCGATAGCAATGAATGAATATATTAAATGCTTTGACAATAAATACATAAAAAAAAATCAATCTGTGGAAGCCGTGGTGCTGTAAAAAGCACGACCAATCATTTTAGCCGGCCCGACTAAAATAACTGGATGGCCTAACTGCCTGTCAGCCTTCCATCTGTGCACAAACTTATCTCGTGCCCTCATTGGTCATGTGCGCGTTCATGTGTGTTGGAGGAGGGGCTCTGTAAGGAAGTCTGAAGGAAGAGGCAGAGTTTTTCCGCTTGTGTACTTTCAAATTCTAGCGCACTCGAGCTGGTTTCTCCATTCTTACCTACCCCACCTTTAAGCAACAATATGAACAAAACATAAATACGTATCAATCACGTCTTTGTGTAGACCACATTTGGCCAAGCAGTGCAATTTGACTTTAGAGAAATACATCAATATCGATCAATATTGCTTAAAGGCATCATGGTGTAAGTCAATAAAGCGGCACTTTGTCAATGTTAGCTATTAGTTCCTTCATTTAGCCAAGCTGGACTGTCTCACCAGAGGCCGCTAAACATCATACAGCTTCCGTTAGATCTACTCCTGCAGATTTAAAAATGGATTTGTTGTTCATAATTAAGCATTTTCTGAGGAAAAAAAGGGTTGCGTTCTCTGGACTCTTCGATAGTGAATTATTTCTGTCTGCCAGCGCTCATACCAATTAGATTTTTTATTGTCCCTGGGACAACGGGATGATCTTAGCCTCGGGCCGCTGGGTTATTTACACAATATTATCATATGTGTAATAATCAACATGATATAAATATGTATTTCATTAATTATCACTGTTTTCATCAATCAACACCCCTGTGTATTTGATCCCAGAGGGATGAATGGACAGCAATTTACAATCACAGTGATGAAATTCAAGTGATGTAATTACCACTCTTTAGACTGTGTTGCATATTGTTACCATAGCTAACGAAGGAATGCTGAGATCATTAATGTGACCTCCCCGGTGAGCCTCAGCGGAAAACTACAGGCCTCTGGGAACAGCAATGGCTGCAGCCAGCTAATTAGGATCAACGGTCAATGTCAACTGGACTCATTTTACTGTGACTTTACCTGTTGACAGTGCATCATCAGAGCTTCATCATTATCATCATCAATCATGAGCACCCCGGGGGGGATATTGAAGCTGTTTTTCGGAAGAGTACATGCAGTAATTATTGTAGAAGTGGTCGACAGGTCATCAACTCCATTCTCCTCTGAGAGCAATTAATAAAACAACACCTCTCTGGAGAGTGAGTCATGGAACTAATTAACACAAACAGGCTCTTTAGCCAGAAGGCTATAGTTTGTATGTAACCACTAAAATAAATATTAAAACAAATAAATGCTATATTTTATTACAAAGTTCAAGACTTTTAGCTCTTGAGTTTGTGTTCTTATTAAGTCTTTATTGATCCTTCCGGTTAAATCCATTAACAACAAAATATGACCAAATTTGATTAAGTGTGCATCTGGACCCGGTGACAACATTACCTATTGACGCAGCAACCACTGTAAGTTATATTCTTGTTTAATTAGACTTCTCGGTTTCATTTATTCGACTCTGTATAATTGTTACTGTAGCTTAAACGGCTAAATCGCTTTTGAGAGATTTAAAATCTCAGATCTGCTCAGGCGAAACCTGCTTTACAGCTCTCAGCACTCAAGCCTGCATTATTAACATAGGCAGGGCCAGTCTATTGTCGCCCATCAGCTGTAGATAGTTAACTAATTAACTTCAGCTGTGAGAACTGAGCAATCAGGCGTCCATTTCGGGTAGCTCTTTCCTGGAGCGTCAGCTTCAGCGGCAGACAGGCTAAGACTGACAAAGACATTAGAGTCCTACAGGAGTAAGACTGACAAAGACATTAGAGTCCTACAGGAGTCACGAGGGAGGCAAAGAGGAGGCAAATCCTACTTTGATTGAGCTAAGTATCGTTGGTGTTTTTAATTTTTAATTTTGTTGTTTAGCCCCTCATGCTATAATCATGTGTATTTTCTCCATTCCTGTTCATGTGTCTTCTCGCAATTATCACTGGCCCCGTGTATCTCGTAATCGATATAACTGGCCTGCTCTCGTCTATCCCACGTGCTTCACTGAGATCCAACATCTAGTTTCAGGTGGCCTGTGGAACTGCCAGTCAGCTGTTCCTAAGGCTGACTTCATCTCTGGCTACGCCTCCCTGCAGTCTCTGGATTTCCTTGCTCTCACTGAGACCTGGATTACTCCATCCAACACATCCACCCCAGCAGCTCTCTCCACTGCATATTCCTTCTCCCATACACCCAGACCCACTGGCAGAGGAGGTGGCACTGGTCTCCTGCTCTCTCCCAAATGGAGCTTTTCCCTCTTCAAGCTACCTAACTTTACTCCTTCCACCTTTGAGTTCCATGCCGTCACAGTAACCCATCCTATACAGTTAACCATTGTTGTTCTCTACCGTCCACCAGGCGCCTTGGGGGACTTCTTGGAGGAATTAGATCATCTCCTCTCACACATCCCTGAAACTGGCCCTCCCGCTGTACTTCTCGGAGACTTCAACCTCCAGATGGGGAAGATAGACGAACTAACATCTCTGTTAACCGCCTTTGCTTTCTCACTCTCTCCATCCCCACCGTAAAGCTGGCAATGTCTTGATCTCATATTCTCAAGGAACTGCGCTACTTCTAACCTCTCTGTAAACCCGCTCCACACATCCGATCACTTCTTCATTTCATTCTCTCTATCCCTTTCCAAACATAACAAACTAATCTCTTCCCATCCTACACTTGTCCGCCGTAACCTTCGCTCCCTCTCTCCCTCTACCTTTGCCTCGTCGGTGCTCTCAGCCCTCCCTTCCTCTGATTCGTTCCAACTACTGCCTCCAAACTCTGCTGCAGAATCTCTCCTCTCTACTCTCTCATCCACTCTGGACTCGCTCTGTCCTCTGACATCTCGGCAGGCTCGTCAGTCCCCTCCGGCTCCCTGGCTAAATGATGCACTGCATGCTAATAGAACCGTCCTTAGGGCAGCAGAGCGGAAATGGTGGAAATCCAAACACCGTGACGACCTCCTAACCTATCAAGCTCTCCTCTCCTCTTTCTCTGCTTCGATCTCTCAGGCAAAAAGCACTTTCTTTCAAGATAAGATCCAATCTTCCTATTCCAATCCTAAAAAAGTATTTTCCATCTTCTCCACCCTCTTGGACCCTCCAAAAGCTCCTCCCCCCTCCTCACTTCTGTCAAGCGACTTTGTTACCCACTTTGAAAAAAAGGTTAATGATATTCGCTCTTCTTTTTCTGACTCACCTTTACTCACCGCTGGGTCACCAGACCTTCCTTCCACCAACACACTAACCTCCTTTTCCCCTCTCTCTCCAAGTGAGGTTCTTACCCTCATTACCTCTGCCCGCCCTACCACCTGTCCTCTGGACCCTATCCCTTCAAACCTCCTTCAGACTATCGCTCCTGATATTCTACCGTTTCTCACCCATTTCATCAACACTTCTCTAACTTCTGGTCACTTTCCAAACAGTCTCAAGGAGGCAAGAGTAAACCCTCTCCTAAAGAAACCCACTCTCAACCCGTCTGATGTTATAAACTACAGGCCTGTCTCTCTCCTCCCGTTCCTGTCTAAATCACTTGAACGCGCTGTCTTTAAACAACTCTCCTGTTATCTCAATCAGAACAACCTTCTGGATCCGCACCAGTCTGGTTTCAAGGCAGGTCACTCCACAGAAACTGCTCTCATTGCTGTCACGGAGGAACTGCACACTGCCAAAACTGCATCCCTCTCCTCTGTCATCATCCTGTTGGACCTGTCTGCTGCATTCGACACGGTGAATCATCAGATCCTCCTTCGCACTCTCCAAAAACTTGGAGTTTCAGGCTCTGCACTTTCCCTCCTCACCTCATACCTGAAAGACCGTACCTACAGGGTGACTTGGAGAGGGTCTGAGTCCGACCCTTGTCAATTAACTACAGGGGTCCCTCAGGGCTCTGTTCTTGGTCCCCTCCTCTTCTCCTTGTACACAAACTCGCTCGGATCAGTCATTAGCCCGCATGGTTTTTCTTACCACTGCTACGCTGACGACACCCAATTAATTCTGTCCTTTCCCCGCTCAGAGACCCAGGTCGTCGCACGCATCTCTGCTTGTCTAGCTGACATCTCTCAGTGGATGTCTGCTCACCACCTCAAGCTCAACCTTGACAAGACTGAGCTGCTCTTCCTCCCGGGAAAAGATTGTCCAACTCTTGACCTGACAATCAACATCGGCACCTCAGTTGTTTCCCCGACTCAGACTGCAAGGAATCTGGGTGTGACCCTAGATAACAACCTGTCCTTCACTGCAAACATCGCTGCTACAACCCGCTGCTGCAGATACACGCTTTACAATATCAGGAAGATACGTCCCCAGCTGACTCAGAAAGCGACTCAGGTTCTGGTCCAGGCTCTCGTCATCTCACGCCTAGACTACTGCAACTCCCTCCTGGCTGGTCTACCTGCATGTGCCATCCGACCTCTGCAGCTCATCCAGAATGCAGCGGCTCGTCTGGTTTTCAACCTTCCTAAATTCTCCCACACCACTCCGCTCCTCCGCTCCCTTCACTGGCTTCCGGTAACTGCTAGAATCCACTTCAAGACACTGGTACTTGCTTACCATGCTGCGAATGGATCTGGCCCTTCCTACATCCAGGACATGGTTAAACCGTACACCCCAGCGCATGCACTACGCTCTGCATCAGCCAAACGACTCGTTGCGCCCTCGCTGCGAGGGGGACCCAAGTTCCCATCGGCGAAAACACGTGGGTTTGCTATCCTGGCTCCAAGATGGTGGAATGAGCTCCCCATTGACATCAGGACGGCAGATAGCTTGCACATCTTCCGGCGCAAACTGAAAACTCATCTCTTTCGACTCCACTTCGAGCGTTAGAACGATTAACGAAGCACTTTTATACTAATAAAGGACTGGATTACCTAAAGCCAGTTGAGTAGCACTTGAAATGTTTGGCTCTATGAAACCTGATATACTTATATGATTCTGTTTTCTTCAAGGTTGTGTCTTCCTGGTCGAATGTACTTATTGTAAGTCGCTTTGGACAAAAGCGTCAGCTAAATGCAATGTAATGTAATGTAATGTAATTAAGGCGTCAACATAATGAAATCAGGAAACTGAAATAATAATAAACTACAGCCTTAAAACATCAATAGAGTTGATTCAACTACTCTTAAACAGAATGTAAGTTGACACCAGAAACTTCTATATGTCAGATTTATTTGTTAGCATTATGTATTATATTACTATTCGTGTGTTCTCTGAATAAGATAGTGTTTTCCAATGAGCCATAGATAAATTGCTGTTGACATGCATACCATGATTGGGTTTCAGGCACCTCCCTTATCACTAAATGCAAAACTATGTAAAACCATCAACAAATATTTACCCAAATTACTTTTGTCAGCAATTGTGTGGTGTTCTGACACTTTATTTATCATACATGAAAGACTGAAGCAAAAGTGGCTGCATCTTAATGGACCTAGCAGGCACAATAACACAATCACTGTAGTTACACACTTAAAACACAAGCAACTACACAACTTCTGTCGACATCTGAATCTAGTGAAATAGAGGCACACTGGTTAAGTTAGATGATATGGAGTTGCTCTGTTATGAGTGGTTCCCTGTTTTGTTTCACCTACAGTATAAGGATGCAACACAGGTGAAGCAAAATACCTCACAGTTCATTATGTCACACCATCTCGCTAACAAAAACCTGGCTGTGACACCAAGATCTGCAGCAATGTGCCATACAAGGCAGAAAAGGAGCTGCCTTTTCTGCTAGCAAGTAAACATATATATATATATATATGTTAGGAAGAAAGAAATGCACTCAACACATTTGTTAGACCTTAAGGACACACAATGAGTTTCAGTGAGAAACACTGAATGTAAACATGAATATGGCTTTGTTTACAAGAAAATTCAATCGGCATATTTAAGGAAGAGGCTGTATTTACAATGAATGTCATCCACATGCCACTGTGCACAAATGAGGCCTTGGCTTTATGTATAAACATCATTACTGGCCAAGCTTCCAGCTCTAAGGAAGGTGAGGTGACATCTCAAGAGCCTTGCCACAATATCCAAAGACTTATGCTCTACCAGAACGTTTTAACATGCAATATGGGAAAAATAGGCATCCTTAACACTGTCACTGAAAGATTAACTCATGTTACTGCAAAAGGGGCAATAAGTCCATCTGAAGCTGCTGTGGGGACTTGAAAAATAAATAGTGGCAGAATTTGCATTACACCATTTGCAGTAGGTATTCATCTTTAGAAAAGCTAAAGTTAATATGGATAATGTTACTGTAGCTTAAATAAACAATAACATCTCAAGCAGCAACTTAGAACACAATTATTTACCTCATTACACTGTTGCCCACAAAGTTGGAATAAATTATAAGAGGATTTACCTCTTCTCATGAAATGATTGTGACACTGATATAAAAAGAGAGAGAATGTCCCAATGGCAATGATTTCAGCCAGTCTCTAAATGTCATTGTAAAAATGTGGTGCATGCAAAGACACAGAAAGAATAATATGTAACAAAACTAAATAAAAAGATATAGCACTGTTATGACAAAAAACCCTTCCAATAAAGTCCTTGTCAGGGTCTATGCAGAAACTTTAATGATTTCATGAAGGTGGCAGGAAGAAAAGATGAGCCCATATTTTGAAAAAGATTTCTCAGCAATTTTAAAATTATTTTTAGCCTATTAAATAGGAATTATCAGTGGTTATCACTCCTTAGGTGTGGATCAGAAGGGGCCTACTACAGGTGTAGTGTGATCTAGATCCGACCAAGAGGTGTCTTATTTAGTGCATCATATTCTTCACCCTTGACAGCGGTTTAACAAATAATGTGCTACAGTTATCAGAGATAAATACCACCTCTTTGTAAATTCGGCAAAGGTGGGAGAAATTATATGATTTATTCTTTGTCTAAATGACATTGTCTGTTTGTCCCGGCCTGTGACCTCACTACTGCCATCAGCTTTTCAGATGAAACCCCGGCCTGCACAATAAGGCTACTTACTGCTAAAGTATATTATTAATGTACCTCCCATGTAGATTTAACACACCAACAATAGTCATGTTTGTTGTTTACGTACATTATTAGATCAATGTCCTTCCTGTAATATCATTGGAGTTTGTAATGGCACTCTTAACTTCTGAACCATGTGTGGCCTGTTACTAGAAATAGGGTGTTTTCTAATTTTGAAACTCTCTGAAAGTCATAACATTCGGTTATTAATATCATTTTATTTTATTTCTGCAAACTATTTTTTCAAATAAATAATGTGTATCACAATGTATAATATTAACCTTGAAATTATTTAATTCAATCCAACTTTTTGGTTGGCTATTAAAAAAGTGCAATGGAGACTTGTTTTTTTGTTTTGATACAAGGACTACACCGACACATCTCAGTTTGAAGTCACATGGTACCAATATCATTACAGGCTAATGCCATGGGAGAAAATGAACAACTGCCAACACGGTTTGTAAGGCAATGATTGGACACAGAACAGAAAGCACCTTTGATGATGGCATCTCCCATCATTAAGGTCGTGTAAATGCAATTTCTGATGTTTGTAGTGTGGAACAAAAGGGGCACTAAAGAGTGTAACTAATGCATCAGCACTTCAATGGTCTGGCTTGTTTGAAGCAAATATATCTGCACTTTTCTTCTTAATCTTTATGGTTTATTGCACTTATTATAAGTCACTTTGGATAAAAGCGTTAGTTTACTGAAATGTTATGTATTGTTAAAATGTAATCTACAATAACAATAGAAATTAAGATTTGATGATGAATAATGTTTCAGTAGTTACTATGTTTACTCTGTCAGGGCTAAGTGGGACTACAAACTACAGAGTTGTTCTTTTTACTCTCACTTTGCTGTGTTACTTTGTGATTTGGCTGGTAAATTTGACCATTATTGTGACCATCATTTTGCACAAAAAGCTTCACGAGCCCATGTATATCTTCCTGTGTAATCTGTGTATAAATGGACTTTATGGGACAGCAGGCTTTTACCCAAAGTTCCTGATTGATCTTCTGTCTACCACTCATGTTATTTCATATGCTGGATGTCTTCTGCAGGGTTTTGTGTTGCACTCTTCAGTTGCTGCAGATTTCTCTTTTCTCGTGCTGATGGCCTACGACAGGTATGTGGCTATATGTCGACCTCTGGTGTACCACTCTTTCATGACTAAAGAGAAAGTTGGTGTGTTTGTGTTTTTTGCTTGGTTAATACCCATTTGTTTGGTGTTCATGAGCACAATAACAACATCAAGAACAAGTTTATGTGGCTCACAAATACCGAGAATCTACTGTGTTAACTGGTTGATAGGTAAACTAGCTTGCTCTGCCTCCATTGCAAACGTTGTTATTCCAGCTTTTAATTATACATTTTATTTCGGTCATTTTATATTTGTTGGTTGGTCTTATATACATCTGATCAGAACATGCAAAGCCTCCAAAGAGAACTGGAGTACATTTATGCAGACATGTGTACCACATTTATTCTGTTTAGCAGTGGGTGTTGTTTCTTTGCTTTTTGATTTGTTGTACATGCGATTTGGCTCAAAAGGACTGCCGCAAAGTGCCCAGAATTTTATGGCAATGCAGTTTATCATTGTTCCTCCAGTTATCAATCCTCTGATGTATGGTTTCAAATTGACACAAATAAGACAAATAATTAAAAGTGCTCTGTGTGGTAGAGGATCAGTTGTTGGATTAAAGTCCTGAGCTGTTCACAAAGGAAAGTTCAGTTTGTATATACAAATGTGTGCAGAAAAACCCAATATGTCTAACAGAACTGTTAATCTTTAGATAATGTAACATGTGCAGAGTATAAGGCCCAACTCAGTACTTAGAGAGTGAAAGAAAGTAGTTTAGAGGGGACGCCTGTCTTTCTCTTAGGCGTGTGAAGCAGGCCAACCATAAGTTATCTTTATCACTACAATCATATCTTAAATGTTCCTCCTAATATATCTCACATTTACTATATTTTAATAGTTTGGATTTCAATACATCTGTATTTTATCATAAAACGTATGATTCGTTTCACACAGGTGTGTTTCTTTTGAGTAGTTGCACAATATTGTTATTCTCAGATCAGTGTGTGGGGGGGGTCAGTGTTGCTCAAGAACATATCCATAATGTAATGGGAATATAGTTTCTCCCTTTTCCTCCAATCATTATTCCCATCAGCCATCATACATATATATGGTTTCTATGTGTAGCACATTAACAGAAATATATGTTTTCTATGTGATGAGTGTCTTAAGACTAGGGCAGTAAAGCTAATACGTTTTTGAAAATGGAGTGAGTCCTCTGCACCAGCCGGTTGTCATTGAGTCGTTCCCAGAGATGTTGAGTGGGTCCTCAATAGGTTTTTTTCTTAAGAAAAAAACGTTAGTTTTAAACCTGTGTTTGATGCTATGTAATAATTGTTATAGTTACAGTGTGTGTTCAAAATGTATCTGAAAATAAATCAAATAAAACCCAAAATCTAATAACTTAATTTACAAAACTTTGTACCAATAGAATGTGATATAAGCCGAAATCATGTGAAACTTGAAACATATAAAACATGACCCTTGACTAAGACATAAGTAAAACAATAAGGTGCTGCCCTCACTGCAGTTGTGTAGAGACTGTTGAGGATTGACAGAGTTGAACTTTAAGGGGGCTTTATGTGTACAGGAATTAACGATCCACTTCAGAAGGTGGCTTTAACTTCAGGTTTGTTCCCTAAAAAAAATGACTTTCTCTTTACAGTCATATAATCAATGTGTGCCACCATTACATTACATTACATTGCATTTAGCTGACGCTTTTATCCAAAGCGACTTACAATAAGTGCGTTCCACCAGCCTCAGGCAACAGGCTGAGGGACTGAAGTAAACAAAAAAGAGAATTACAGTAGGTCTATTCTAGTTATATTACATACTTTCTTTTAATAACCGTATTATCTTTTCACACAACCTTCTGAATTTGCATTGATGACAAGTTCAGTGTGTCCTGTCAGCCTTTATCTACAGCAGGGGTCGGCAACCCGCGGCCCTTTAAGCCCTCTGCTCTGGCTCCCTTGAGCTTAGACAAAAATAAGAAGGAAATAAAATAAAAGTATTTTTAGGACTATTTATATTTTGTTGCATGGTTGAAAATGTTTCGTATCTTGTATTTTGAGGTGATACTGTGACACATAAATAAAAAACAAAACGGTTTTAATTATCTCAACTAAAATATGCGTCACATCCCGCTACGGTCCCGCGTGAGAGCCTTTTCTTGGAGGCGAATAACCTGACCCCCGGCTCGATGAGCGAACTATGGATAAATCAAAGAAAAGTACCGGAGGAACACAGGATTTAATTCTGTGTGGACAGAGTTATATGCTTTCACAGCAAACGATGCTGGTTTACCGGTATGTTTGATATGTAGAGAGAAGTTGTCAACGGTGGTGCAGCCTTTACGTATCGAGGAACAACAAGGGAGAGGAAGATAGCTGATGATCTTCAGTCATAATTCAATGGGGTATGTCATTTATTTCAGAAAACACTTTTTGTTATATTCCATGGAATGCTCTTAACGTCCCGATAGCAATGAATATATGAAATGCTTTGACAATAAATACATACAAAAATTAATCTCTGGAAGCCGTAGCACTGTAAAAAGCATGACCAATCATTTTAGCCGGCCCGGCTAAAGTAACTGGATGGCCTAACTGCCTGTCAGCCTTCCATCTGTGCACAAACTTATCTCGTGCCCTCATTGGTCATGTGCGCGTTCGTGTGTGTTGGAGGAGGGACTCTGTAAGAAAGTCTGAAGGAAGGGGCAGATTTTTTCCGGTTGTGTACTTTCAAATTCTTGCGCACTCGAGCTGGTTTCTCCATTCTTACCTCCCCTACCTTTAACTCTTTTTAGGGTGCAGCTGTATGTTTTATTTATTTCAAAGTGGGCCCATTTTAATAATATGTTTTTTCCTTCAAATGTGCAGAGGACTCCCCAAGTGCTGTGTTTAATTTATTTTAAATTAGGCCTGTGTATTACTTAAAATTCTCCTTATAAGAGTTCTTTGTTTCTTATTAGATGTTAACAGTTTTATATCATGTAATAAATAGCCTAATAAATGCAAAAAAACTGTAGTTTTTGTCTGATATAACAAACTATGAAATAGGCCTATGTTTTGCAGCTCCAGACAAAAAATGTTTTGGAAAAAGGAGCAAAATGGCTCTTTTGGTCAAAAAGGTTGCAGACCCCTGATCTACAGGATGCATAACTATTAACATATATATATATATATACAATTTTTCGGGCTCCGGATATTCGGTAGTAATCAGCAGCGAATATTCGAATATTCGGTGCGGAGAGATTTTTTTTTTCTTTTTAATAAAATGTTTTTTTTCACTTTTTTTTCATAATACGCTCCGAGACACCTGACAACACGCTGTTAAGCAGAAGCGCAGAAAGAGCATACTATTACGATTTATATTTATTTATTGTCTCGCATACATTAAAACTAAATGTGTCCTCTGCATTTAACCCAGCCGCAGCGCAGCGCCCGGGGACCAAATCTGGTTCCAAATTCCGTCTATAACGTTTTACAACCTGAAGATACAAAACACATATTTCTGTTATAACAACAATACTTTTAATAACATAGCCGTAACAGTAGGCCTAACTGTGTAATACTTGTTACTGATACAGTAAACAGTATTTAAATAAATGAAGAACGAAAAATAAATGAACGAACTGTATGCCAATAATTGCCTTAGCCCCAGATGTTCCCACATTGCTCCTATTATTTTCACTATTCGGATAAAATTGAAAAACTAATATAAAAAAACAATTCGGTTGCTTGCTTGCAACTATTTTCCAAGCAAAGTAAGAGCACGATTTTATCATGTGTAACGTTACTGTTTAAACGGCGGATAAAGCAGCTTCATCATATATCATATATGATTAATTGGAAATGGGGGACCCGGATGTAAACAAGACGAAAGTCTTTCTCTGGTCTGCATCCCCTTAACAATTGTATGTTTTGAGCTGTACTGTACTGTACCCAATATACAAGCTGTTAATAAACTTTTCAATCAATCAATCAATCAATCAATCAATCAATCAATCAATCAATCATGGCAACTTGACAACAGCTAAGCTAAGCTAGGCTAGTACTTACAGCATCCGGTGACTTTTCAGAGTTGTTGTGCCACCGTGGTAGGCCAGTTTCTTGTCGCATATTTGGCACACTGCCTTCTTCTTACCGTCGTCCAATTTTTTTAATGGTCCCACACAGCTGAAGTCTTCTGCATTTTGTGTTCAGGTGTGTGAAACGAGGTGAAGCAAGGTGAAGCGTGCCGTTTGCGTTCGTGACTGTGAGTGAACGCGATGTCAGGAGCACAGGCTGAGATTGTATATATTTACGCATTTTAACAGTGCAATTCAAAAGTATAAATATAGTATAAGAATATGGCAATTCGCCTTTATTGATAGCATATATTTAGGGGAAAAAAATATTTTTTTGAAAAAAAATAAAAAAACGAATATCTGAATAATGAAATTGAAACCCGAATAGTTGGCCAACGAACGAATACTCGAATATTCGGGTACAGCCCTAAGTACATATCATATCATATGTTAGGGTCATACGTTTTTCTGTAGAGGGGAACTAACATGCAATAAGTTCAAAGAAACTAAATAAGGTAGACAATTTCAGTAAAGTTACCGAGCTCTCATATGTCAATCAATCTCTTCGGAAATCACGTCACCAAAGAAGAGGAAGTCCCCCTCGCTTTGAATGTGATCATCGTCACAATTTCCCATGCAAGTCACAGTTAGGTTAGTTGTTATTAGTTGAATAGTTACTGCAAAAGGGGCAATTAGTCCATCTGAAGCTGCTCTGGGGACATGAAAACTAAAAAAGTGGCAAACTTTGCAGTAGGTTTTAATCTAATCAATGTTACTTCATTGTCCGTATTAAATAAACAACAGCACTTCCAGCAGCAACTCAGAAAAAAAAGGATTTACCTCATGATGTTACCTCAGTGGATCTATGCACCCATGCAGTAACTGGAATGCTTTTAAGGAAAAGGGAGAATTTGGTCACTGTTAGCAGAACAAAGACGATGCTATATTTTGAATATAGGGCACCCCCCTCCCAAAAAAAGAGGGATGAATGCCCCAATTAGAATCAGAATCAGTTTTATTACCACACATACGGGGAATTTGCTTTGGTATATGTGGTGCATGCTAAGACACACAATTAACAAGTAGCAAGACTAAATAAAATGAAATTAGGACTGTTATGTCAGCTATTTAAAGGAAACTATTTTAAGACTATTGTGACAAACTAACAATATTTACATATGACAAATACTATACACTATATTTAAAGTAGAGAGCTGATCTGATTTAAAAGACTGGCAATGTCTACAAAGTGAGCCAAACTACATGTCAACGTGAAAAATATGATTAAGTTCTTGTCGGGTCTCTTCAGTCAATCAATCAATCAATGTTTATTTATATAGCCCAATATCACAAATGTTACATTTGTCTCAGTGGAATTTACAGTTTGTACAAAATATCAGTATGACAATACGACACCCTCTGTCCTTAGACCCTCACATCGTACAAGGAAAAACTTCCGGAGAAAACCCACAGTTTAAAGGGAAAAATGGCATCTTCAGCAAATGTAATGATTTCATGAAGGTGTCAAGAATAAAGTATGAGCCATATTTTCAAAGATTTTCCTCTGCAATTTTCTAATTCTTATTATTAACCCTATTGTATATGTATAGGCATTATCAGAGGTTATCACTCAGCCTTAGGTCTGGATCAGAAGGGGCCGACTATATAGGCGTAGTAAGACATCCTTTGTTAAGTGCTAAAAAATACCTATAACTCTGCAATGATCCACCCAGACATGCTATTGTGCAAGCATCTCCAGACCTCTGCTCTCCTCTCTGTACAGCTGCACCTCTAGTCACCCGTCAGTCAAACATAGTCTACTGGTGAAATGGTTATGTAAATGTCGTATGAATAGCTATGGTAACTTATTTTTTTGTTTTTCATTATCTGAGCCAGTGGTAGCTGTTGTGGAAATAATTATCATAAGACGCCAATTAGTAACATACAGGACAAACCTCGATGTCTGTTTACCTTCTTTAAGGACACAGGCGGCTTAGCCAATAATGTTATTGTTCCCATTCTGTGACCGGTCAATACTGGGATACAGATGGTCTGTGTTGTGGGTACACTGGGACACTTCCTTCTCTGTATTTGTGGACTCCAAGGTAAAATCTTCGAGGTCATAAGTGTCCGAGGCAAGTGGCTCTGTGTTCCCACACTGTTTAGGCTATCTCCTCAAATATGTTGTTTACTCTCTGCGAAACCAGTTAGATGGGCTGGCAAGAGAGAGGCTCTCCAGAATTGACGTGGCAACTCTACCGTGGAGTCAGAACCTCTGACTCTTGGATTTGTGATGTGAATACTCTGGTACCAACTCCAAATAAATCACAGTGGTTTGACATCAAAGCTCCGACTCTTCCCGTGTCTCCTTCCTGAGTCGGTGACTCCCACTGCATGCTACACAGAAGTTTCCTCTACAAATTGGCGTTGTCGGCAGGATGCCAACAGATCTTCAGAACTGGTAAGTGTAATTTCAAATCCACATTTGGACATTGCCTTACCAGAATCTGTGATTGACGGTATCCTAAAATGACCTGTGAAACTGATCGGCTGCGTTTCCTTTTGGTTAATGAACATTTGGGGATAGTTAAACCTAGGGAATCAGTGTCTGGGGACTCAGTCCTGGCTGGCTTCCTCTGTGTATGCTGATTCGGGACGGAAGTGCCATACAGGCATACACAGCTCATGTTTAAAGAGACCTTAAAGAAAGGGCATCAGTGAGGTGGAGCTTCTGTGTGAATTGAAAGCAATGCAAAAGATTTGTATTGGACAAATCGCCGGATTTTGAGGGTCTTAGCGGCCGAACATAGCAGTTGAAAATAAGCAGCCAGAGATATTTACTGCTATCACCTCTCTGTAGAAACACGGCTCCAGCTGCAGCCTTGCGTGTGTGTGTGTAAAAACCTCACCGTGTGTGTGTGGGGCTGGAGAAGTGCAGGCTGAGAGGAAGAAAATCACAGTTCTTGTCTAGGTTTTAACTCACGGCACCGCCGTCCTTCAAACGGGACGGTCTAAAAGCACTCGTTGTTTAGGACCGTTTTTCTCATGGTTAGACGGGCCAGCGTGAAGTGCGTGCATCACCCGGTGCGCTACGGCTCTCTGGAGCAGGTGGCGGTCAGGAGTGCATACATACAATTATAGGCTAATTGATCAGAGGTGTGTAGTGGCAAGCAAGCATAAGCAAACTGTGTTTCACCTTGAGGTGAACTCGATGGCGAGTAGATATAGGCTGGTCGTACGGACTACAGTCAACTGAGCTGTTGTTTGGAGAGAAAGGGCAGGGAAAAAAGTCTGTGGGCTCCGATCGGGGGGGCACAGCGCCACTAGAAACAGATAGCCTAGTGGTTGTCACAAGAGGATAAGCTTAGTTATCGCTCTTGGACGGCTTTCAAGCACCGATAAATCACTTGTATACAAGGGTAGACGTGAGCAGACGTCCACCGGAGATAATTCCTCACCCCCTCTAGGATCTCTCTTAAAACCGGACTAATATTGAGTTGAAGAGCTTTGCTGTCGCCCTGGCGTTTATTAGTGAGGTAATCATGGGTAATCATCTGTCCACACCTGAGCTGGTTGTCAAAACTAAAACTCAAACATACGATAAACAAACATCACACCTACCAAAATTCGCAACAGACAAACAGAACTACACACACATGTTTTCCCCAAATATGCCGTCTGGGATGGTCGGCAGAGCTGTAGGCTGGAATCATGTGATGCCTTTTACGGCATTGATGTGCGAATTTTCACAACAGAACAACCAGAGAGGGAGAATCCCGTTTGACTGGCCATACACAGGCACTTTTGATATGAGTGTGCTGCGACAGGCTTCTCAGATTATTGATGATGATCCTAACCCAGCTTGGGACAAAGGGTACATGAAAAAAAGCGTGAAAGCGTGGATGTCTGTGGGAAAAAGGAGTGAAAGTGAAGGTGGATGTGAATGGGGCTCTAGTGAACTCAGAAGACTGCTTGATAATGTTTCCAAATGTGTTGCAGGTTGTCACTTACTCAGTTTACAAACCGCTTTTGACGTCAGAGCAGATATCATGTCCAGAATAAAGAGAGACATGGCAACGATGTAGCGGCCGTAGCTAAAGCTATAATGTCAGACTGGGTTAGGCGCCAAGGAAAAGAGCCCCTCCCGTCCCAAGTGATTAGCATCTTGACAGACGCAGGGGTCCAACTAACACAGAGCATTATCAAGGAGCACACTGTAACTCTCTGCCCCAAAGGAATCCCCACCACAGAGACAAAAGAAATAAATCATATTGCCAGAAACTCGGATAACGACTTGTTGGAGGCAGTTGCAGCTATCATAAACATCAGACAGATAGAAGTGAAGAGGGAAAGGGAGCAAGAAATACATGACGCACACACAGAGCGAAACGCAGGTTTACAGGAAAGGGCAGATTACAGGGGCGGAGGTGAGGCTTCTGGTTATTCAGGTGGCCAGTCTTCAGCAGAGACAGGGACAGTTCCAGAGCAAAAGCCCCCCTCCCCCTTCTTCTTCTTCTTCTTCTTCTCCTCCTCCCCCTCCTCCTTCTCCTCCCCCTCCTCCTCCGCTCAGTTTAGAGCACACACCGCGCCAATTCACAGCTAAGGAGATAGCGGCACTCAGGGGAAAAATGATCACAAGAAAGGCGTCACAGGCTGCGCAAGAGCAAGAGGTACATAATACAGCGCAGGAAGCACAACAAGCCGCAGCCGCCAGTGAAAACACACAATGCCCCCGAAAATCCTGATAGGAGAAGTCCCGGTATTTAAACCATGGACTCCCTCAGAGGTTATCGATGTCACAAGACACGCGCCCAACCCCACTAAAAGCCCAGATGAATATCTGTCATGGCTGACTAATGTGTGTATGGTCTATAACTGTTTGGTGCATGATGTTAAACAGCTGATCGTCCTCACATACAAAGCCGAATGGCCAACATGCAAAGATGAGTTTAAATTTCCAGTGTGCACAAATGCAGGAGATTGGCCTGTAACACAGTCCCTCACTCAGTGGCTAGAAACTGACGGAGCTAGGGCTATCAAAGCTTGTGCTAAAACTCACACTGACTTTTCCTAAGTGATGGCTTGCATCCAGAGCCCTACAGAAACAGTGCCAGACTTTATCCAGAGATTCATAACGGTGTGGGACAACAATGCAGGCATTAAAAGAGAGATCAATGATTTGTTTGCAGTACAGAGCTTATTGCATAACCTTATCCCGGAGACAGCTCAAGCTTACATGTTAGCCACCCCCGATTGGCAGATGAAAACCTGGAAAGTTACTATTGCCACGATGCGGGCCCTACACAGAAGCCAGATTTTTCTGATTCCCCGAACGGCCCAGGTGCTGCAACAGGGAAGCACACAGGCTTATCAAGGTCAGAGTAACCAGCAGACTCAGGGACAAAACAGCACACCACAGTATCAGAACCAAGGACAGTCACAAGGTTATCAGAACAAGAACAGGCAGCAGCAAAACAAAAACCAAAAAAACCAAATGCACTGCCACGTATGCGGCAGCACTGAGCACTGGGCAGGGAAATGTCCTAAGAGGTGGGGGGCACAGCAGCACACACACAATTTGCCTGCTCTGCCCCCACCCCTGCAGCCCACACTGCCGCCTCCCCCACCTATGTCCAGCAGCCACTTTCCACCCTATGACAGGCAGGCCCAGCAGGGGCAGTATGCAGCAGCACAGGGTGGCTATAATGAACAATAGGGAGGCCATGGAGGAATAGGGTCAATAACACAAAAAATCCACATTCAAGCAGCAACTATTCGCCTTTCCACTAACCCCCGCGAAGATCCAATGATGCCGGTTGAGGTTAATGGCACAACTGTTGACATTTTGGTTGACAGTGGTGCCACATTATCAGCTGTACGAACAAAAGAGAAGGTGTGTAAAGCAACTAACAGTTTTGTTACCACTGTAGGCGTTTCCGGCGTTCCAATAGCAGAGCCTATTTCAGAGAGAACTAATATTTCCGTTGATGGATCACAGGTGCAACACTCTTTCATTATCTCAGAGGGCAGCCCAATTAACCTGATGGGCAGAGACCTACTGTGTAAGCTACAAGCAACCATACATTGCACACCAGACGGACTGTATTTGACAATACCAGACAGCAGAGTATATCAGGCTGTTCAATTCATACAATCATCTCTAAACAATCTTTATTGTTGGACATTTCCAGATTTCCAAATGCTTTCCATTTTTTCCACAGAGGGAATTCAAAACATTGCTAGCATTTCCCCAGCATGCGCCTCTATGATGTCATCTATGAGGCCTGTGTTACATTGTCACTGCACAGCTGCATTTAACCCATCAAATGAGTATGCACTGTCAGTGAGGAGTTATTGCAATAGCTCAGATCGGTTGGAATGTGAACAGTTTCTATTTATAGGTCCACAGGGGTGCGCATTGCCTATTAGGCTCACACCCTTACAACAGGGCTTTTATGTTGTAGAAACTGCCCCACACGTCACACTAGCTGTCACTACAGGCAGTAGTCCTGAGGAGGTGGGGGTCATGGCAGCCCACTGCCAGGCCCGGCTAGAAGTTGCAACAGCTTCTCTGCCACGCACACACACACCTAATCTGATCAACCTAGGGGAGGAACATTACATGCTACGTCTCCCTAAGCCCATGTGTCTCCCCCAAAGCACATTTTCTCACTTTCAACCACCCCTCCCCACAGAGTATGGCCCCCCTTCAGATTTCTCAGAGGTCCCAGCCACCTTATGGGCGAAACACAAGAACCATGTGGGGTTTGTAAAGTCTGCACCCCCTCACAGATTGACACTTAAAGCCAATGCCAGATTGCCAGCGATCAGACAGTACAACTTACCCCAAAAAGCCATTTTGGGCATTACAGGGGTAATAGAGTCGCTACTCGCTCAGGGGGTCCTGGTTTACACCTCCAGCCCCTGCAATACACCAATTTTGCCAATCCCAAAGCACAATCGCCCTGATGAGTGGCGTTTTGTCCAAGATTTGCAAGCTATTAATGCCATTGTCATTCCCACAGCACCCATTGTGCCTGACACCAATTCAATCCTTGCTTCTTTGCCTCCAGACAGCACATACTACACAGTCATTGATCTTTGTTCAGCATTTTTCTCTATACCTTTGCATCCAGAAAGCCAGTATCTGTTTGCGTTCACTTTCAAAGGTAAACAGATCACATACACACGCCTCCCGCAGGGGTTTGTTGAATCACCCACTGTGTACGCCGCAGCTGTTAAAAGAGACCTGGACACTTTGGTCCTTACAGGGGGAAGCACCCTCCTTCAGTATGCTGATGACCTGTTGATAGCATCCCCTAACAAAGACGCCTGTCGCATCGACTCCATTCTGCTCATGAAAAGACTTTCTGAATGCGGACACAGAGCATCCCTGGCCAAGTTGCAATACTGCCAGACTGAGGTCACGTATTTGGGTCACATTCTGAGAGATGGACACCGCCTCCTCTCACCTGCGAGAGTCTGCCTTTTGAACAAAGTGCCACCACCGCGCACAAAGAAGGAGATGCTTTCCTTCTTGGGCATGGCAAACTACTGCAGACATTGGATATACGAGTACGCTGCTATGGACTCCGTCCTGCGTGCTGCCACTCTGCAGGCCGCCCCGAACATTGTTCACTGGTCTGAGGACATGCACACAGCTTTTCAGGACTTAAAGCAGGCCCTCACATCGGCTCCGGCCCTGGGTCTCCCTGATTACCATCAACCTTTTCATCTACACGTCCATGAAAGGGGGGGCTTTGCAACGGGCATCTTGGTACAGAAGCATGGCTCTAATTTTCGGCCTGTGGCGTATTATTCGTCTCGACTTTCCCCTGTGGTACTTGGTATGCCTTCATGCCTGCGAGCAGTGGCCGCAGTTGCAGTGGTTATCAAGCAATCCTCTCCCATTGTACTGGCCAGTGACTGTGTAGTACATGTCCCACATGCAGTTTTGCATATTCTGAACACCTCTGCTACTCAGCATATGACAGCAGCAAGGCGCTCTGGTTATGAGGCGGTCATTCTTTCAAGCCCGCACATCACTCTCAGGCGCTCCCCTCCTCTGAACCCAGCCACACTGGTCCCAATACCAGACTTTGATCTAACACATGACTGCATCACAACCATTGATCTGTCTTCTTCGCCCAGAACTGATATGTTGCAAACTCCAATCCCAAATTCAGATATGATTCTGTACACAGACGGGTCTGCCTGCAGACCGTCTGACACATTACGCTTAGCTGGCTATGCTGTTGTGAACGACTGGGAAGTCTTAGAAAGCCGAGCGTTGCCCAATGGCACGTCGGCTCAGGCGGCAGAGTTGTATGCTCTACTTAGAGCGTGCATTTTGGCTAAAGATAAAGTTGCGACCATTTTCACAGACTCCAGGTATGCTTTCGGGGTATGCCACGATTTTGGAATCCTGTGGAAAATGCGCGGTTTCTTAACATCGGCTGGTAAGCCTATTCAACATCATGCGTTAGTGGCTCAACTGTTAGACGCTATCTTGCTCCCTGCACAGCTAGCAGTAGTTAAATGTGCTGCTCACACAAATTCTGATGATCCTATTGCACGCGGAAATGCGTTAGCCGACACGGCGGCTAAACAAGCGGCCATTTCCTCTTCCTCCATGGTGCTCCAATGTCCCTCCACACAACCTGCAGAACCCATTTGTTTGCCTTCCTTTAATGATGTCGCGGACATGCAAGCCCGCGCTGATGCTAGGGAGAAAGACTTATGGCTGCGCAGAAGTTGTACACTTGACGCAGAGTCCCGCTTGTGGCTCCACCCAGATGGCAGAATGGTCTGCCCCCGCTCGTTCCTCCATGTTTTGGCACATGTTGCTCATGGCTCTACACATGTAGGAAAAGGAGGGATGAATGGGATTATACAATCACAATGGTTTGCCCCAGGCATCACACTAGCGACACAGGCCCTAGTAGATAGATGCATGACATGCCAGCAGACAAGAAAGAAAAGTGGCCCAGTCCAACACGAACACTTGGTACCCCCGTCGGGGCCCTTTGTAAATATGCAAATCGACTTCTCACACATGCCACCATGCCAAGGTTGCAAGTATCTCTTGGTAATAGTGTGCCAGTTCTCCAAATGGGTAGAGGCTTACCCAACCAGAAAAGAAGACGCTAGAACAGTTGTAAAGTGTCTTCTCAAAGATGTTATCCCTAGATTTGGTGTTCCAGCAGGGATTAACAGTGACAGAGGTCCAGCATTCGTCTCTAAGATAACCCAGAGTCTAGCTACAGTGTTAGGGTTCAGATGGCAGTTGCACGTTCCCTATCACCCACAGAGCTCAGGCCAGGTTGAGAGAATGAACTTGACCATAAAGGAGAAACTCACCAAGACAATGTTGACCACAGGATTGAAATGGGTAGATGCACTACCACTAGTCCTGTGTTCCATCAGAAACACACCGAATGCTACGACAGGGCTTAGCCCCCACGAAGTATTGATGGGAAGGGTAATGTCCACAGGGTCCAGTCCCCCAGTGACACCCCATAAGCTTACTCTGTTATGGACAGATGATTACATGACTAACTATGTAAAATATTTGACTGACATGTTGAGAAAGTTTCACAGACAGGTGGCTGACAGGCTCCCTCAACCTGGAGAGGAGCCAACCCATCCTTTTGAGATTGGTGATAATGTGCTAATCAAGTCTCTTGAAAAAGATGCTCTGTCTCCCAGGTGGAAAGGTCCTTTCCAGGTGTTAATAGTGACCAGAACAGCCCTAAAGGTTCAAGGCAGGACAGAGTGGATCCACGCTTCTCGATGCCGCCTGTCTCCTCTGCCGATCAGAGGGGAGGGTCAGGGTGCTGGCGTGTGATGAATGTCCTCATACTCCTTGGTCTGGGTCTACTATACCTGGCCAAGGAATCCCCGCCAGATGAGGCGGAACCAATCCCGATGACAGGTGGCGAGGGCTCTCGCCCCTCAGAAGGTGAATATAAGGTGCTCTTATCCAAGGGCGCAGGCAGTTTGGCTATCCAGGGCCCAGACCCTGAAGGCCAAACCACATCAACGGGCACACCATTGCCTAGCAACAAAATCAGGTTGTTTCCCACCATCACACAAACATTTAGAAAAAGAGGGAGAAAAAAGAGGAAAGTGGGCCCCGAGATAAGGCTACTCCCTCTCCCTGCTCTTGACAATCCCAAAACAGGATTACAGAATATTTCCTTTGAATGTCCGACTACACACTGTAACTCACATGACTGTGTTGTTGTGTTTCCTGTGTTTTCAAGCAAAGGCTTGTGGGCGTGGAACGTCTATCCAGAGACGGGGTACCAGCGGTTCCAGGTCTCGCAGCGGATGGTAAGAATAACACTCAACACCATTGCAAATGTACCCCCAGAAATGTGGTGTTTCACTAAAGAACAGTTAAAGAATGATCCTATGTGTACCACATGGACACCCAATTACAGAGATCCCAGTACAGGGGTCACTAGATGCTCAAATATGGAACCAGGTCCAGCTGTAATTAAGTCACCAGGAAGTGATGTAGATTCTTTAAAGAGTGCCCATATCACTCCACCTAAACAAACTAAAACCCATTCTAATTCTGCAATAAATTTAATGATAGATTATGCACATGAACGCAATGTTAGCAACTGTTGGCTGTGCCAAAATATGCCAGAGTCCATGCACTCTCCCATGTTCAGCCCAATTCCTTTCACAAAACCTGACTACAGTTTAGTTAGCTGGAATGATATAGCATCCCGAATTAGCGATGAGACCGATGATTGTTACATCCCTTCTTACCCCATAGACTCCAAGCAACCTTTAAGGTACAAGGGCTTAATCTCGCTCATTGTTGACACAATAAATAAGGATTACCTACCAGACGGTTTCAAGCGAGTAATGGTCCTAAAAATTATATATGTGAAGAAGTACTTAAACCTAGTTTTTGAATACAGATTCCAATTAGCTCTAGTCCAGACTAATTGTTCAATTAACTATACGGGACCAACATGTTCACCTCAACCACACACACCATCTTTGTTGGTTGAAGCCTTAATAACAGTGGTACCCTGGTTTGGGTCCCGAACAGTGGACTCGATTAAAGTTAAAATACATGACTGCTCGCTGCCATTACCCCTAGGTAAGTCCCCTACACGTGACTGTTCAGTTTATATTCCCCCAGTTGTGGTGCATGAGTGGAAGAATGTGTCTATCTGCTTTCAGAACGGAGGAGGGTTTCTACCCTCTCACGATGTGGGCCACAGCGACTGTAACACCGTAATAAAGGTCAAACTAACCAGTACTCCCCTCCCAGAGAGAGTTTACTTGGTCTGTGGAGACAGAGCCTACAGTTGCATGCCTTATGACACTTTTGATGGCACCTGTTATCTAGCCTATCTAATCCCTTTGATCCGTAAAGTAGAGATTGATGAGATTGCAGCAATACTCCCTTCCCTACACAGAAATCGTAGGACCATCACAACAGGTCAGCAGCTGGCTAGCGCTGTCCTGCCCTGGTACGGCATTTATGTTTCCCAGCAGGAAATCATAGCTCTCTCCAAAATAGTGGAAAACCACCTCAATGTATCCAACAGAGCCATGTTGGCTGAACACAAAGAACTGCAGGAAGTTAGAACAGTGGCATTACAGAATCGCATGGCACTGGATCTTCTGCTAGCAGCACAGGGGGGCACGTGCAAGGTGATTGGCTCTGAGTGTTGTTCTTTCATCTCTGATGCTACACCTGAGGTCATGGATATGGCTCATGATACTGCTAGGGGAATAAAATAATTGCACGAAACTCATGGGTTTGCATTTGGGGATTTATCTGGAATATTTGGGTCATGGGGAGCGGGATTGGGTAAACTTGCCATTACCATTTCACTGTTTATCTTAGCTGTACTAATCCTGATAATGTGCCTAGTCACTGTTGTTAAACTAGTCATGCAAAAGGTTGTCAAAACCGCCCTCCAGGCCCCACAGACACTGGTGGGGTACGACACCATTGATGACACCGTGATGATGTACGACGTCGAGCTTCCCGACCCGTGGGTCTCTACCGTGGCACCCGAACCATGGGTTCCCCCTTACAACGAATGGCCAATGAATTAAAACTGATTAAAGTTGATTTTTTCCTTTTCAGGTTGTTACACTACACAATACATGTCTGACTTTTCCTTTTCAGATTTTGAATGTATGGATATTACTAAAATTAAGTGCCTGACTCTTAAGATAATCCTAAAATTGAGGACACTGCAATTTTGCAGATCACAGATTGATCAAATCACCATTGTGAATTCTATACTCTAACTGTGAATTTTTAGCAGGGTCTCTTACGATCCTGAGTTTTATTATGCTTTTGACTAGTGATTGCCTTCAAGTAAATCTTTAAAGCGGCAAGCTGGTTTTGATTTTATAGTTTGATGAATGAAATTAACTAATGGTAAATGATAAAAGATATTAGTTTAAAACAAATATTTAGCCATTGTGCACCTGTGTTTTATGTGTGTTCATTATTATGCTTTTGACAAAAGATGATCAAACCACTGATGAGAGATGATTTTTCCTATTATGATTGGCTGTATCAATCATTGTGATTGAATGTTTCAATCTTATTCCACTTTGTGATATAATTGATGTAAGGTGAGACCCCACTCGAACCTGGAGACGCCTATTGAGTTAATTATTGACCAAATTATTATTAGACTAATGTTTTTAGGTTATCATAAATGATAAAAAGAGAGGACTGTTGTGGAAATAATTATCATAAGACGCCAATTAGTAACATACAGGACAAACCTCGATGTCTGTTTACCTTCTTTAAGGACACAGGCGGCTTAGCCAATAATGTTATTGTTCCCATTCTGTGACCGGTCAATACTGGGATACAGATGGTCTGTGTTGTGGGTACACTGGGACACTTCCTTCTCTGTATTTGTGGACTCCAAGGTAAAATCTTCGAGGTCATAAGTGTCCGAGGCAAGTGGCTCTGTGTTCCCACACTGTTTAGGCTATCTCCTCAAATATGTTGTTTACTCTCTGCGAAACCAGTTAGATGGGCTGGCAAGAGAGAGGCTCTCCAGAATTGACGTGGCAACTCTACCGTGGAGTCAGAACCTCTGACTCTTGGATTTGTGATGTGAATACTCTGGTACCAACTCCAAATAAATCACAGTGGTTTGACATCAAAGCTCCGACTCTTCCCGTGTCTCCTTCCTGAGTCGGTGACTCCACTGCATGCTACACAGAAGTTTCCTCTACAGTAGCATGTAGATGTTAAAGAGAAGAGGCCCCAGGATGGAGCCTTGAGGAACCCCAAATGTCATATTTATAAAAAACCAAGTTTTTCCAGTCCTAAGACCGTAGGATTCAAACACATTTAGAACTTTAGAACTTAGTTTTCCAGTTAGTCTAGTAATATGTTGTGTTCAACAGTTTCAAATGCAGCACTAAGATCTAATAATACTAACACTGAGTTTCTGCCACTGTCGGTGTGTAAGTGGATGTCATCGAATACCTTAACAAGAGCAATCCCTGTGCTGTGGTGCGGCCGAAAGCCTGACTGGAACACATCCAAACAGTTATTTAAATGCAAGAATATGGCGCAACAGCGGCAATTAAAGTTTAAAAGTCTCAAAAATGCTACAACTACTGTCAAACTAGATGAAACACCACGCTGCTCCTCCGCTCCCTTCACTGGCTTCCGCTAACTGCTAGAATCCGCTTCAAGACACTGGTACATGCTTACCATGCTGTGAATGGATCTGGCCCTTCCTACATCCAGGACATGGTTAAACCGTACACCCCAGCACGTGCACTCCGCTCTGCATCAGCCAAACAGCTCGCTGCACCCGCACTGCGAGGGGGACACAAGTTCCCATCAGCAAAAACACGTGGGTTTGCTATCCTGGCTCCAAAATGATGGAATGAGCTCCCCATTGAAATCAGGACAGCAGAAAGCCTACACATCTTCCGGCGCAGACTGAAAACTTATCTCTTTCGACTCTACTTCGAGCGATAGAATTATTAACAAAGCACTTATATACTAATAAAGGACTGGCTTATCTAAAGCCAGTTGAGTAGCACTTGAAATGTTTTAGCTCTATGAAACCTGATGTACTTATATGATTCTGTTTTCTTCAAGTTTGTATTTTGTTGGTCGAACGCACTTATTGTAAGTCGCTTTGGATAAAAGCGTCAGCTAAATGTAATGTAATGTAATTAATGTGAAGTATTTTGTTAAAGGAGGATGAAAGCGTAATTAAGGAGCACTATTGGAGTGACTTTGATGGTTATTGGACTCAGGATTAATTCATTTGGATTCCCGCTGTATGAAGAAATTAAAGGACGGCGCAAGTGGAAACAATTCACAAAGGGATTAAACTGTTTAAAACACATGCTCAAAGTAAGCCGGATTTTGCCGATGTGTTTATGTGGATTCAAAAGTCATACATAATCTACAAAATGGAGGAGACCGATCTGATCGGAGCAACTGTGACAAATAATCCAACTGAAACCGGCATGGACAATGACTATGTTTTAAAAATGCGCTTATCCAGAAAAGCCCGGTTTGGACACTTTACGGGCAGAAGAAACATTTCTATTAAAGAAATAATTATACATTTCTGTCTTTTTATGCCTTTAATAGCTACTAACTTGAATTTGTATTCAAATTAATTAATCAATTATTTTTTATATTTTATTGTAATGTAGAGACAAGGCTTTTAGTGACAATCATGTATTGCTTTACAAAAAAAGTCTAAATATGATATTTGGCCTCCAATCATCTGAGGCCTGGTGCCCCCCCTGCGATCTTTGGCGGCCCCCAGGTTGGGAACCACTGCTCTAGGTCTTTATCGTTAATCAGATGGAATAGTGTCATGGTATTTGAATTTATTTTAAGTGGACACAGGGACAACACATTTGATGTACCTGATACAGAGACACTGACTGCTTGTCTGATTTTATGAATTTTATTCGTGAAGAAGGAGGCACATTCATTGTAGGCCGTGGTGAATGGAAGTTCAGAGGCTACTGACACGGGGGGGTTTGTTAGTCTGTCGACGGTAGGAGGGCTGCAAGGGGCGATGGGGGTTGTGGGCCAGTTTTGCCACTGACCAGGCAGCCCGTGCACTCCTTCACCATTGTCTCTATATCTCGAACCCCAAAAACTCGATGGCTGGAACGGCGAAGGTGCACTTTTCCCCATTTAGCGTGAGGTTGTGACTGGCGAGGATGTCCAGCACCCTCGCCAGGCGTTTGTCATGAACGGCCGGTGTTGCACCATGAACCACTATGTCGTCCAGGAAGATGGCCGGCCCTGAGGCTGAAGGGCATGCGGGTATAGTGAAACACTCCGAAATGCGTCACGAAAGCTGTAAGGCTGCGGCTGTCAGGGTGCAGCGGAACCTGCAGGTAGCCTTGGCGAAAGTCTAGTTTTGTGAACACGGAAGAGCCGTAGAATTGTGCGACTAGCTCCTCCACTGTGGGCAGTGGATACCTGTCAGGTGTCACAGCCTTGTTCTCCGGCCTGAGATCGCAGGCCCCATGACTTTTTCTTCACCACCACCAGGTTTGAAATCCACGGGGAAGCATCAATGCGCTCGATGATGCCCGCGTCCAATAATTTTTGCAGCTCGGCGGTGACGTCGTCGCGCAGGGCGAGAGGCAGGCGGCGTATGGGCCGGATGTACCTCAGGCTTGAGGAGGGGCTGGTATTCAAAGGCGGTGAGGCAGCCCAAACCACTGAACAGAGCAGGCCAGTGCTGTTGCCAAGGCGAGCCAACAGACAAGATGACGGCCCCAGAATTGTCCACAAGGGTGAAACCCAGCTCACAAAACAAATCAAAAACCCATGAGGTTGGCCCCCTGGCGAGACACTTGAAAGGTGAATGCAGGGAGAGCCTTAGTCCCTTAACGCACAGCAAAGGTGATCGTGCCCGCCATTCCTATTTTAGAGTGTCCATACCCGTACAGATCCTCGGCGTTGGCGGTGAGTGTTCGAAGCGGAAAGGCAGACCCCATCCAGCTCCACCGTGCAGCACTTTAGCGGTCGGGAGGTGGCGGCCACTGAGTGGATGGTCGTTGGCGCGTGCGGCCCAGGCATACGTGCAGGTGGGCTGTCGGTTGCGGGAACAGAGCGACAGACCCGTGAGAAATGGTTCTCCCTGCCACAGCGTTGACACCTCTGTCCCTTGGCAGGGCAGTTTGGAGCTCGATTCTGGTGCGATGATGAGCCACAATTACTACAGGCCTGGCGTGTTGCCGTACCCTGGCGTGCTGCAAAGTTCACATCCAAGTTGTCCTCAGGGAAAACCTTCCTGGGAGGTCAATGGGTAGCGCCACCGTTTGAGTTAGTAGCATGGGTCTGGGGGGAAAATAACTGGAGGAGGGAGCTAGCTGTGATGCTAAGGCTGATGTTGACTTGAGCTGGAAAGCTATATCCACTGCTCTTGCTGAAGTTAGCTCATCTGTCATCATTAGCAACTTTTTTCTGAGCTTCGGGCTATTAGTGTGCTCAGCCAGCTGATCCTGTATGAGTTCATCTTCTAGCGCCCCAAATTTACAGAGGCTGGCTAGTCCTCTCAGATCAGCCACCTGATCTGACCTGGTCAACGGACTCACCCGCCTGTTGCCGAAGTTGCCGAAAAACAATCCGCCGGAGCATAACATTTTGTGGAGCAGCAAAGTGTCCAGTGAGCAGTGTAACACAGTCCTCATATTTCGGAGTGGGTCCGAGAGTCCAAATAATCCGCTGTCCCTCGCTACCCAGCGTGTGTTTCAGCAGGGCTTCCTGTCGTCGTTAGCATCAGCTAGCTCCATGGCTACTATGAACGTTTCGAAAGACTCAAGCCAGAAAACCCACGGGATCGGCGGTTCGCCAGGCAGTGCGAGGAACGGGGAGAGAGGTGAGAGTAGAGAATCCATAATCCTAGTCCCCAATGTTGTGTTTAATAAGACTATGGACTACGGCTTTTGAGTTGACCGTTTATTGAACCAGCTGCCATGGCTTCACAACAAAAACTACCGGTTCACACATCCCCAAACTCCCGGTGCCATCTTAAAGGCACAGTCACACCTGATGTGACACATACATAACACTTGTGTTTGAACAGATATAGAGGTCTCAAAGAAAACACAGGAATAATCAGAGAGCACAACATCAGTCTCCACAACCTTGGAGATGTTCAGACCCTCAGAGATAATTAAGTCCAGAGTGTGCCCCTTATTGTGCGATGGATCCGTCACATGCTGAGTCTGTCCATAGTTATCACAAAACAGTTATTTAGCCCCTCTGTCCTGGGGGTTGTCTTCATGCAGACCCGGCGCCAGAACAAATCTACAAAGAGGGCATATGATTTTCATGGGAGGGCACACAAAACCGTCATATGCCACGGCCAGTATCGGGGTAGCTTGACGTTTCATAGAGGGTGCTCAAACATGTAGGGTTTCCCATTAATGTACCGGGCGCTACAGTGGAATTTTCTACTGCAACACTCCCCACACGCACATACACAGTGTACCCGCGACTGTTACAATGAAGAACAAAGTCATCCCAAATCCTATACTTCCAGCGGCGGGAGTCTGTAGGAACATCGCAGCGGATGGTGGTGCTGGTCCTCCTTCCGGAGGACAACATGACGATAAGACCCTAAACCCGCAAGGAAGGGTCCTGTCCGATCACATCACCCTGTCCGATGCACTCATGCGTTGTCGGAGACCATTTGTAATGGGAACCTTCAATACAGTGAGAGAAGAAGCTAGATTGGTAGAATTAGCACACTGTGCTGAGGAACGGGGAGTGGAGATCCTGGGAATCCAGGAACACAGAAGAGTGCACACTGATGACCAGATCGTGTATCGCAGAGTGGAGGGATGCACGTTCATCACTGCATCTGCGTGGCGAAACGAGGCCCAGGCTGAAACAGTAGGGCTAATGCTGGGCCCTCGGGCGCGTAAGGCTCTCCGTCGGGTTTATCATCACACCGATAGGATCCTTATTGCAGAGTTCTCAGGCAACCCAGTAACAACAGTCATAGTTGTGTACTCACCCACCAACGTGGCACCATCTGAGGAGGTGGAGAAGTTCTATGAGGACCTTGCAATAGCAGTCCGAGATGTCCCAGCACACAACTTCCTGGCAATCCTGGGTGACTTCAATGCAAGGCTTGGACCAGAGGACGCACCCTACCAAATACCACGACTCTACCAACCGCAATGGCGTATACCTCATGGTAGGGCTGGGCGATTTGGCCTAAAAATAAAATCGCGATTTTTTTTCTAACTAATAGACAATTTTCGATTCAAACCTCGATTTTTTTCTGTTTTTTTTTAAACAAACCAGACCAAGGCAAAATGTAAATACATATTTTCTTTGCAAAAAATGCGTAAAAAGGAGGGTTTCTGCCCCATTACTTCTCTTCTTACTTCTATAAGAATAAAACACGGTGAGGTGTAAAATGTGTTTTAATATCATAAATGTTACGCATACCGTCAGTTTAAATGCTGTTTTATACTGAAAAACTAGAAGTTCTTGTGCACAACCAGTTTTATTCTGAAAATCCTTCATCTCCGGACGGTTAGCATTTAGCATGTGGCTAATATACCATTTACTATAGAGGTGAATTTAGTAGCGATATGACACGGAGTGTTGCACACCGAAACCTACTGATTTCAACACTACAACTATAGACGTGGAGATATTATTATTGCTGAATATTAAATAAAGGTACAGTTTATTTGAATACGTTTGTTTACAGACGTGGGTAGTAGTATGAGACAACATCCGGAACTACCGTAAATGAAACCAGCCGTGAAGTATTTCCTGTATTTTTGGAGTATTGATTACAGCGTTTAAAATGTATTAAATGAAAAGTCATGAAAGAGATAAGGAGGAGAACAGGCGTGTTTAGTTATATATTTAATGTACAATGTCGGAGTCCTCTGTTATGCTCAACAACGAACATTGGAGACGTGGAGGGCCGGCCCCCAGCAGCGCCAACCGGCCTACAGCGAGCCAGCGGAGGAGATATATCAGCTGGAGAGGTGGAGCTCGCTCTCCTCCCTTCGCTCACGAGAGCTTTTTTAATTAAAGCACCATTTGAACCTTCTCAGAGACTCCATTTAGTCTCCTTTTAAAGCTTCTCTCCTGGACGCGAGAATAACGAACACAGCATAACAACAGCAGATCGGGCAGAGCTGCAGATCGGGTAGTCACAGGCAATGTGGCTGAGTTTTGGGCGCGTTCTGGAAAGTGAGAGAGTAAGCTACTACGGAGTCCCTTAAAGCAAAAACAAATCTGCGGAGTCTAGAAATGTTTTTAAATCACGATTTTTCGGTTCAGCCATTTCACAAACCGTAGGAAAGTAAAAATGCAAATTAATCGTGAAAACCGAAAAAATCGCCCAGCCCTACCTCATGGCCCTTCTCATGAACATGAGCTACTGGCAGTGAACACCATGTTCCGGAAAAGAACAGGCAAGAGATGGACCTTCCAAGATCGAGCCACAGGCATGCTACGTCAGTTGGACTACATATTTGTGAGGCAAAAGTGGAGGAACTCCATCCTGAATGCTGAACCGTACAGCACGTTCAGCTCTGAGGGCTCTGATCACCGCGTGGTCTCCATGAGGGTGCGACTGAGCCTCAGGGTCCCCAAGCCAAGCCCCAAGATCCGGCATGACTGGAAGGCATTCATAACGGACCCTGGCCTTCAAACCAGGTATACGGAGGAGGTTAGGAAGCGCTTTCGGCAGCTGGATAAGGGAGCGGAGCCCAGCAGCGAATACAGGAGATTCATTGTTGCAAACGAGGAGGCGACCAGGCTATGTGTGCCCGTGCTGGACAGAGCCAGAACCACCCTACGGTCCAGACATCCGGAGGTCGTAGCAGCACGGGGTAGGGTGGAGGAAGCACGCCTCAACTTTGAGCGTGAACCAACCTTGGAGAGACGTGGGGTACTGAACGAAGCCAAACAGTTTCTCTTCAGTACCTACGACACCATCAAAGGGGAGGAACTGATGGGGAGTGTGCAAAGAGTGTAGGCAGCGCAAGGTGAAAGGCAATATGGGGAGGCCTGGAGGGTCATCAATGAGATGACTGGGCGGAAGAGGACTAAGGAGGGAAAGGTTGAGGGACACAGCCCAGAGGAGAGGGTGACGACCTGGTTCAACCACTTCCAAAGCCTGCTGGGCACAATAGCAGAAGAAACTGAGGAAAGTATACCAGCATTCCTCCAGAATCTGCCCATCGACGATGGTCCCTTCACAGCCAGTGAGCTTGCCAGGGATGGCATACCCCCGGAGGTCTTAAAGTACTGTGATCTCGATGACCTCATCCTAGACTTTTGCAACCTCGTTCTACTGCACAACATGCAGCCTGATATATGGTCTCTCTCCAACATCATCCCGGTGCCTAAAGCTGGATACCTCTCAAAGCCAGACAACTACCGAGGCATCAGCCTGACATGTATCACCGCAAAGGTTTACAACCGGATGATACTAAACAGGATACGGTACGCCATCGACCCTCACCTGAGGGAGAACCAGAATGGCTTTCGAGAGGGGAGAACCACCGCAGCCCAGATCTTGGCACTAAGGAGAATGATCGAGGAGGTGAAAAAGGATAACCTGACTGCTGTACTGTGCTTTATCGACTTCAAAAAGGCATTTGACTCGATCAACAGAAGCACAATGGTGAAGATCCTTGAGGCCTATGGTGTCCCTCCCAACCTACTCCGGGCAATAGAGACCATGTACGCTGGAACAAGGGCAAGGGTGGTGACCCCAGATGGCAACAGCGAGGAGTTTGACATCCTGGCTGGGGTAATGCAAGGGGACACCCTGGCCCCCTTCCTCTTCATCATGGTCCTGGATTATGCACTCAGGAAGGCCATCAGTGGACGAAAGCAGGATCTTGGCTTCACTCTAACACCAAGGAGGTCGAGACGACACCCCACAGTAGTCCTGACAGACCTGGACTATGCGGACGACATCAGCCTGCTCTCCGACAGCGTGGAGCAAGCACAGGAACTCCTGAACAGAGTGGAGTCAGAGTGTGCCAAGGTTGGCCTTAGGCTAAACGCCAATAAAACTGAGGTTATCACCTATAACATCTTACCGGAACATCCACCTCTGACAACAACAAAAGGCACTGTGCTTAAAGAAGTCAAGGACTTCAAGTACCTGGGCTCATGGGTCAACTCAACCGAGCAAGATCTTAAGATGAGGAAAGCACTTGCATGGAGGGCCCTGAACGGCATGACCAGTGTATGGAACTCCAACCTCCCCCGTCAAATCAAACTCAGCTTCTTCTATGCAACGGTAGAGTCTGTTCTCCTCTATGGCAGTGAATGCTGGACCCTGAAGCCAACCCTGCAAAAGTCTCTAGACGGATGCTACACCAGAATGTTGCGAGCAGTACTTAACATCAGCAAGAGTGTACATGTAACCAACAAGATCCTGTACGAGGGAATACCAAGGGTGAGTGAGAAAATTGCAGCCAGGAGAATGAGACTAGCAGGACATTGCCAAAGGCATCAAGAGCTGCCAGCCTGCAAATTGGTGCTGTGGGAACCAACACACGGGTATCGGTCACGAGGACGTCCCACACAAACATACGTGGACGTACTCAAGAATGACGCAGGAGCACAAAGTACCGATGAACTGGCCAGATGTATGGAGAACCCGGGATGACTGGAAGCAACGATGGAGGGCTCTTCTGAGGACGACCTAGAGAGAGAGAGAGAGTATTGGTGTAGCTCAAACATGTAGGGTTTCCCATTAATGTACTGGGCGCTACAGTGGAATTTTCTACTGCAACACTCCCCATACGCACATACACAGTGTACCCGCGACTGTTACAATGAAGGCTCGATAATCAGCTCACGGCATATAGGTGTAAGCAGGTGTAAAGTGCTATTTTTCTAAGTGGGGACTGGACCTCATATCCTCCAGGGGGGTCCGGGGGCATGCTTTTTAATATTGAAGTTAAAAGCATCAATCTGTTGCACTTGGAGAGCAAAATTAATTGATCTATACCTCTCTTCATCAACACCCATATGAGACAGAACTGTAAACAGATTTACTATTTCTTTATGGTTATTTTACAAATCACTCCCCTTTTAAACTCTATTCTTATTTTACTGTCATATAGTATGTCGTACCTGTTTTTCATTTATGACTCTTATATTACTATCTGACATCACATACATCGTAGTCTTAAAGTTCACAGTTTTGTTATTATTAAAAAAATATATATATAAATATATATATATATAATTGTTTTATAAATAAAATAAAACATGTTTATTGGGGGAGGGCAGGAATGTCAAATGGGAGGGCCTGGCCCTCCCTGGCCCTCCCACGGCGCCGGGTCTGTCTACATGGATGTTAAAATGACCAACAATGACTAGACGGTCAAAGTAAAGCGCTTTGAGCATCTGGAAAAGCTCTATAATAAATGTAAGGAATTATTATTATTATTATTAAAGTCAAAACACACTATACAGCAGTTCAGTAAAGTCATCAAAACAAATTGCACAGTATTTGGCTGGTCTATATATATTTAGGAACATAGCTCAAGAGGAGCATTTCAGCTGAAGGGCCACATATTCAAAAGAAGCAACGTTTCCATAAGATGTCTACTTGCATTGAAGGGAATCATTGAACAAAATAGCAACTGAATCCCCTGTCTTATGCATTCTTTCCTGACTCATACAACTTAAGTTGGGACGGGTTGATTCAATAAGAACCGCTGCACTGTTATTTTGGTCTATCCAAGTTTCAGTTCAAACTTGATGTGAATTCTGTAAATGTTTAAATCCATCTTATTTAGTGCAACATATTTCATATATAATATATTCTTTGTCTAAATGACATTGTCTGTTTATCTCGGCCTGTGACCTCACGACTGCCATCAGCTTTTCAGATAAAACCTCGGCCAGCACAGTAAGGCTACTTACTGCTGTCTAAAGTATATTATTCATTTACCTCCTATGTTGATTCAACACACCAACAATAGTCATGTTTGTTGTTTACGTACATTATTAGATCAATGTTCTTCCTGTAATATCATTGGAGTTTGTAATGGCACCCTTAACTTCTGAACCATGTGTGGCCTGTTACTAGAAATAGGGTGTTTTCTAATTTTGAAACTCTGAAAGTCATAACATTCAGTTATTAATATCATTTTATTTCTGCAAACTATTTTTTCAAATAAATAATGTGTATCACAATGTATAATATTAACCTTGAAATTATTTAATTCAATCCAACAGGGGTTTGGTTGGCTATTAAAAAAGTGCAATGGAGACTTGTTTTTTTGTTTTGATACAAGGACTACACCGACACATCTCAGTTTGAAGTCACATGGTACCAATGTCATTACAGGCTAATGCCATGGGAGAAAATGAACAACTGCCAACACGGTTTGTAAGGCAATGATTGGACACAGAACAGAAAGCACCTTTGATGATGGCATCTCCCATCATTAAGGTCGTGTAAATGCAATTTCTGATGTTTGCAGTGTGGAACAAAAGGGGCACTAAAGAGTGTAACTAATGCATCAGCACTTCAATGGTCTGGCTTGTTTGAAGCAAATATATCTGCACTTTTCTTCTTAATCTTTATGGTTTATTGCACTTATTACAAGTCACTTTGGATAAAAGCGTTAGTTTACTGAAATGTTATGTATTGTTAAAATGTAATCTACAATAACAATAGAAATTAAGATTTGATGATGAATAATGTTTCAGTAGTTACTATGTTTACTCTGTCAGGGCTAAGTGGGACTACAAACTACAGAGTTGTTCTTTTTGCTCTCACTTTGCTGTGTTACTTTGTGATTTGGCTGGTAAATTTGACCATTATTGTGACCATCATTTTGCACAAAAAGCTTCACGAGCCCATGTATATCTTCCTGTGTAATCTGTGTATAAATGGACTTTATGGGACAGCAGGCTTTTACCCAAAGTTCCTGATTGATCTTCTGTCTACCACTCATGTTATTTCATATGCTGGATGTCTTCTGCAGGGTTTTGTGTTGCACTCTTCAGTTGCTGCAGATTTCTCTTTTCTCGTGCTGATGGCCTACGACAGGTATGTGGCTATATGTCGACCTCTGGTGTACCACTCTGTCATGACTAAAGAGAAAGTTGGTGTGTTTGTGTTTTTTGCTTGGTTAATACCCATTTGTTTGGTGTTCATGGGCACAATAACAACATCAAGAACAAGTTTATGTGGCTCACAAATACCGAGAATCTACTGTGTTAACTGGTTGATAGGTAAACTAGCTTGCTCTGCCTCCATTGCAAACGTTGTTATTCCAGCTTTTAATTATACATTTTATTTCGGTCATTTTATATTTGTTGGTTGGTCTTATATACATCTGATCAGAACATGCAAAGCCTCCAAAGAGAACTGGAGTACATTTATGCAGACATGTGTACCACATTTATTCTGTTTAGTAGTGGGTGTTGTTTCTTTGCTTTTTGATTTGTTGTACATGCGATTTGGCTCAAAAGGACTGCCGCAAAGTGCCCAGAATTTTATGGCAATGCAGTTCATCATTGTTCCTCCAGTTATCAATCCTCTGATGTATGGTTTCAAATTGACACAAATAAGACAAATAATTAAAAGTGCTCTGTGTGGTAGAGGATCAGTTGTTGGATTAAAGTCATGAGCTGTTCACAAAGGAAAGTTCAGTTTGTATATACAAATGTGTGCAGAAAAACCCAATATGTCTAACAGAACTGTTAATCTTTAGATAAAGTAACATGTGCAGAGTATAAGGCCCAACTCAGTACTTAGAGAGTGAAAGAAAGTAGTTTAGAGGGGACGCCTGTCTTTCTCTTAGGCGTGTGAAGCAGGCCAACCATAAGTTATCTTTATCACTACAATCATATCTTAAATGTTCCTCCTAATGTATCTCACATTTACTATATTTTAATAGTTTGTATTTCAATACATCTGTATTTTATCATAAAACGTATGATTCGTTTCACACAGGTGTGTTTCTTTTGAGTAGTTGCACAATATTGTTATTCTCAGATCAGTGTGTGGGCTCAGTGTTGCTCAAGAACATATCCATAATGTAATGGGAATATAGTTTCTCCCTTTTCCTCCAATCATTATTCCCATCGGCCATCATACATATATATGGTTTCTATGTGTAGCACATGAACATAAATATATGTTTTCTATGTGATGAGTGTCTTAAGACTAGGGCAGTAAAGCTAATACGTTTTTGAAAATGGAGTGAGTCCTCTGCACCAGCCGGTTGTCATTGAGTCGTTCCCAGAGATGTTGAGTGGGTCCTCAATAGGTTTTTTTCTTAAGAAAAAAACGTTAGTTTTAAACCTGTGTTTGATGCTATGTAATAATTGTTATAGTTACAGTGTGTGTTCAAAATGTATCTGAAAATAAATCAAATAAAACCCAAAATCTAATAACTTAATTTACAAAACTTTGTACCAATAGAATGTGATATAAGCCGAAATCATGTGAAACTTGAAACATATAAAACATGACCCTTGACTAAGACATAAGTAAAACAATAAGGTGCTGCCCTCACTGCAGTTATGTAGAGACTGTTGAGGATTGACAGAGTTAAACTTTAAGGGGGCTTTATGTGTACAGGAATTAACGATCCACTTCAGAAGGTGGCTTTAACTTCAGGTTCTTTCCTTAAAAAAAATGACTTTCTCTTTACGGTCATATAATCAATGTGTGCCACCATTACATTACATTACATTGCATTTAGCTGACGCTTTTATCCAAAGCGACTTACAATAAGTGCGTTCCACCAGCCTCAGGCAACAGGCTGAGGGACTGAAGTAAACAAAAAAGAGAATTACAGTAGGTCTATTCTAGTTATATTACATACTTTCTTTTAATAACCGTATTATCTTTTCACACAACCTTCTGAATTTGCATTGATGACAAGTTCAGTGTGTCCTGTCAGCCTTTATTCACAGCAGGGGTTGGCAACCCGCGGCCCACGGGCCGCATGCGGCCCTTTAAGCCCTCTGCTCTGGCTCCCTTGAGCTTAGACAAAAATAAGAAGGAAATAAAATAAAAGTATTTTTAGGACTATTTATATTTTGTTGCATGGTTGAAAATGTTTCGTATCTTGTATTTTGAGGTGATACTGTGACACATAAATAAAAAACAAAACGGTTTTAATTAGGTCAACTAAAAATATGCGTCACATCCTGCTACGGTCCCGCGCGAGCGCCTTTTCTTGGAGGCGAATAACCTGACCCCCTGCTCGATGAGCGAACTATGGATAAATCAAAGAAAAGTACCGGAGGAACACAGGATTTAATTCTGTGTGGACAGAGTTATATGCTTTCACAGCAAACGATGCTGGTTTACCGGTATGTTTGATATGTAGAGAGAAGTTGTCAACGGTGGTGCAGCCTTTACGTATCGAGGAACAACAAGGGAGAGGAAGACAGCTGATGATCTTCAGTCATAATTCAATGGGGTGTGTCATTTATTTCAGAAAACACTTTTTGTTATATTCCATGGAATGCTCTTAACGTCCCGATAGCAATGAATATATTAAATGCTTTGACAATAAATACATACAAAAATTAATCTCTGGAAGCCGTAGCGCTGTAAAAAGCATGACCAATCATTTTAGCCGGCCCGGCTAAAGTAACTGGATGGCCTAACTGCCTGTCAGCCTTCCATCTATGCACAAACTTATCTCGTGCCCTCATTGGTCATGTGCGCGTTCGTGTGTGTTGGAGGAGGGGCTCTGTAAGGAAGTCTGAAGGAAGAGGTTTGATTGATTGATTGAAAAGTTTATTAACAGCTTGTATATTGGGTACAGTACAGTACAGCTCAAAACATACAATTGTTAAGGGGATGCAGACCAGAGAAAGACTTTCGTCTTGTTTACATCAGGGTCCCCCAGAGGCATATTTTTTCCGGTTGTGTACTTTCAAATTCTAGCGCACTCGAGCTGGTTTCTCCATTCTTACCTCCCCTACCTTTAACTCTTTTTAGGGTGCAGCTATATGTTTTATTTATTTCAAAGTGGGCCCATTTTAATAATATGTTTTTTCCTTCAAATGTGCAGAGGACTCCCCAAGTGCTGTGTTTAATTTATTTTAAAGTAGGCCTGTGTATTATTTAAAATTCTCCTTTTAAGAGTTATTTATTTCTTATTAGAGGTTAACAGTTTTATATCATGTAATAAATAGCCTAATAAATGCAAAAAAACTGTAGTTTTTGTCTGATATAACAAACTATGAAATAGGCCTGTTTTGCGGCTCCAGACAAAACTTTTTTTGGAAAAAGGAGTAAAATGGCTCTTTTGGTCAAAAAGGTTGCAGACCCCTGATCTACAGGATGCATAACTATTAACATATATATATACCATTTTTCGGGCTCCGGATATTCGGTAGTAATCAGCAGCGAATATTTGGTGCGGAGAGATTTTGTTTTTCTTTTTAATAAAACCTTTTTTTTCACTTTTTTTTCATAATACGCTCCGAGACACCTGACAACACGCTGTTAAGCAGAAGCGCAGAAAGAGCATACTATTACGATTTATATTTATTTATTGTCTCGCATACATTAAAACTAAATGTGTCCTCTGCATTTAACCCAGCCGCAGCGCAGCGCCCGGGGACCAAATCTGGTTCCAAATTCCGTCTATAACGTTTTACAACCTGAAGATACAAAACACATATTTCTGTTATAACAACCATACTTTTAATAACATAGCCGTAACAGTAGGCCTAACTGTGTAATACTTGTTACTGATACAGTAAACAGTATTTAAATAAATGAAGAACGAAAAATAAATGAACGAACTGTATGCCAATAATTGCCTTAGCCCCAGATGTTTCCACATTGCTCCTATTATTTTCACTATTCGGATAAAATTGAAAAACTAATCTAAAAAAACAATTCGGTTGCTTGCTTGCAACTATTTTCCAAGCAAAGTAAGAGCACGATTTTATCATGTGTAACGTTACTGTTTAAACGGCGGATAAAGCAGCTTCATCATATATCATATATGATGAATTGGAAATGGGGGACCCTGATGTAAACAAGACGAAAGTCTTTCTCTGGTCTGCATCCCCTTAACAATTGTATGTTTTGAGCTGTACTGTACTGTACCCAATATACAAGCTGTTAATAAACTTATCAATCAATCAATCAATCATGGCAACTTGACAACAGCTAAGCTAAGCTAGGCTAGTACTTACAGCATCCGGTGACTTTTCAGAGTTGTTGTGCCACCGTGGTAGACCAGTTTCTTGTCGCATATTTGGCACACTGCCTTCTTCTTACCGTCGTCCAATTTTTTAAATGGTCCCACACAGCTGAAGTCTTCGGCATTTTGTGTTCAGGTGTGTGAAACGAGGTGAAGCAAGGTGAAGCGTGCCGTTTGCGTTCGTGACTGTGAGTGAACGCGATGTCAGGAGCACATGCTGAGATTGTATATATTTACGCATTTTAACAGTGCAATTCAAAAGTATAAATATAGTATAAGAATATGGCAATTCGCCTTTATTGATAGCATACATTTACATACATACATTTTTTTTTTTTTTTAAATAAAAAAACGAATATCCGAATAATGAAATTGAAACCCGAATAGTTGGCCAACGAACGAATATTCGAATAGTCGAATATTCGGGTACAGCCCTAAGTACATATCATATCATATGTTAGGATCATAAGTTCTTCTGAGGGAACTAACATGCAAGAAGTTCAAAGAAACTAAATAAGGTAGACAATTTGAGTAAAGTTACCGAGCTCTCATATGTCAATCAATCTCTTCGGAAATCACGTCACCAAAGAAGAGGAAGTCCCCCTCGCTTTGAATGTGATCGTCGTCACAATTTCCCATGCAAGTCACAGTTAGGTTAGTTGTTATTAGTTGAATAGTTACTGCAAAAGGGGCAATTAGTCCATCTGAAGCTGCTCTGGGGACATGAAAACTAAAAAAGTGGCAAACTTTGCAGTAGGTTTTAATCTAATCAATGTTACTTCATTGTCCGTATTAAATAAACAACAGCACTTCCAGCAGCAACTCAGAAAAAAAGGATTCACCTCATGATGTTACCTCAGTGGATCTATGCACCCATGCAGTAACTGGAATGCTTTTAAGGAAAAGGGAGAATTTGGTCACTGTTAGCAGAACAAAGACGATGCTATATTTTGAATATAGGGCACCCCCCTCCCAAAAAAAGAGGGATGAATGCCCCAATTAGAATCAGAATCAGTTTTATTACCACAAATATGGGGAATTTGCTTTGGTATATGTGGTGCATGCTAAGACACACAAATAAGAATATATAGCAACACTCAATACAATGAAATTAGGACTGTTATGGCAGCTATTTAAAGGAAACTATTTTAAGACTATTGTAACAAACTAACAATATTTACATATGACAAATACTATATAATATATTTAAAGTGGAGAGCAGATCTGATTTAAAAGACTGGCAATGTCTACAAAGTGAGCCAAACTACATGTCAACGTGAAAAATATTATTAAGTTCTTGTTGGGTCTCTTCAGCAAATGTAATGATTTCATGAAGGTGTCAAGAATAAAGTATGAGCCATATTTTCAAAGATTTTCCTCTGCAATTTTCTAATTCTTATTATTAACCCTATTGTATATGTATAGTAGGGGTGTAACGGTTCACAAACATTTCGGTTCGGTACGTACCTCGGTTTTTTGGTCACGGTTCGGTTCGGTACGTTTTCGGTACAGCATAATTTTTTTTCACAAAACAAAACATATATATATATATATTTATTATTATTATTAAACTGTGAATAATGTATTCACTCAAATAAATACAACATATAATAAAATAAACATTAAGGTGCAGCATTTCGATGAACTGAAATAATCTGTATTTGAACTTTACTGTACTAGTACTCACAAAACATAAACTATTAGTTTTGGGTTTTTAATTTTTTATTAAACTGTGAATCTTCACTCAAATAAATACAAAATATAATAAAATGAACATTAAGGTGCAGCATTTCGATGAACTGAAATAATCTGTATTTGAACTGTACTGTACTAGCACCTAAGCAGCCAGTTTGACATTAGGACTTGCTTGTCATTGTATTTTCATGTTGTTTTAAAGAAAGATGAACTTGTCCACATTGCTTGCCGAAAGGGCAGATCTGCTGGCACTAACAATGTCTCCTGCTGTGGAGAACACCCTCTCTAGGGACAGTGGCAGCAGATACAGCCAGGTAGCGCTTTGCTAACATGGCAACATAAGGATATTTGGCGTTTGTAATAGCTTTGGCTCGGTCTGAACTCTCTGCGAGTGGTGGAGGCTTAAATGCTAGCGGGAGTTGGGTTTGCACTTCAGTCTTTTTTCTTTTGGTACCGGTGATATTCACGTTCGGGTGATGCCTTTTCAAGAGTGTGCAAGTTTGATGTATTGCCAGCCGCGTAACCAATGTTAATTGAACAATGCCGACAAACAGCTTTGGTTCGGTCCACCTGTCTTTGTCCGTCATCCTTGTACGTAACTGCAAAACCAAAATGTTCCCAAACCGGAGACTTCAATGATGCTGGAGGATTTTCGAGCTCAACTTTATCTGCGTTCGCCATTTAGACAGTTCCTCAAATTACTGACTACATATGAACGCATCCCTCTGACCAGCTCTCATAGTATGCCTCTCATCCAATGAAATGACTTGCTCGCTCTATGACGCGTTGAACCCAATGTGAGCAAATTACTCTGAATGCTGCGACGCAGCACCTGAGATTATTCCAAGAAGTTGTTCACGTTCTCAATTTTTTACGTTCAACGTTATATTCGTTCGGTACACTTCGGTACACACCTGTACCGAACCGAAGGGCCCGTACCGAATAATTTCGGTACGGGTACGTGTACCGTTACACCCCTAATGTATAGGCATTATCAGAGGTTATCACTCAGCCATAGGTCTGGATCAGAAGTGGCCGACTATATAGGCGTAGTAAGACATCCTTTGTTAAGTGCTAAAAAATACCTATAACTCTGCAATGATCCACCCAGACATGCTATTGTGCAAGCATCTCCAGACCTCTGCTCTCCTCTCTGTACAGCTGCACCTCTAGTCACCCGTCAGTCAAACATAGTCTACTGGTGAAATGGTTATGTAAATGTCGTATGAATAGCTATGGTAACTTATTTTTTTGTTTTTCATTATCTGAGCCAGTGGTAGCATGTAGATGTTAAAGAGAAGAGGAGCCTTGAGGAACCCCAAATGTCATATTTGTCAATTCAGATGTGTGGTTACCTATAAAAAACTAAGTTTTTCCAGTCCTAAGACCGTAGGATTCGAACAAATTTAGAACTTTAGAACTTAGTTTTCCAGTTGGTCTAGTAATATGTTGTGGTCAACAGTTTCAAATGCAGCACTAAGATCTAATAATACTAACACTGAGTTTCTGCCACTGTCGGTGTGTAAGTGGATGTCATCGAATACCTTAACAAGAGCAATCCCTGTGCTGTGGTGCGGTCGAAAGCCTGACTGGAACACATCCAAACAGTTATTTAAATGCAAGAATATGGCGCAACAGCGGTAATTAAAGCTTAAAAGTCTCAAAAATGCTACAACTACTGTCAAACTAGATGAAACACCACGCTGCTCCTCCGCTCCCTTCACTGGCTTCCGCTAACTGCTAGAATCCGCTTCAAGACACTGGTACTTGCTTACCATGCTGTGAATGGATCTGGCCCTTCCTACATCCAGGACATGGTTAAACCGTACACCCCAGCACGTGCACTCCGCTCTGCATCAGCCAAACAGCTCGCTGCACCCGCACTGCAAGGTGGACACAAGTTCCCATCAGCAAAAACACGTGGGTTTGCTATCCTGGCTCCAAAATGGTGGAATGAGCTCCCCATTGACATCAGGACAGCAGAAAGCCTGCACATCTTCCGGCGCAGACTGAAAACTCATCTCTTTCGACTCCACTTCGAGCGATAGAATTATTAACAAAGCACTTATATACTAATAAAGGACTGGCTTATCTAAAGCCAGTTGAGTAGCACTTGAAATGTTTTAGCTCTATGAAACCTGATGTACTTATATGATTCTGTTTTCTTCAAGTTTGTATTTTGTTGGTCGAACGCACTTATTGTAAGTCGCTTTGGATAAAAGCGTCAGCTAAATGCAATGTAATGTAATGTAATTAATGTGAAGTATTTTCTTAAAGGAGGATGAAAGCGTAATTAAGGAGCACTATTGGAGTGACTTTGATGGTTATTGGACTCAGGATTAAGTCATTTGGATTCCCGCTGTATGAAGAAATTAAAGGACGGCGCAAGTGGAAACAATTCACAAAGGGATTAAACTGTTTAAAACACATGCTCAAAGTAAACCGGATTTTGCAGATGTGTTTATGTGGATTCAAAAGTCGTACATAATCTACAAAATGGAGGAGACCGATCTGATCGGAGCAACTGTGACAAATAATCCAACTGAAACCGGCATGGACAATGACTATGTTTTAAAAATGCGCTTATCCAGAAAAGCCCGGTTTGGACACTTTACGGGCAGAAGCAACATTTCTATTAAAGAAAGAATTATACATTTCTGTCTTTTTATGCCTTTAATAGCTACTAACTTGAATTTGTATTCAAATTAATTAATCAATTATTTTTTATATTTTATTGTAATGTAGAGACAAGGCTTTTAGTGACAATCATGTATTGCTTTACAATTATATGTAAAAAAAAATAAAAATAAAAAAGTCTAAATATGATATTTGGCCTCAAATCATCGCCCCCCCTGCGATCTTTGGCGGCCCCCAGGTTGGGAACCACTGCTCTAGGTCTTTATCGTTAATCAGATAGAATAGTGTCATGGTATTTGAATTTATTTTAAGTGGACACAGGGACAACACATTTGATGTACCTGATACAGAGACACTGACAGCTTGTCTGATTTTATGAATTTTATTCGTGAAGAAGGAGGCACATTCATTGCAGGCCGTGGTGAATGGAAGTTCAGAGGCTACTGACACGGGGGGGTTTGTTAGTCTGTCGACGGTAGGAGGGCTGCAAGGGGCGATGGGGGTTGCGGGCCAGTTTTGCCACTGACCAGGCAGGCCGTGCACTCCTCCACCATTGTCTCTATATCTCGAACCCCAAAAACTCGATGGCTGGAACGGCGAAGGTGCACTTTTCCCAATTTAGCGTGAGGTTGTGACTGGCGAGGACGTCCAGCACCCTCGCCAGGCGTTTGTCATGAACGGCCGGTGTTGCACCATGAACCACTATGTCGTCCAGGAAGATGACCGGCCCTGAGGCTGAAGGGCATGCGGGTATAGTGAAACACTCCGACATGCGTCACGAAAGCTATAAGGCTGCGGCTGTCAGGGTGCAGCGGAACCTGCAGGTAGTCTTGGCGAAGGTCTAGTTTTGTGAACACGGAGCCGTAGAATTGTGCGACTAGCTCCTCCACTGTGGGCAGCGGATACCTGTCAGGTGTCACAGCCTTGTTCCCCGGCCTGAGATCGCAGGCCCCCTGACTTTTTCTTCACCACCACCAGGTTTGAAATCCACGGGGAAGCATCAATGCGCTCGATGATGCCCGCGTCCAAGAGTTTTTACAACTTGGCGGTGACGTCGTCGCGCAGGGCGAGAGGCAGGCGGCGTATGGGCCGGATATACCTCAGGCTTGAGGAGGGGCTGGTGGTCAAAGGCGGTGAGGCAGCCCAAACCACTGAACAGAGCAGGCCAGTGCTGTTGCCAAGGCGAGCCAACAGACAAGATGACGGCCCCAGAATTGTCCACAAGGGTGAAACCCAGCTCACAAAACAAATCAAAAACCCATGAGGTTGGCCCCCTGGCGAGACACTTGAAAGGTGAATGCAGGGAGAGCCTTAGTCCCTTAACGCACAGCAAAGGTGATCGTGCCCGCCATTCCTATTTTAGAGTGTCCATACCCGTACAGATCCTCGGCGTTGGCAGTGAGTGTTCGAAGCGGAAAGGCAGACCCCATCCAGCTCCACCGTGCAGCACTTTAGCGGTCGGGAGGTGGCGGCCACTGAGTGGATGGTCGTTAGCGCGTGCGGCCCAGGCATACGTGCAGGTGGGCTGTCGGTTGCGGGAACAGAGCGACAGACCCGTGAGAAATGGTTCTCCCTGCCACAGCGTTGACACCTCTGTCCCTTGGCAGGGCAGTTTGGAGCTCGACTCTGGTGCGATGATGAGCCACAATTACCACAGGCCCGGCGTGTTGCCGTACCCTGGCGTACTGCAAAGTTCACATCCAAGTTGTCCTCAGGGAAAACCTCCCTGGGAGGTCAATGGGTAGCGCCACCGTTTGAGTTAGTAGCATGGGTCTGGGGGGAAAAGAACTGGAGGAGGGAGCTAGCTGTGATGCTAAGGCTGCTGTTGACTTGAGCTGGAAAGCTATATCCACTGCTCTTGCTGAAGTTAGCTCATCTGTCATCATTAGCAACTTTTTTCTGAGCTTCGGGCTATTAGTGTGCTCAGCCAGCTGATCCCGTATGAGTTCATCTTCCAGCGCCCCAAATTTACAGAGGCTGGCTAGTCCCCTCAGATCAGCCACCTGATCTGACCTGGTCAACGGACTCACCCGCCTGTTGCCGAAGTTGCCGAAAAACAATCCGCCGGAGCATAACATTTTGTGGAGCAGCAAAGTGTCCAGTGAGCAGTGTAACACAGTCCTCATATTTCGGAGCGGGTCCGAGAGTCCAAACAATCCGCTGTCCCTCGCTGCCCAGCGTGTGTTTCAGCAGGGCTTCCTGTCGTCGTTAGCATCAGCTAGCTCCATGGCTACTATGAACGTTTCGAAGGACTCAAGCCAGCAAACCCACGGGATCGGCGGTTCGCCAGGCAGTGCGAGGAACGGGGAGAGAGGTGAGAGTAGAGAATCCATAATCCTAGTCCCCAATGTTGTGTTTAATAAGACTATGGGCTACGGCTTTTGAGTTGACCGTTTATTGAACCAGCTGCCATGGCTTCACAACAAAAACTACCGGTTCACACATCCCCAAACTCCCGGTGCCATCTTAAAGGCACAGTCACACCTGATGTGACACCTACATAACACTTGTGTTTGAACAGATATAGAGATCTCAAAGAAAACACAGGAATAATCAGAGAGCGCAACATCAGTCTCCACAACCTTGGAGATGTTTAGACCCTCAGAGATAATTAAGTCCAGAGTGTGCCCCTTATTGTGCGACGGATCCGTCACATGCTGAGTCTGTCCATAGTTATCACAAAACAGTTATTTAGCCCCTCTGTCCTGGGGGTTGTCTACATAAAGACCCGGCGCCAGAACAAATCTACAAAGAGGGCATACGATTTTCATGGGAGGGCACACAAAACCGTCATATGCCACAGCCAGTATCGGGGTAGCTTGACGTTTCATAGAGGGTGCTCAAACATGTAGGGTTTCCCATTAATGTAGCGGGCGTTACAGTGGAATTTTCTACTGCAACACTCCCCACATGCACATACACAGTGTACCCGCGACTGTTACAATGAAGAACAAAGTCATCCCAAATCCTATACTTCCATGCGTTGTCGGAGACCATTTGTAATGGGAACCTTCAATGCATGTACAGTGAGAGAAGACGCTAGATTGGTAGAATTAGCACACTGTGCTGAGGAACGGGGAGTGGAGATCCTGGGAATCCAGGAACACAGAAGAGTGCACACTGATGACCAGATCGTGTATCGCAGAGTGGAGGGATGCACATTCATCACTGCATCTGCATGGCGAAACAAGGCCCAGGCTGCAACAGTAGGGCTAATGCTGGGCCCCCGGGCGCGTAAGGCTCTCCGTCGGGTTTATCATCACACCGATAGGATCCTTATTGCAGAGTTCTCAGGCAACCCAGTAACAACAGTCATAGTCGTGTACTCACCCACCAACGTGGCACCATCTGAGGAGCTGGAGAAGTTCTATGAGGACCTTGCAACAGCAGTCCGAGATGTCCCAGCACACAACTTCCTGGCAATCCTGGGTGACTTCAATGCAAGGCTTGGACCAGAGGACGCACCCTACCAATACCACGACTCTACCAACCGCAATGGCGTATACCTCATGGCCCTTCTCATGGTACACGAGCTACTGGCAGTGAACATCATGTTCCGGAAAAGAACAGGCAAGAGATGGACCTTCCAAGATCGAGCCACAGGCATGCTACGTCAGTTGGACTACATATTTGTGTGGCAAAAGTGGAGGAACTCCATCCTGAATGCTGAACCGTACAGCACGTTCAGCTCTGTGGGCTCTGATCACCGCGTGGTCTCCATGAGGGTGCGACTGAGCCTCAGGGTCCCCAAGCCAAGCCCCAAGATCCGTCATGACTGGAAGGCATTCATAACGGACCCTGGCCTACAAACCAGATATACGGAGGAGGTTAGGAAGCGCTTTCGGCAGCTGGATAAGGGAGCGGAGCCCAGCAGCGAATACAGGAGATGCATTGTTGCAAACGAGGAGGCGACCAGGCTATGTGTGCCCGTGCTGGACAGAGCCAGAACCACCCTACGGTCCAGACATCCGGAGGTCGTAGCAGCACGGGGTAGGGTGGAGGAAGCACGCCTCAACTTTGAGCGTGAACCAACCTTGGAGAGACGTGGGGTACTGAACGAAGCCAAACAGTTTCTCTTCAGTACCTACGACACCATCAAAGGGGAGGAACTGATGGAGAGTGTGCAAAGAGTGTAGGCAGCGCAAGGTGAAAGGCAATATGGGGAGGCCTGGAGGGTCATCAATGAGATGACTGGGCGGAAGAGGACTAAGGAGGGACAGGTTGAGGGACACAGCCCAGAGGAGAGGGTGACGACCTGGTTCAACCACTTCCAAAGCCTGCTGGGCACAATAGCGGATGGAGCTGAGGAAAGTATACCAGCATTCCTCCATCAATCAATCAATCAATGTTTATTTATATAGCCCAATATCACAAATGTTACATTTGTCTCAGTGGACTTTACAGTTTGTACAAAATATCAGTATGACAATACGACACCCTCTGTCCTTAGACCCTCACATCGTACAAGGAAAAACTTCCGAAGAAAACCCACAGTTTAAAGGGAAAAATGGGAGAAACCTCAGGGAGAGCAACAGAGGAGGGATCCCTCTCCCAGGACGGACAGACGTGCAATAGATGCCGTGTGTAAATTGAAAAGATAATACATTTGCAACATAGGTAGTCCAAATGTTTGGAAATGCATGTGTGTATAATAGGAAGATGAATCCACGAGGATATCCATCCAGGACCTATGATCCAGGACCACAGCCACGACTCAAGATCCAGGGCTCGCGATCCAGGACAGAGGAGCGCAGGATCATCCATGACTCCGGATCCCGGCGTATATAGACACCAAAAAGAAAGACATTTGGGGAAGCTGGGTTAATCGGAACATGAGAGTACACAGGTATAGACAGAGAGAAGGAAGAAGTAAGATGTCCCCCGACAAACTAAGCCTATATCAGCAAAACTAGGGGCTGAATCTAATCAGCCCTAACTATAAGCTTTATCAAAAAGGAAGGTCTTAAGCGCACTCTTAAAAACGGATAGGGTGTCTGCCGCCCGAACACAAACTGGAAGCTGATTCCACAAATGTGGAGCTTGATAAGAAAAGGCTCTGGCTCCCATTGTACTTTTAGAGACTCTAGGAACAACCAACAACCCTGCATTCTTGGAACGCAATGCCCTAGTAGGACAGTAGGGTATAATGAGTTCTTTAAGGTAAGATGGCGCCTGCCCATTAAGGGCTTTGTAGGCGAGAAGAAGAATTTTAAATTCTATCCTGTGTTCTATAGGGAGCCAGTGTAAGGCAGCCAGAACAGGAGTAATGTGGTCCCTTTTCCTAACTCTGGTTAGTACACGAGCCGCAGCATTTTGAATCAGCTGAAGCGACTTGACTGACTTCTTGGTACACCCTGATAATAAAGAGTTACAATAATCCAGCCTTGAAGTCAGAACCTCCAGAACCTGCCCATCAACGATGGTCCCTTCACAGCCAGTGAGCTTGCCAGGGCGAAGTCCACAGTGAGAGAGGGCAAAAGTGCTGGGCCGGATGGCATACCCCCGGAGGTCTTAAAGTACTGTGATCTCGATGACCTCATCCTAGACTTTTGCAACCTCGTTCTACTGCACAACATGCAGCCTGATATATGGTCTCTCTCCAACATCATCCCGGTGCCTAAAGCTGGATACCTCTCAAAGCCAGACAACTACCGAGGCATCAGCCTGACATGTATCACCGCAAAGGTTTACAACCGGATGATACTAAACAGGATACGGTACGCCATCGACCCTCACCTGAGGGAGAACCAGAATGGCTTTCGAGAGGGGAGAACCACCGCAGCCCAGATCTTGGCACTAAGGAGAATGATCGAGGAGGTGAAAAAGGATAACCTGACTGCTGTACTGTGCTTTATCGACTTCAAAAAGGCATTTGACTCGATCCACAGAAGCACAATGGTGAAGATCCTTGAGGCCTATGGTGTCCCTCCCAACCTACTCCGGGCAATAGAGACCATGTACGCTGGAACAAGGGCAAGGGTGGTGACCCCAGATGGCAACAGCGAGGAGTTTGACATCCTGGCTGGGGTAATGCAAGGGGACACCCTGGCCCCCTTCCTCTTCATCATGGTCCTGGATTATGCACTCAGGAAGGCCATCAGTGGACGAAAGCAGGATCTTGGCTTCACTCTAACACCAAGGAGGTCGAGACGACACCCCACAGTAGTCCTGACAGACCTGGACTATGCGGACGACATCAGCCTGCTCTCCGACAGCGTGGAGCAAGCACAGGAACTCCTGAACAGAGTGGAGTCAGAGTGTGCCAAGGTTGGCCTTAGGCTAAACGCCAAGAAAACTGAGGTTATCACCTATAACATCTTACCGGAACATCCACCTCTGACAACAACAAAAGGCACTGTGCTTAAAGAAGTCAAGGACTTCAAGTACCTGGGCTCATGGGTCAACTCAACCGAGCAAGATCTTAAGGTGAGGAAAGCACTTGCATGGAGGGCCCTGAACGGCATGACCAGTGTATGGAACTCCAACCTCCCCCGTCAAATCAAACTCAGCTTCTTCTATGCAACGGTAGAGTCTGTTCTCCTCTATGGCAGTGAATGCTGGACCCTGAAGCCAACCCTGCAAAAGTCTCTAGACGGATGCTACACCAGAATGTTGCGAGCAGTACTTAACATCAGCAAGAGTGTACATGTAACCAACAAGATCCTGTACGAGGGAATACCAAGGGTGAGTGAGAAAATTGCAGCCAGGAGAATGAGACTAGCAGGACATTGACAAAGGCATCAAGAGCTGCCAGCCGGCAAATTGATGCTGTGGGAACCAACACACGGGTATCGGTCACGAGGACGTCCTGCACAAACATACGTGCACGTACTCAAGAATGACGCAGGAGCACAAAGTACCGATGAACTGGCCAGATGTATGGAGAACCGGGATGACTGGAAGCAACAATGGAGGGCTCTTCTGAGGACGACCTAGAGAGAGAGAGAGAGAGTATCGGTGTAGCTCAAACATGTAGGGTTTCCCATTAATGTACCGGGCGCTACAGCGGAATTTTCTACTGCAACACTCCCCACACGCACATACACAGTGTACCCGCGACTGTTACAATGAAGGCTCGATAATCAGCTCAAGGCATATAGGTGTAAGCAGGTTTAAAGTGCTATTTTTCTAAGTGGGGACTGGACCTCATATCCTCCAGGGGGGTCCGGGGGCAAGCTTTTTAATATTGAAGTTAAAAGCATCAATCTGGTGCACTTGGAGAGCAAAATTAATTGATATATACCTCTCTTCATCAACACCCATATGAGACAGAACTGTAAACAGATTTACTATTTCTTTATGTTTATTTTACAAATCACTCCCCTTTTAAACTCTATTCTTGTTTTACTGTCATATAGTATGTCATACCTGTTTTTCATTTATGACTCTTATATTACTATCTGACATCACATACATCGTAGTCTTAAAGTTCACAGTTTTGTTATTATTAAAAAATATATATATAAATATATATATATATATATATATATATATATATAATTATTTTATAAATAAAATAAAACGTGTTTATTGGGGGAGGGCAGGAATGTCAAATGGGAGGGCCTGGCCCTCCATGGCCCTCCCACAGCGCCGGGTCTGTCTACATGGATGTTAAAATGACCAACAATGACTAGACGGTCAAAGTAAAGCGCTTTGAGCATCTGGAAAAGCGCTATAATAAATGTAAGGAATTATTATTATTATTATTAAAGTCAAAACACACTATACAGCAGTTCAGTAAAGTCATCAAAACAAATTGCACAGTATTTGGCTGCTCTATAGATATTTAGGAACATAGCTCAAGAGGAGCATTTAAGCTGAAGGGCCACATATTCAAAAGAAGCAACGTTTCCATAAGATGTCTACTTGCATTGAAGGGAATCATTGAACAAAATAGCAACTGAATCCCCTGTCTTATGCATTCTTTCCTGACTCATAAAACTTAAGTTGGGACGGGTTGATTCAATAAGAACCGCTGCACTGTTATTTTGGTCTATCCAAGTTTCAGTTCAAACTTGATGTGAATTCTGCAAATGTTTAAATCCATCTTATTTAGTGCAACATATTTCATATATAATATATTCTTTGTCTAAATGACATTGTCTGTTTGCCCCGGCCTGTGACCTCACTACTAACATCAGCTTTTCAGATAAAACCTCGGCAAGCACAGTGAGGCTACTTACTGCTGTCTAAAGTATATTATTCATTTACCTCCTATGTTGATTCAACACACCAACAATAGTCATGTTTGTTGTTTACGTACATTATTAGATCAATGTTCTTCCTGTAATATCATTGGAGTTTGTAATGGCACCCTTAACTTCTGAACCATGTGTGGCCTGTTACTAGAAATAGGGTGTTTTCTAATTTTGAAACTCTCTGAAAGTCATAACATTCAGTTATTAATATCATTTTATTTTATTTCTGCAAACTATTTTTTCAAATAAATAATGTGTTAACCTATTAACCTTGAAATTATTTAATTCAATCCAACAGGGGTTTGGTTGGCTATTAAAAAAGTGCAATGGAGACTTGTTTTTTTGTTTTGATACAAGGACTACACCGACACATCTCAGTTTGAAGTCACATGGTACCAATGTCATTACAGGCTAATGCCATGGGAGAAAATGAACAACTGCCAACACGGTTTGTAAGGCAATGATTGGACACAGAACAGAAAGCACCGTTGATGATGGCATCTCCCATCATTAAGGTCGTGTAAATAACATTTCTGATGTTTGCAGTGTGGAACAAAAGGGGCACTAAAGAGTGTAACTAATGCATCAGCACTTCAATGGTCTGGCTTGTTTGAAGCAAATATATCTGCACTTTTCTTCTTAATCTTTATGGTTTATTGCACTTATTATAAGTCACTTTGGATAAAAGCGTTAGTTTACTGAAATGTTATGTATTGTTAAAATGTAATCTACAATAACAATAGAAATTAAGATTTGATGATGAATAATGTTTCAGTAGTTACTATGTTTACTCTGTCAGGGCTAAGTGGGACTACAAACTACAGAGTTGTTCTTTTTACTCTCACTTTGCTGTGTTACTTTGTGATTTGGCTGGTAAATTTGACCATTATTGTGACCATCATTTTGCACAAAAAGCTTC